>NC_086444.1:164866679-165176679 GCF_028390025.1 Pseudophryne corroboree | reverse complement strand
TTGCAGTCAGGGTTAATGCAGGACACTCCTTTGACCATATTGTTCCACTGATGGGCAAGGTAAGTACAGCAAATAGAGCAGGCAGTGCCTAATAACATCTCAACCGCAATCCCAAATTTTAGTGGATATTTGTTTTTGAAACCAATGGGTTTCATTCCCATTCCTTTTAACATTCTTTTATTAGTGCTTAAAAAGAAATAAAACTAAAGCTCAAAAAAGCACTCTAAAAGCACTTACATTTACCTAAAGATCAGTTACATTTATCTTGCCATTATCCAGTCAGCCACATGATGTCCTCAGTGTACAATAAACCAGGTTTGGCAGCAATTTAAATAAAAACATTACAGATAATAACAAAAAAACTGATTTATTTTTCTACCTAAACTTTTAAATACATTTATTGGAAATTTATGAATTCTTCAAATATGTCAGGGTTTATTTATTAGTTGTGCATATACTTAGACAGCAGATATCAAAATCCTGAGAAACAAGGTATTCACATATAGTAAGATGTTGTGTAAAAATGGAGTAAGATAGATGCATATATTTATCAAATTGTTATCATTGTTAAATCAGGTCTTTTTCTAAAATAAACTGATGTTAAAGTGTTAATTAAAAACATAGGGTAAGACTTATTTTAACCCAAAATGTAGTTTTATGAGATGTTGGCATACTGTATAGCGCAATAACCCATTCCCATAAAAGACGAGGAAGTTGTAATGTAACCCCCAGCCCAATGAAGTCACATCTTAGTCTTCTGATTAAACAGTTAATTTCCTGGGTGGTGACTGAGATCCATGCAGGTCACTTTGTCACCAAAGATGATTTAGATGCTACACAGGGGCTGAAACCTACTGTAGATCACAAATGAGTATGGGCATGGATAATATGTAGCCCAGTAATTCTGCATGTGGGTGCTTTTATGGTCTTCTAACAGTGATTTAGCAGAAATCGTGGGCATCCAAGGTCAATTAACCCTGATATTGTGGCTGTCCTCTATAAACATATTAACAAAACAATGGGGATATCGGATACTTCAGCCTCTGTGTCTCTTTCCAGGATTACCTCTTTTAGGATTATCATCAGAAAGCAGAGTGTTTCTAGGTCCTCTGGTCATTAAAGTTCTAATTGATAACGAATGATGATAGGTGAATACAGTAGGTTAAAAAATCAAGCAAAAAACGAAGAAACTGATATTACAGCGCATATAGATTAGAACTACATTTTGTATTTTTTTATTATTAAAACACAAACCTGTATATAAATTTATATCTATGCAATTTGTACCACCGGCCGGTCAATGTACTCATTCAATAGTATATTTATAGACAGACTATGTACAGCATATAATGTAGCATATTATCTCTTTAGCCACTTAAAATTTTAGCAACACATATTACTGTGATAACTAAAATGTATCTCTTCTGATGTTTACTGAGACATAATAGCACACAGAGTTCTTCTTTGTGTAACTATAAAGCAGTCACTTTTGGAAAATGGCTTTTCTCCACAATAAATATGTGCTTAAGATCTGTTTGACTGTCCCATTTTTGTAGACAAAGTCCGTTTTTATAGTGGAAATATATTTCCTTTAAAAGCGTGTCTGGCCAGACAAATAAACAGTTACAATCTCACCACTCCTTTTTGTGTGGATTCTTTCACCAAAAGCGTCCTCCCCCGCTGCTGGTGCTCTACCTTTATCATGCAGTCATCTCTGGGGGATCGTGAATAAAGTGAAGGATCCGTGGAGCGCTGATGAAGCCGCTGAACCTGGAGGGAGGCGGGGAAACGTGTAATTTGCTTGTCTAGTTGCCGTTTGCACCACTGTATCCGGAGATCTCGTTAGCCAGCCATAACGCTCCACGGATCCTTCACTTCATTCACAGTGACCTGTTTGGGGAAAATGGGACTTTTCGCGATCATGCCCAGGAATTTAGTTGGGTTTAGCTGTTAACGTGACTAAACCCGACTGCTATGGGCGCAATATGCGCAAAAACAAGGGACAAATTAATATTGCCCCGCGTTCTCTATCGGGCGTGATATTACTATTGAATTCCGCCCAAGGATTGACATTGAATTTCTAAGTATTGTTTAGTGCCTATAATGGTGCAGCTGTAGGTGGTCTCTTGGCTGGAACCACTATCCCATCAGAAGAAGAAGGCCCACTGAGAGAAGATACAGATAGGCAAATGGAAGGCTGTTATATGAAACATCACATTTACTTGGGAATGTTATTCAAGTCTGTTGTGGCTACAACTTCACTCTCCAGTCCTATCAGAGTATGAAGATACCCTGCATGGAGATGTGCTAGAGTAAATGAATAGACAGTCTTTGCTACAGAGCAATGAAGTTATGTGAAAAGATGTTGAACCCTTTCTGAAGATCACTGGAAACCATCACAGTCTCATATAAAAGTAATGCTTCAGTTATGGTCACCAGAAGAGCCTTACAGGATCTGTAGGATGCTTCTAACCACATTCCTATCACAGGCTAACATCAGCAAGACAGGTGACCCGAAGTGATGACCCAGTAGTCAAAAAAATCTATAATTTGGCCTTCAAATACATTCACCAAGGTGCTGGTAGTTGCCATGGTGCTCTCAGGAAATATGCTTTATCTGGATGTTATCCTTGTGAGAGGAAAGTCGGAGCATGTCATCCAGGATAGAACAGTTCAGGTGAAAGTAAAACGTCATCTGTGGCCTCCACAACAGCTGCTGTCCCTGGTGGTTCAGATAGGCACAGAATGAGAGGTTACATCAGAGGAAGGGCCAATCAGAATGCAGTATCTATCATTCCAGCTTAACTTTCACAAACTATCCTCTAAATGTGACCATTGGCCTGATTCAGAGATGGATGCAAAACCTGATTTATTTATTTATTTAATCATAGTTGAGCGATTATCAGCAGTAAGCGCTTGTGCCTAAGTTGCGCTGCGCACGTGAAGCGCTGGTCTTACTATGACGGTCAAGGGGGATTTATTTGCAAGTTAATTGACAGTCAGGGAGCGTTTGGGGGAGGTAACAGTGAGTGGCGGCAAAAAATGCAGGTGTGTTGCAACTATTTTGGAGGCATATTTGGCCGTACGCAGTTACAATGTCTTTGACTTCTTACTTCCTGCGGCCATGCTGCACGCACATTGGGCTACTAAGAACTTCAATAATGGACTGATCTGTGACAGATGCTGCGTCTTTGTACGCATTTCCCAGGATTTGCAGAGCCAACGGTGGGCGTCTCAGTTCAAACCCAGCAGTGACATCTGCATATGTTCGCACAGCCACAGTGTACAAATTTGCAGCTGAGAATGCTTTTGCCTACATCTCTGACAGGACAGTCACAAGTCTGGGGACTGCCCTGCTCACTCAAGGCTTTCTTCTGACTATAAGGACAGTCAGGGTGTTTCTTACGTTACGCTGCTCTGCCCATGATAGGAGAGCCACGGGCATGTAGCATTGCTGTTCTGTTTGTATAGACAGCAGTAAGGACAGCCTAATCCTATACTGTGCACCCATATTGTGGCATTCCCTGTCTCATGACAATTTGACCCCACCTATATCATGAGCTCACTTTTGCTATTCTTTACAGAGCCCCCAGACGTTTAGCCACCGCAAACGGTTAAAAATAAAAACCTTATTCAAACTTTATAATGTTAACTATGTTTGAAACTGTGACTAACATGTCCACCATTGTTATTGTACTCTATATCAGGTTATAAGGCCATTTTATTTAATATTGCTATATTTTATTATATTTTATTATCTCTTATTAGAAATTGTCAGGCAGCGCTGCACATTGAGGGAACCATGATGTATAATAAATGATATACAATGACATGACCCACAAGTAAAGATGGGAACACATAATATGTAAGGTAGGGGAATAAGCATTGCAGTTATACGTGGGATACATGCTCCTGCATCCAAGCAATGTGCTGGTTCCTAACTGTAGTTACTAAGTACAGGTACGCAGGTATGGCAGTGCTTATAACACCCCCAGAGCTTGCACCTCCCACTCACTTGGATGTGGCAGGAGTTACACCTCTTCCCCCGCTGCTACCTGCCTTAGTGATCAAGTAATGAATGTGTTCATAGCCAATGAGCTGGAGACATTTTATTGAATTTTGAGCCGATTTATATTGTTTGATCACCTCTTAATTGCAGGTACAGCCTTTTTCATTCTTGGCTCTGGCTAAATGATAATTACAGGTACTGAAGTAGTGGCTCAGGGTATTTGGTCATTGCTAGCACTGTGCACCCAGGGGTGTAAGTGTGATGGTTGTGATGCAGAAGTTAGACAGTCAAAAGGTCGACCGTGTCAAAAGTTCAACAAGGTCAGAAGGTCGACACACACAAAAAAATTGGGTGTTTTGTGTTTTAACAATTTTTTTACCCCAGTTTGTTGAAATGCGTCCACTCATGGGCTCGCTTCGTTCGCCACGCTTTGGGGGCAGGTTACTAAATATAATAATTTGTGACATGGATAGTAAATGCAGCAAAAGTTGTAAAAAACCCTAAAAAAATGTGTTGACCCTGTCGACCTTTTCAACTTATTGACTGTAGACCTTTTTAGTGTAGATCTATAGACCAGATACCAAGTGTGATAACATGGCTTTTCACTGTTTCTTCCAATTCACAGAAGGGGTTACCGTGAATAAATGTCTGATTTCTCCAGCGGTGCCTCTGATCATTGTAGAAATTGCTTCTCCATACACTAGTATGGGGAAAGCAGTTCATAGAAGCATGGAAAGCTCAGCCTTTCCCGGTTTGCTTCTCTAAACATATTTGCCATCTCAGGATGGCGTAAGGAAGTTGGTGAGGAGAGAAAGGCAGCGAAGGACTGCTGTCTCCCCACATTCTTCCTGTTGTCCCAGCCCCCTGTAGTGTCACCAGCCAATCAGTGGTGGCCAGTGGCACTAGGCAGGGAAGCAATGTGAGATAGCTAGCCCCGGCATGGCAGTTGCCTTAGACAGCCATTGCCGACTGCACTCCCCCATGCTGGCACCAACCTCTGCACTCTGCCCCATACCTGTTTCCAGCACCCCCTGTCCCACCGCTGGCACTGACAGACACACAATGCCCCCAGCCACTCACTTCCCTCTGCACCCACCCCAATCTGATCACCACACACCTGGCCCCTCTGCCACCATCTCTCGTTTGCCCCCACTTCCGGTGCTGGTGCTGCACGGAGGCTGTGAAAGACCTCTTCACCCTCCATGTTGCTAGTGGACACTGGGCCTGTCCTCCTCACTGCGTGGCCAGTATTGAAGTAGTCCATTTTCAGACGACTGTCTGCAGCCTCCAGTCATGGCACTGGCAGCTGTCACTGGCTAACCTGTCCCCGTGGCCCCCCCTTTTCCCAATCCATGTCCGGGCTGACTTGCTGACCTGCTGCTCATCTCTGGCGCGCATGCAGTTAGCTCCTTAAAGGCTGAGGGTGCGGTATCTGGAAGTACTGCACTTCTCACCAGGATCGCGGAGGAGCCGGCTTTTTTCGGATTTCTTTGTCGGAAGCATAAGTATTAATGCGCTGCTTCTTTGAACTACTATATATCGCATTGAAATGATGCAATATGTAGTGAAAAGTAACAATTCTTTAGCACAAACTTACAATACACCGCTGAGTGTTTTGGTTTGTTTTTTAGGTTTTGGCAAAACCATCCTCTAGTGTTTTGGTTTGGATTCAGATTTAGTTTTGGATTTCTTGAAAACTGATAAAAACAGCAAAAATCATGTAATTTGGACCTATTTTTGTTCATACAGTATTACTAACATCAGTAACATTTCCAGCCATTTCCAGTCAATTTTGACCACACTCTCCTATGTGAAAAGGCAACTGAAATCACGAAGGAGGCATTTACAAGTAATCCAAAACCCAAGATCATGATTCTAAATCCCATTTCCGAATGAAGTAAGATCCAAATCGGGACTCGGTTGGACTCTGATCCCCTGAAGGAATCCAAGACTCTGTTCAACTCAGATCCCCTAAATTTGGGTGAGCTCGGATTTATAAAAAACTGAACTGCACCTATCTAGTTGTGAGTGGGTAAGTGGGAGCAGGAAAACAGGGCAAAGAGCAGTGATGCTTGTGAGTGGGTAGGGGGAACAGGGAAACAGGACAGTGTGCGGAGGTGGTTGTGAATGGGTGGGGGGAGCAGGAAAACGGCACAGGGCAGTGGAGGTTGTGAGTGGGTCGGGGGAACAGGGAAACAGGACACGGCAGAGATGGTTGTGAGTGGGCAGGGGGAATATGGAAACAGGACACAGGGCAGCGGTGGTTGTAAGTGAGTGGGGGTAGCAGGGAACAGGACACAGGGCAGCGGTGGTTGTGAGTGAGTGGGGGTAGCAGGGAAACAGGGGTTCACTACGGCTGGCCGGCGGTCGGGCTCCCGGCGCCCAGCATACCGGCGCCGGGAGCTCGACCGCCGGCTGACCAACAGTGTGGCGAGCGCAAATGAGCCCCTTGCGGGCTCGCTGCGCTCGCCACGCTACGGGCACGGTGGCGCGCTATGCGCGCCACACTATTTTATTCTCCCTCTATGGGGGTCGTGGACCCCCACGAGGGAAAATAAGTGTCGGTATGCCGGCGGTCGGTATGCCGGCGGTCGGGCTCCCGGCGCCGGTATACTGAGCGCCGGGAGCCCGACCGCCGGTATACAGAAGACCACCCGGGAAACAGGACACAGGGCAGTGGTGGTTGTGGGTGGGAGGAACAAGGAAATGGGACACTGGGCAGAGATGGTTGTGAGTGGGCAGGGGGAATATGGAAACAGGACACAGGGCAGCGGTGGTTGTGAGTGGGTGGGGGTAGCAGGAAAACAGGGCAATGGGCAGTGGTGGTTGTGGGTGGGAGGAACAGGGAAATAGGACACTGGGCAGAGATGGTTGTGAGTGGGCAGGGGGAATATGGAAACAGGACACAGGGCAGCGGTGGTTGTGAGTGAGTGGGGGTAGCAGGGAAATAGGACACGAGGCAGAGATGGTTGTGAGTGGGCAGGGGGAGCCGGGTAACAGGACACTGGGCCGAGGTGGTTGGGAGTGGGCAGGGGGAGCAGGGTAACAGGATACTGGCTATACACAAAATGGAAAGCTGCTCAATCAGATTGTAATGTCACTCAGGTGCTAAAAGGGGAGGGGTAATTCTGTGTAGGAAAAAAAAACTGTGTTCCCTAATGCACACCGAGTGAAAAATATTACTAGATAATAGTCAGATAATACGGAGATCTTAGTTGCGTATATCTGCAGATATAGGGTTAAGCCCCCAGGCCGATCGACAAGGCTTCTCCGTCAGTGGGGGTCCCTAATACTAGGTATGGGCCTGGGGTGCAGGACCCCACGATGTCGGCACAGGTCGGCCACCCCAGGTCAGCACACAGGTGAGAATTAATAGGGGTTAATAAGAAGCACAGAAGTGCTATGTAAGTGTTGTGATTAAAATAATATATACAAAGTGATAGGGAAAATAATAAGTGTTAATAAAGTGTTAGGGTGTGCCGACCTGAAGCAGCCCAGCCATACCGACACAGGGGCCACCGCACCCCACACCCACCCCATAAATAATTACAAATATATCTGGGTTAAATTCCCAGTGTAAGGCCACATGGTAATGGCTCCTACAGCATCTGAGAGCCAGCTTACCTGGGGATACCCCTGGCTTCCCCTATGGCACTTCTGGAGTCAGCAATCCCTCCTAATGCTGACCCATTTATGCCTCTCTATATACAATACACAAAATGGAAAGCTGCTCAATCAGATTGTAATGTCACTCAGGTACTAAAAGGGGAGGGGTAATTCTGTGTAGGAAAAAAACTGTGTTCCCTAATGCACACCGAGTGAAAAATATTACTACATAATAATAGTCAGATAATACGGAGATCTTAGTTGCGTATATCTGCAGATATAGGGTTAAGCCCCCAGGCCGATCGACAATGCTTCTCTGTCACTGGGGGTCCCTAATACTAGGTATGGGCCTGGGGTGCAGGACCCCACGATGTCGGCACAGGTCGGCCACCCCAGGTCAGCACACAGGTGAGAATTAATAGGGGTTAATAAGAAGCACAGAAGTGCTATGTAAGTGGTGTGATTAAAATAATATATACGCAACTAAGATCTCCGTATTATCTGACTATTATTATAACAGGATACTGGGCAGAGGTGGTTGGGAGTGGGCAGGGGGAGCAGGGTAACAGGATACTGGGCAGAGGTGGTTGGGAGTGGGCAGGGGAAGCAGGGTAACAGGACACTGGGCAGAGGTGGTTGGGAGTGGGCAGGGGGAGCAGGGTAACAGGACACTGGGCCGAGGTGGTTGGGAGTGGGCAGGTGGAGCAGGGTAACAGGACACTGAGCAGAGGTGGTTGGGAGTGGGCAGGGGGAGCAGGGTAACAGGACACTGAGCAGAGGTGGTTGGGAGTGGGCAGGGGGAGCAGGGTAACAGGACACTGAGCAGAGGTGGTTGGGAGTGGGCAGGGGGAGCAGGGTAACAGGACACTGAGCAGAGGTGGTTGGGAGTGGGCAGGGGGAGCAGAGTAACAGGACACTGGGCAGAGGTGACTCCTGCTTCCTGCTCACAGTGAAATCCCATTGTGAGTGCAGAGCCTTTGTAGATGCTGCAGATGTGTCCAAAACCGTTTTGAACATGTTAACACTGCAGCATTTACACAAGAAAATACACTAACCTATAAAATCCACAAAGTAAAATAACATACAGTATATTCCTATATGCAGCAAGAAGACAGCCCTAATTGTCTTAAAAACAAACAAACAGCAAAACAATATAAAATTTACTGCTGTGAACTAAATTCTATAAATAGATTATTCTCGATGGTCATCAAAAGAAAGAAATTGACCTCATTATGTAGGCATAAAAACTGTGTTGGCATAAAAGGTTAATTTAAATGAAATAAAACTAAATTAAGACCAAATTCAAGACCTGAAAGATACTCTTGTCTTTCAATCAATCCTTAATGCAATTTGGACTGCCGAAAATAAACTGTCCATATTAATAAATAAGCCTCAAACAGCCAAATTTATATTTAAAAAGTGAAAACAGCAGTAACAACACACCTACACATAAACCGGAATGATCTAATTAACTGCCCCAAAGAACCTTCCATTTCAGAACCATATTTCAGCTCTTGTTACTTGTTGCACATGCAAATTGATGAATTTGTTGTTTGAGGTCCCTGGGGCCAGGATGCAGAGAAGACAAAATACTTTAACATGCACCAGACGTAATGCTGTGCACATTTGGATGACTTCTTATTTCAGTCATCAACAGTATGAAACATACTTTAGAGAAATCAATAAAATCACTTGGGAAATGAAGAGAATTCTTTGCTCTGCAAAATGAAATCTGGTGAGAAAATAATCAGTTTCTATATTTTGTGAACAGGAAATTATTATTGTCCTCTCAACTGTGTTTCGAAGAACTTTATTTATATCAAACGGTTTCCCCGGCACTTGTGGCATCCCGGCTGGCGAGTGTATCCATGTACTATGTATTCTATTTCACTTCTTAGGAGGAAATCCTTTCCTGAGGGAGCTAGTGTACAAGTTATGGAGTTAAATGATAAAGTGGTAGAGTTTGGAAATATGGGATTGGAAGCAAGAAAATATCCAATTATAACTCAGCTGGGGAATAGACATTCTATAACCTGCTATTCCTTCTCATACACTTGCAAACCACTGGTGATGAAAGTATACTGTATACAGTATGAGTGCTGGCTAAATCATTGTGGACAATGGGGCAGATGCCTAGCTGAAAGCAGAGCGTATTTTTTGTGTTTTTGTACTGTAAATTCTCAATGGCAGCACGTTCACAAGTAGGGCAATGTTTGTGAATGAAGGGCCGTAAATGGGTTGTTCGCACAAAGCGGTAAGTACAGAGAGGAAGTGCTGACCAAACTGCAAAACATCTGTCGTCTTCTTGCAACAAGGATATGGCTGTGCACAGAGGCATATCTATAATGGTTGCAAGGTGAGCGATGCACAAGGGCCCCTGGGTCCAGGCAGAGCCGGCCCTAACCAATATGATGCCCTAGGCAAGATTTTGGCTGGTGCCCCCTAGCACCGCCACTAGTTCTGCCTCTGACCCTGCACCTCTTTCCCAGCACCATCACCCCTCACCCATAACAGTCCTTATTTTGGTGTTTGTACCTCCTATATTTTAAATAGGAACAGTTCGCTTATTTGGCGCACAGCCCAAAAAGGGGTGTGTTTTTGCTGGCAAGGGGCATGGCCACACAATGGTAACCCCAATTCAAATTACGCCACACAGTACTGCAACTTTATTCACATTTGACCATGCGATAATGTCCATAATTCACATTATATCCCACAGTAGTATTAACATTATTAATGCCCTTATACACATAATGACACACATAGTGCCCCTTACACATATGTTGTATATTATTAAATCATTTTTACATGACACACATAATGCTTCTTATACATATTACGAACACTACTGCACAACCAACCCACTCACATGCACACAGCACTCACACTGCCACTAACACTGTGACCTCTGCCTCTGCTTGGATACTGATGTGTCCTCATAATTCTTGCTTCAATGCTTACGTCGGGCACCTTTTTTATGAAAATGCATCTTATTTGCATTGCTATGTGGCTAGGATGCACAAGCAGCTCCTGCTGATTAAAATTATATGCTGCATGCCTATATACTGTGTGAGACTGTGGCTGTCTCTGCATATGAAATGCTACACACAGAATATAGTCATGCCGCATATCATTTTAATCAGCAGAAGCTGCTGATGCCCCTAGGCATATCAAATGTCCTAGGCAATTGCCTAGTTTGCCTATGGCCGGCTCTGGGTTCAGGGGTCCCCACACCACACACCCTGCACCCATTTATTGAATTATTACCCCTCCGGCGTTCCACATTGGCAACAGCAGCAGTGCGACACAAATAACCAGGAAAATGCCGCTGTGGCCATTTTCCTGGTGTTTCATTCATGTGCAGTAGGAAAATCACTGGGGAAGTGGCTGCAGCACCGTTTCCTCAGAGACCTGCACATGCGCACTAGACTCTGGTACAGCACTAGGGTCTCCTAGTGACCTTAGTGATCCGGGGTATATTTACTAAAGTGTGGGTTTTTAGAAGTGGAGATGTTTCCCATAGCAACCAATCAGATTCTAGCTATTGGAGTTCTTGTATTCTTATTACAATAGGTGCTGTTTTGGATGTTCATTGCACGTGGGCGTATTAACAGATGAGGAGGCCCGTGTCCATCCTACTCTGTTGCGGCCCCCTTCTCTGCAGTCAGCGCAATAAAGTCTGAGCTCTAGAGGGGCACAGACTTTATTGCGCAAATCTTTGGGAAAATGGTGCGGCAGAGATTTCCCCAGAGATTTCCTTGCTGCGTATGTCGGCGGGGAACACCGGAGAGGTGAGTATCTCCTATATATTTGCCCAGATCTGTGACTTTGTGATTCATTTGCTAACGCTGGGCGGAGTCACAATGCTGGGCGGAGTCAAGTCACAGATCTGCCCAAATATATAGGAGAGAATAGGAGTACACACTGGCCAAATATATAGGAGAAAATAGGAGAACATTTAACAGTACATGGTGATAACAGTACATACATAGTGAGCGCAGGAGAGACAGCAGCAGCAGGTTAAAGCTCCGTATAAGCACCACCCCCAGCCGTCAGCTATTGGACACATGTTAAAGCTCCGTACAAGCACCGCCGCCAGCCGCCAGCTATTGGACACATGTTAAAGCTCCATACAAGCACCGCCCCCAGCCACCAGCTATTGGACACATGGCTGAGGAGTGCGCTGTGATTGGCCGCCAATGCAACTAGCACCTGGGTCCCCGCTCACACAGGGAGACGCTGGCGGACACTACAGTGCCAGGTGCCGGAGAGTGCAGTAAGATGCCTGTGCATCCCTGGCAGTGAGCCCCGCTTCGTACCCGCCCTCACCCCGCATCCCCGCTATATGTAGGGAGTTGGGGATGCTCTGTACCACGGGGGCAGCAGCAGTAGCTACATCCCATCACACCCACGGGTGGCCAATCACAGCGCACCCTTCAGCATGTGTCCAATGGCTGGCGCCTGGAGGCAGTGCTTGTATGTCACGTTAACATGCTGCTGCTGCTGCCTTTCCTGCGCTCACTATGTATGTACTGTTATTACAATGTACTGTTATGTGTTCTCCTATATATTTGGGCAGTGTGTACTCCTATTCTCTCCTATATATTTGGCCAGTGTGTTCTCCTATTCTCTCCTATATATTTGGCCAGTGTGTTCTCCTATTCTCTCCTATATATATTTGGCCAGTGTGTTCTCCTATTTTCTCCTATATATCTGGCCAGATCTGTAACTTGACTCCGCCCAGCATTGTGACTCCACCCAGCTTTAGCAATGAGTCACAAAGTCACAGATGTGTCCTAATATATAGGAGATACCTACCTCCATCCCACCCACAGCAAACCCATGGCTGCCCCCACACCACCTATGGACCCCCTCGACCATCCACTGCTGCCCCTACACCTACACCTCCCCCACCCAATGAACCCCAGCCCCTCACCCGCCACCACCGGACCCCCAACACCACCCGCAAGCACACCTACCCCTTACCCACCCACAATGCTTCCAGAACCCCTCCCACATCCACGAGAGCCTTGCACCGCCCCCCTCCCCCACCCCCTCCAACGCTACCCCACCCACATCGCATCCAGACCCCATCCACCACCCCTAGTCCCCTGCTCCTCCCCCACCCACACCACCTCCCGCCCCCCTCTCCTATCCGCACACACTCCTGGCATCCGCCCCTCCTCCACCCACAGACACCCTCACCCATACGTGGTCACCCCTGCACCCGCTATATTCTGTACATCATGCCCTGCAGCCACTGTTCACACCCACTAAAGGGCCTACGCCCCCTTCACCATCAAACGCACTTTCGTCGTGCACTATTTACCCACTCACACAACTACGTGCAGGGGTTACGGGGGCGTAGCCCCTTCCGACGGTGTGAAGAGCGCCCGTAGGGCGCGATGAATCACCTAGTTTAATTTATATAATCAGTTTTTATTTGGATATTTGCATACATAGAACAATATGGAATGAAAGCATAATAACACAGAAATACAGACACTTGACGCAGCGAGAGAAAAGATAGCCATATAACAAAACAAAAAGTCAAATAGTAGACAGAATGGACAGTCTTGTGTACCTGACATCATATAAAAAACAGTGTCATAATAAACAGAAAATATTCCAAACAAGATGAATACTAAAAACAAGGGAGGGGAGGGTAGTAGAAGCAGAGAAGGAGAGCAAAAATCAAAGGTATGAAGAAGAGAAGAGAAAGAATGAAACAGTAGAGTACTCAGGGAGCTACAATCCGGGTAAACCCCGTAAGCCTTCAAATAAGTGAAGGCATGACTTAACCGGTCGGTTTAGCAATATAGGGGGTCATTCCGAGTTGATCTCACGCTGCCGATTTGCGCTGCACTGCGATCAGGTCTCTACTGCGCATGCGCATACACCACAATGCGCACGCGCGTCGTACAGTTACAATGTGGATCGTTGCTGAGCTATGGATTTAATGAAGAATCCATACGCACAGCCGATTGCAAGAAGATTGACAGAAAGAGGGCGTTTATGGGTGTCAACTGACCGCTTTCTGGGAGTGGTAGGGAAAACGCAGGCGTGTCTGGAGGGCGGGTGTGTGATGTCAATTCCGGCACCAATAAGACTGAAGTGATCGCAAGGGCTGAGTAAGTTCAGACCTACTCTGAAACTGCACAAAATGTTTTTGCAGAGCTCGGCTGCACAGGCGTTCGCACACTTGCAAAGCCAAAATACACTTCCATGTGGGCGGCGACTATGCGTTTGCATGGCTGCTAAAAACAGCTAGCGTGCGATTAACTCGGAATGACGCCCATAGTCTTTAAAGGCTCTTGAGGCTTGATATTCTATCCAAGGAGACCAGACTAACATGAACTCAGACAATTTATCTACAGAGTTCAGGAGGATTTCTTCCATGGTCTGGAAGTACAGTAGTCTAACCTAATAAACCAGGTGTGGCGAGTGGGCGGGAGGGAAGATCTCCATGAAATAGGTATGGATGGACAGGCAGCGTTGCTCAGATGGCGGAGAAGCGAGTGTTCGTAGTTAGATAAGGTAATAGAAGAATAGTTTAGTAGCCAGAAAGCAGGAGTAGTAGGAATCGCCATATCGAGTATCACTGAAGAGGTCACTATAACATCTTCCCAAAAAAATGCGAATGAGTGGGCATTCCCACCATGGAGGAAATGTAATAGGGTGTGAGAATCAGAAAGTGAGATATTTTGGTAAAATTCTCCTGTTTTTTTTTTTAAAGTGGCAATCATTTATATGGCAAAATCAACCTGGTTTTGTCATGTAAATGATTGCCACTTTAAAAAAAAAAAACAGGAGAATTTTACCAAAATCTCTCACTTTCTGAGAGAGCACAGACCTCATAAAACTCCAACTAACCCTATCGAAAGCCTTTTTGGCATCAGTGAAAAGTAATATAGTTGGCCAGATGGATCAAATACAAGACCTTGGTCATATTGTCCTTAGCTTCTCGCCCAGGGACAAAGCCCACCTGGTCATTATGAATCAAAGAAGAGAGAAACACTTTCAATCTGTTTGTCATTAGTATCCGCTCATAGGGACCTAAGCAAGGTGGACCTCTTTTTAGGCACATTAAGACCTCTAGCATTAATCGAGGAGATCTTAAGTGTACCTTGTACTGTCATGGGGCCAATAAAAGAAGAACATTCACAATAGCTCCCAGAGAGTCGAAGAAGAAAAAAGATAGAGAGACAGATAAGAATGAAAAAGGAAAGGGAAGGAGATTGAGGAACATGAAAACAAACAATAACAATAATACAAAACTCACTGTGGGGAGACTGGTGAAATTTTGGACCAGGGCCCCAGAAGGCATAACTGCCAAAGGCGGGTATGGGGAAAGGGAGTCAATATTGAGGGCATAGTAGACAATGAAACAACAACATTTGAAGTGAAACATGCATAGAAACATTCATAACACATTATGAACACACCGAGCGCTATGACACTCATCTTTAAACTATGGTCAATTAGAAAAGGATGATCCAACCATCTAGGATGAAAAATGCATAAAAAAGGGGTGGGAACAGCAGAATATTTGAGAGCAACATAGTCGATTACATCAATGTTTTCACCAACCGCCGAAATCCTTGAAAACGAACATGTCCAGGGTCGGAAAAGCAGGTGAGTTTCCCAGGAGACAAGTACAGTCATTCAGGTGACGTCCACGTCCTGGTGAACTAGGGATGCTCCCGGATTAACCTTAGAATGGCGGACTACTTGCCAGAAGGAGGACTTTTTGGCAGGCCTCGGAAGCCATAATTCAGGCATATTATATTCGCAGTTAGGCATGTCAATCATTGGGAGACCAAGTCCAGAACAGAACAACGCTATCTCTGATGGAGAATTCAAAGTATGCATCTTCCCAGATAGGATACTGAAGGGGAAGCCCACCTATATTTCAATTGGCGTTTCCGAAGCTCATCAGTGATTGGTTTTAAAGCCTTCCTTTGCTGGAGAGTATGCAACGATAAATCTTGGTAAATGTGAATCATTGTGCCATTAAATTCCACGCCATCCATTTGTCTCACCTTATGCATAATGTCATCCTTTTGGGTGAAATAGTGTAAACGGCATATGACATCCCATGGGTGATCAGTGGGAAGCCCTCTTGGCCGAAGTGCCCGATGGGCCCTGTCGAATGTGATGGCGGAGATGGGATCATTGCCGAGGATTTTATTGAAAATGTCGGTAAGGAAATCCACCAAGCCCAAGGGTGGTACCTCCTCAGGAAGACCCCTGAGGCAGATATTGTTCCACCTCCCCCTGTTATCAAGGTCTAACAAACATAGGTGCAATGAGAGGATCTCAGCTGATTGAGCCGAAACAACATCTTGTATATATCTCATGAACGTATCAGAGGAATCTTGGTAGTCCTCCAACAAGGAAGCATGATCATTGAGCTGAGAGATATCCTGTCGTATAGTAGCAAGTTCCCTACGAATAGTATCCTGAAGATCCTGTTTAGTGGGGAGGGTCTACATAAATGACAGAATATCTTGTAAATCCCTGTTGCCCCTGGAAGAAACTTGAGGTGTATCCGTGACCAGAGATGAAGTTGGCGTATCAGGGGAAGAGGGAGCGCTCAAAGCGAGACGTCATCTAGAGGTCTAGACTGGGTGGGTTGTAAAAAGGGCCTGAGATCCGTTTGGGATATGGCCTCCTTCGGGAGAGGTGTATTACCTTTCAGGGAAGACTTCTTGTTCCTGGGCATAGTGAAGTCAAAAAGAATCAGCGAAAAGTCATATAGGCCAGAACGGGTAGCAGCAAGGTGTGTGTTAGATACATCAGTAAAAGCCCTCGAACATTGACTCCTGATGGGTTGGCCTCAACAGGCCATCAAGAGGCTGTAGGTAGCCTGACTAACATCTCCAGCAGCAAGCAGTAGGCAGCAGGGCCTCCAGGCCACGAAAGGGTGTAGACGTTATATGCTAATGCAGATGAAACAAGACGCCAACAGCGGTCAGTAACATAGAGCGGTAGTCCGTAACCGCCACCCCGATTCGGTGTGCAAGAGAAACAAGGGTTGGTATCTCCAGAACTACCACGTTTCCCATACCTGAGATAGCAGCTGGGAAGGGCAAAAGGTTCCCTAGGCAGTCTGGGCAGGGATAGTGATAACAGTCAGTACTATGGAGTATTGTTTTCCAGATGCTGGAGATCGTTTGTGAATTACCTGAGTGTACCCTGAGTGCAGCAATAGTATACTGTTGGAATTGTGGGAGCCGGATCTGTCTGGAAAACTAATAATGTATCAGCCCCAGTTTTGCAGCAGGGAGGGCCACAACTAAATCTCACAGCAGTAGGCAGGATCAGGGCTGCAGAGAGAGAGAGAAACTGAGGGGCTGGAGACTCACCAGAGCCCCTAAATGTCCTGGGGGCGGCCCCCGCAGCACTGCTCCTCAGAAGCACTGTTCACCTGGTGCGCTGTGGCTGCACTTAGAGCAGGGGGAATCCAAGATGGCGGGCGGCACTCTGTCCCAGCCACCGAGCAGCTGGCAGCTCAGGCAATGCAGCTCAGTGTACACAGAAGGCTGGACAGAGCAAAGGCAGGTGCAGGGGTTGCACGGTCGGGCGCCGCCAGGTCACGGTGTAGCGGCAGGCAGACTGGCACCTTCGGACTCCACGAAGCCTGGGTGGATCCTCGATCCAGGTCCCGGTTCAGACAGGGGAAGAGTCCACAATCCATGGTGAGGTGGTAAAACCTTCTCGGCTCCGTGACACCACTGCTTACCCGGCAGGATGGTGCGAGACCGTATTAAAAAGCCTGGCAAAGGGTAACAGGGCGTGTGGTGTAGCAGTGGAAGCTAGAAATTACATATCTGGCCCGGAGCTCCTCCACCACATTGCTGCTCAGAATTGCGGCCAAGCCATGCCTCCCGAGGTGAGTTTTTAAATTCTGTACAGAGTGTGCGGTGTGGGCCCCCCTATACCAGGGGAGCCCGTGTGCACCGCACGCACTGCACCCAGTATAGATACACCACTGTCATAGCACCTCAGTACCATTTTTCCCCCACTGTTTACACAAAGGTCCTAATTCACATTTGCGACACTTCTATTGGTGCATGCTCAGAAAGGTAATTTGGAGTTCATGTAATATTTGGGTATAGATGAATATCAAATAACCTCCTCCTTATAGTTCCTCATTTTAATTAAATGCTTCCCAACACATTTTAATAACTTTGTAAAACTTAGCTCAGTAAGACCAAATTAAGGAGTCATTTAATTAAAGTATAATTAGAATTATATAATCAAAAATCCAGATGAAGATCATAATTCATTCATTCTGATCATTACATTGCAAAAAACAAAAAAAACCCTATTCTTAGTATCACACAAATCTAACCCTAACCCTTTCCTTGCCAGGTCTATTCAATACCATCTCCTGCTGCAAACAGTTTATGATTTACAGCAGTGAAGTGACAGGTTAAAGTGCATCCATGACCTCTCGCCTACAAACAGGGAAGGCAGCTGCTTTTTAATACAGCCTATAAATTTACATGAAACTTGTGACATCACTAAGGAACGGTGCTGGTGAATTTATAGGCTGCCTTCTTTATGGGTAGGCAACAGGTGCTCTTTTAAGGTAATATGTATATATTATGTATATATGTGTATATACATTTTCCTCTGTTGTCACTCAGCTGCTCCACTCTGACAGTTACTCCACTTGCTCCCTCTCAGAATTAAATTCAAACTACTCTCTTTCTCACCTACACAGCTGAATTTCAGCTGCTGATGCGCCCTTTAGAGTCAGGAATCTGATCACACTATGCACCTCAATGTGTGACCATGGGGGTCATTCTGAGTTGATCGCTCGCTAGCTAGTTTTAGCAGCCATGCAAACGCTATGCCGCCGCCCACTGGGGAGTGTATTTTAGCTTAGCAGAAGTACGAACGCATGAGCAGCCGAGCTCTGCGAAAACAGTTTGTGCAGTTTCTGAGTAGCTCTGAACCTACTCAGTGCTTGCGATCACTTCAGCCTATTCGTGTCCGGATTTGATGTCATATACCCGCCCAGCGAACGCCCAGCCATGCCTGCGTTTTTTAGACACGCCTGCGTTTTTGCAAACACTCCCTGAAAACGGTCAGTTGACACCCAGAAACGCCCCCTTTCTGTCAATCTTCTTGCCGCCGCCAGTGCGAATGAAAACATCGCTAGAACCTGTGCACAACCACAACAAGCTTTGTACCAGTACGTCGCGCGTGCGCATTGCAGAGCATACGCGTGCGCAGAAATGCCGATTTTTAGCCTGATCACTGCGCTGCGAACAACGGCAGCTAGCGATCAACTCGGAATGACCCCCCATGTTTCCACCAGCCCCGCCATCTTACAACTGATGCTGGGACAGTATGGGGTATATATGAGCAACATCTCCAATTCTAAAAACCTACACTTCAGTAAATATATCCCTATGGTAAATATACCCCTATGACTGATAAGTGGCACAGTCTAAGGGCTGTGAGGGGAGGCAGTCAGCTACTGTGCCTTCTCTGACCTGGCAGGATATTGGAGTGAAATACAGAACATTACATACATGAGAAGTCCTATTACTTATTGAACCACCCTTGTGTAATGTCAGTTTTATCATTTTGTACAATGGGCCTTATTCAGAGTTGTACACATAGGCAAACGCAGGGGGGGTTTCTGGTTGGCCGGAAACCCCCCTCCATTTCGCAAATGGCTCAGATTATGACAACAATAGCAATGGTATATAAAATGATTAGATTACTAGAGCTGCCAAAACTTCATGCAGTTTAAGGGACAGAGCAGAGCTGCTGTACAAGCCCAGTGGTAGCAGCTTCTTCCACTGAGTTTGCTGTGTGGTGTGCACTGGACCAGAGAGTAGCTACCAGGAAAAAAAAACAGGAGCCTTAACATGAGGTGGGAGAATGTGAGCTTAGAAAGTGCAGTACTAGTTCTATTATGTTTGTGTAATTACTTATTCTGGGATGTTTAACCTTTTCCTGACCACTTATTTTATGTTATTTAAATGTTTGATACAGCCTATACTATAGTATAGACCATCTACAGTATTAAATATTAATACTGTATTCCAAACAATATCCAGTGTATAGAAAGACCAATGTTTAAATTAATGTCCAGGGTCATTATTAGGTTCTTCTACCGCTCTCCAGACTCCTGCACTTGTTCCAATGTTCTGCAGAGTGGGAGATTGTGGACTGCATTTGGAAACCCCCCTCTAGAAATCCTGCGTTTGCCACTGGTACAGCATGTATTTTGCGCAGCAACCCTGTAAGCAGCTACTGTGCAATAATATACAAATGTTTCAGGCACCAGGATTTATATTGGACGCTTCTCAGATCCAAGCAACTGCATACAAAGATGCATAATCGGTTGCTGAGAATCACTCCTAAATCGTTTAGGACATGCCTGTATTTTTGCCACGCCTCCCTGTTACCTGCCACAAGCGGTCCCCGCCTGTCAATCACTTTGCGGCTAAATCCTATCTGCAGCCGCCATCACTAGAGAATTGCCTAGCGTACGCAGGGTGTCCGCTACACATGCCCAGTCAGCAGATAATTGCTCAACTACGTAAGTATCAGTATTGCTCTGAACAGGCCTAATGCTACAGAACGCTTGCAGCACCTTAGAAATAAAAGTGTCTGAAGCTTCTAACACAGGGCTTTCATATGAAACTACAGCAGGGTATTGTCTAATGGGGATATTTAAAATATATCAGTTACTGAAATTTTTTGTTAAATGTTTGCATTTTGTTGTACATAGCAGAAAAGATTATTTAAAAGAAAAACTTTGAGAACATTTCTAAACATTTGACAAGAAATAATCTCCTGTAAGAAACTTATGGGGAAGGGGAAGAACATCCATTGTCTTCCAACCTCATTACTTACCTCACCCGTTAATCAGTGGTGCAAGTGTGCGGGTGCTGTCGGGTATGGCATACCCTTAAGAATTTGACAGTGGGTATGCTCTACCGCCATCCGCACACATTGCAGCACACCAGTGACCCGCCCGCTATTACTGCTGCTGCCTTGTAGGGAGAGAGTGTTGGAGAGAGGAGAGCGTCCTCTCCTGCACCTCTCCTGCCTGAGTCCAGCGGCCACAGCGTGCACTGAAATGCCGGTTCATGAGCCAATCAGAGCTCACGGATGGGCAGCCAATCAGGAGCTGCCACTGCTGGACTGCGAGCCCTGATTGGCTCACGGACCAGCGCCAGATCTAATTAATATACAGGATGCCACCGCCGCAGGAGGACGTGGAGACCGGACTGAGCGCAAGAGGGGTGCGTGCTGTGCTCTCCTCTCCCCTCCCCAATAGCAGCAGCAGAAGACAGTGCCAGCCCGAGGCAGCAGCAACAACAACAACAACGGTGAGTTGCACTGCTGGGGCATATCTGGCACTCTGGGGGCATGTATATCTGGCAAAGTGCGGGCATATCTGGCACTGTGGGGGCATGTGTATCTGGAACTATGGGAGCATATCAAGCACTGTGGGTGCATGTGTATCTGCAAAGTGGGGGCATATCTGGCAAATTAAGGGCATATCTGGAGTGTTTGGGCATATCTGGCACTGTGGGGCATATGTGTATCTGGCACTATGGGGGCATATCTGCCACTGTGGAGCATATCTGGCACTGTGGGGGCATATCTGGCATATGTGTATCTGGCACCATGGGGGCATTTGTGCATCTGGCACCGTGGGGCATTTGTGCATCTGGCACTGTAGGAGCATATCTGGCACGGTGTCGGAGTATCTGGCACTATTGGGGTCATATGTGTATCTGGCCCCCCCATATGTGTATCACGCCCCCATTTAATTGGCCACGCCCCATGTGGCATTTGGCCGCACACAGTACCTATAAGACATTTTTTCTACTTGCACCACTACCCGTTATTAGTACTGTGCAGTTTATTCTCTGGAGTGTTTGCTGTTTGATAGAGGATTACTTCTCTCCTTTGCAGAAAGGCTAGCTTTGTGTTTGCCAAGACTCCTGACATTTAAGGGTGTACTAGGGAAAGTTTGTGTAAACTTTTGAGTTAATGATCTGTCTCAAATGCACACATCTCTATTGTAATAACAACCCTTTCTAAACTGTGCATTCAGCCGTGCTAATTCAAACATTTAATGACATGTAAGGAAGACCTAACTAGTATCCACCACAAATGTAAGTGGCAGCACCAATTAATTTGTTCGTAATACAATATGTTTTCAAGACAGTTGAGTTTGAATTCCACCATTAAAAAAATGCACTTGGAAGATTATACAGTTGCTCAATAAATTGGAAATGTTTCCTAATATCTGCTACTATTACAGTATGTTAGCTTTATCATACGCTATAAGCATATAGGGAGAGATGTACTAAGCCTTGGAGTGAGATTAAAGTACCAGCCAATAAGCGTTTCGAAAAGTGACAGGTGCTGATTGGTTGGCAATTTATCTCTCTCCACTTTATCACTTTTCAAGGCTTAGTACATCTGCGCGATGTGCTGAGCGAGGGGGAAAGCCGACGGGGGGCCGCTCACTTCACACAACGGTGAAGTGAGCGACCCGCTAGATTGAGCCTGCATGCAGGCTCAATCTAGCATCGGCGATAGCGATGCACGGGGCCGCGCATCGCTATCGCTGGAGGGCATACACACGGCAGATCCATGCTTAAAATCTAAGCAATCTAGCAAGATTGCTTAGATTTTAAGCACGGATCTCTCTGTGTGTACCCCTCTTTAGTCACAGAGAGCTGGCCTTATGTTTAACTAGCCTCTATTATCTATTTTGTAGGATATTACTAGGGGTCAGTCCAAATAGGTGTGGCCATTCATTTCCTAGATGAATTTTGCATCCTTTTTATGTGGAACCCCCTGAGCAGGTAAAAAAAAACAGGGAAAGTCTTTATTTTAAGGTAAAAATGTTGGTACACAGTGTGGACCTGTGTTACAGTGAATACTCGTGCACTTGGAAGGGTTTTAATAGCATAATTTGAACAATAAAGACATGTTAGTTTTCAGGTGAATATCTCTAAAAAGCTCAATAATGGGTGAAATGATGTGGGACCTGGAGGTGGGGTATTGATGGGGAGAGGGGGTTTGAACTTGTAGATGAGAGGTAAAAGTAGAGATGATTGGGTTCGGATTTACTCGGTTCTTTATGCCCGAATTATCGCCATTTCTTATTTTCTGGATTGTTCTTATTGACTATCCAAAACACGTGACGTCCGATAGCCAATAAAGAGATTCGGGTAAATCCGAGTAAAACCGAACCCGCTCATCTCTAGGTAAAAGTGTTTATGCCAACTTTTTACACACTTGTATAAAAACTATGTAAAATGATGATTATACATTTTCCTGACCCCTGTAATGCTGGGAAGACTTTAATTTGATGAAAAACAATTGTTTTTATTTTTCAACCATTAATTAAAGCTAAAAAAACAACAACCATTTGACACCTTTTAAAAACCTGCAGTGCTTTCTTTATGGCCACTAACAGCCTTCTATATGGTCCTGCTATCTTAGTTAGCACTTGTTTGGGGTCCAGGATGGTTTTCCCACTTTTTCCTGCATTTTGTAGAAAAGTCATACAACCTTGCAGCGACTACGTGGCATTTGTAATTGGATCTCGCATTTCTCGGATGCGCACATTCATGGAACATATTAGAGTTTCATCAAACAAACTCTTATGCAAACTCACGCGTAATTGGATTGATCCCTTAATATGTACAGTACCAGCTCGCAATGACAACTATTCAGGTCTCCTCCATTAGTTTCACCATTTTTATACCCATTGGAATCCGGTGCTGGATACAAAGGACATCTTTTGTTTCATAGAAATGAAGCCTGTTCAAAATGAAGCAGTAAAATTGACAAGTTTATGAGATGCCCTCTCTATGGGAACAAGTAAAGCGCGAGTGCACTGGTTTTATAACAGGCTTTTTCTGACCACAAACCTTGCATTCCTCTTACTGTGTCTCCCTCATCCCTGATCTCACACAGAGGTCACAATGGAGTGACGGAGAGGAGGCAGATATTCTGTTTATCATCTGCAGAACATACACAGGCACTATCATTCATCTGCAATACAAACCAAAGACAGATTGCAAAACATGACTACAACTATTTATCAAACCCTTCTGAACTTTTCCCATGTTTGAAAGGTTTAAAATGCTATTACGTTCCTGAGATTTTCACTTTCATCTCCATATAATGTCATGTTACGTCATGTATGTTCTCTTTTTCTGCCGTTGGTTAGATTTAGTACTAGATGTCACCAGAAGTTCATTATATTATGTGATGCTGCTTTATTCACTTGTTCACAAATTATTTGAAAACTGAATTTTTAAAACTATTGAATAGCTCTGTAGCCTCCTCATGGGAATATATATATATATATATATATATATATATATATATATATTTTTATAGCAGGATGGTGAACATGTGCTTTCCAGCTGCAATTGGTCTGAAAAGCCTTTCTGACTAAATAAAAAGGCTTAAGATAAGGGCTTTGAAGAAGAGGCAGCTACTAACCACAGCTTCAGGCATATTTAATGGAAATTAGAAAAACTTTTAAAACTACTGCACCAAATATTTGCCTCATTCAGCGCTGAAGTTTTGCACAATAGGCCTGATTCTGATTTATGCGCGATGCCGATGTTCATGCAACTGAGCGATTATACTGGCAAACACAGATTTTCTCACACGGCACCTCAGGTGGTATTATATATGTATTTTCTATGAAAAAATGGTAGAATCTTAGAATCTTTCTGTCACTCGTATAGTTTTAAAGTTACGCTCTGTTTAAGAATATACATTATAATATATAACCCATTTATAGCAGGGACGTGCAGTCAGGGGAGGCACTGCCTCCCCTGCCATTAATGATTAAAATAATATAAAGAAGATACTTATGACACATAAGTGGTATGAGTGCCGGGCAGCACTCATACCTCTCCTTCCTTGTCCTCCGCCCTCCTAACAGCAGCATCTGCACTAGTGATGAGCGGGTTCGGTTCCTCGGAATTCGAACCCCCCCGAACTTCAACCATTTTACACGGTTCCGAGGCGGACTCGAATCTTCCCACCTTGCTCGGTTAACCCGAGCGCGCCCTAACGTCATCATCCCGCTGTAGGATTCTCGCGAGAATCGTTTTCTATATAAGGAGCTGCGCGTCGCCGCCATTTTTCACTCGTGCATTGAAGATGATAGTGAGAGGACGTGGCTGGCGTTCTCTCAGTTTCTGTGTTCAGTGTGCTGCAAATATCTGTGCTCAGTGTGCTGCAAATATCTGTGCTCAGTGTGCTGCAAATATCTGTGCTCAGTGTGCTGCAAATATCTACGTTCTCTGCCTGAAAAACGCTCCATATCTGTGCTCAGTGTGCTTTATTGTGGGGACTGGGGACCACCAGTATTATATAGTAGGAGGACAGTGCAGAGTTTTGCTGACCAGTGACCACCAGTATTATACGTTCTCTGCCTGAAAAACGCTCCATATCTGTGCTGCATTGTAGTATATAGTAGGAGGACAGTGCAGAATTTTGCTGACCAGTGACCACCAGAATTATATCAGTACGGTACAGTAGTCCACTGCTCTACCTACCTCTGTGTCGTCAAGTATACTATCCCATCCATACCTGTGGTGCATTTAAGTTTTTGTGCGCAGTATATATATAGTAGTAGGACAGTGCATAATTTTGATGACCACCAGTATATAATATATAGCAGTACGGTACATTAGTCCACTGCTCTACCTACCTCTGTGTCGTCAAGTATACTATCCATCCATACCTGTGGTGCATTTAAGTTTTTGAGCGCAGTATATATATAGTAGTAGGACAGTGCATAATTTTGCTGACCACCAGTATATAATATATAGCAGTACGGTACAGTAGGCCACTGCTCTACCTACCTCTGTGTCATCTAGTATACTATCCATCCATACCTGTGGTGCATTTAAGTTTTTGTGCGCAGTATGTATATAGTAGTAGGACAGTGCATAATTTTGCTGACCACCAGTATATAATATATAGCAGTACGGTACAGTAGGCCACTGCTCTACCTACCTCTGTGTCGTCAAGTATACTATCCATCCATACCTGTGGTGCATTTAAGTTTTTGTGCGCAGTATATATAGTAGTAGGCCATTGCTATTGATATATTACTGGTATATAATTCCACACATTAAAAAATGTAGAACAAAAATGTGGAGGGTAAAATAGGGAAAGATCAAGATCCACTTCCACCTCGTGCTGAAGCTGCTGCCACTAGTCATGGCCGAGACGATGAAATTCCATCAACGTCGTCTGCCAAGGCCGATGCCCAATGTCATAGTAGAGATTATGTAAAATCCAAAAAACAAAAGTTCAGTAAAATGACCCAAAAATCAAAATTAAAAGCGTCTGATGAGAAACGTAAACTTGCCTATATGCCATTTACGACACGGAGTGACAAGGAACGGCTGAGGCCCTGGCCTATGTTCATGGCTAGTGGTTCAGATTCACATAAGAATGGAAGCACTCATCCTCTCGCTAGAAAACTGCAGTGCCACTCCTAGATGGGCCAGGTGTTTGTGTCGGCCACTTGGGTCGCTTAGCTTAGTCACACAGCTACCTCATTGCACCTCTTTTTTTCTTTGCATCATGTGCTGTTTGGGGACTATTTTTTGAAGTGCCATCCTGTCTGACACTGCAGTGCCACTCCTAGATGGGCCAGGTGTTTGTGTCGGCCACTTGGGTCGCTTAGCTTAGTCACACAGCGACCTTGGTGGACCTCTTTTTATCTTTGCATCATGTGCTGTTTGGGGACTATTTTTTAAATCGGCCATCCTGTCTGACACTGCAGTGCCACTCCTAGATGGGCCAGGTGTTTGTGTCGGCCACTTGGGTCGCTTAGCTTAGTCACACAGCTACCTCATTGCACCTCTTTTTTTCTTTGCATCATGTGCTGTTTGGGGACTATTTTTTGAAGTGCCATCTTGTCTGACACTGCAGTGCCACTCCTAGATGGGCCAGGTGTTTGTGTCGGCCACTTGGGTCGCTTAGCTTAGTCACACAGCGACCTTGGTGCACCTCTTTTTTTCTTTGCATCATGTGCTGTTTGGGGACTATTTTTTGAAGTGCCATCCTGTCTGGCACTGCAGTGCCACTCCTAGATGGGCCAGGTGTTTGTATCGGCCACTTGTGTCGCTTAGCTTAGTCACACAGCTGCCTCGTTGCACCTCTTTTTTTCTTTGCATCATGTGCTGTTTGGGGACTATTTTTTTAATCTGCCATCCTGTCTGACACTGCAGTGCCACTCCTAGATGGGCCAGGTGTTTGTGTCGGCCACTTGGGTCGCTTAGCTTAGTCACACAGCTACCTCAGTGCGCCTTTTTTTTTCTCTTTACATCATGTGCTGTTTGGGGACTATTTTTTTAATCGGCCATCCTGTCTGACACTGCAGTGCCACTCCTAGATGGGCCAGGTGTTTGTGTCGGCCACTTGGGTCGTTTAGCTTAGTCACACAGCGACCTTGGTGCACCTCTTTTTTTATTTGCATCATGTGCTGTTTGGGACTATTTTTTGAAGTGCCATCCTGTCTGACACTGGAGTGCCACTCCTAGATGGGCCAGGTGTTTGTGTCGGCCACTTGTGTCGCTTAGCTTAGTCACACAGCTACCTCATTGCACCTCTTTTTTTCTTTGCATCATGTGCTGTTTGGGACTATTTTTTGAAGTGCCATCCTGTCTGACACTGCAGTGCCACTCCTAGATGGGCCAGGTGTTTGTGTCGGCCACTTGTGTCGCTTAGCTTAGTCACACAGCTACCTCATTGCACCTCTTTTTTTCTTTGCATCATGTGCTGTTTGGGAACTATTTTTTTAAGTGCCATCCTGTCTGACACTGCAGTGCCACTCCTAGATGGGCCAGGTGTTTGTGTCGGCCACTTGGGTCGCTTAGCTTAGCCATCCAGCGACCTTGGTGCACCTCTTTTTTTCTTTGCATCATGTGCTGTTTGGGGACAATTTTTTAAATCGGCCATCCTGTCTGACACTGCAGTGCCACTCCTAGATGGGCCAGGTGTTTGTGTCGGCCACTTGGGTCGCTTAGCTTAGTCATCCAGCGACCTCGGTGCAAATTTTAGGACTAATAATAATATTGTGATGTTTGAGGTGTTCAGAATACACTGGAAATGAGTGGAAATTATGGTTATTGAGGTTAATAATACTAATGGATCAAAATGAACCCCAAATTCTATGATTTAAGCTGTTTTTGAGGGTTTTTTTGTAAAAAAAAAACCCGAATCCAAAACACACCCGAATCCGACAAAAAAAATTCAGGGAGGTTTTGCTAAAACGCGTCCGAATCCAAAACACGGCCGCGGAACCGAATCCAAAACCAAAACACAATACCCGAAAAATGTCCGGTGCACATCACTAATCTGCACCCTCCGGGACTGAGGGCCCAGGACCACCTAGTTGAGAGGGGTGTGGGCAGTTGGGCTGGGTGGGAAGTGACTGGGCAGCTCACCCCCAGATCACTTGGACCGCAGCTCACCCCCAGATCACTTGGACTGCAGGGACAGGAAGGAATAAATACATTTAAAAAAATTATATATATATATATATATATATATATATATCACAGCCGCCCACCGCTGACCAGCGCTCACTGCCGCACGCTGCACCACCACTGAAAGCTGACCACCGCAGACCACAACTGGCGGTGGTCAGAGGGACATCAACGCTGCAGCAACGAAGGACAGCTTAGTACCGCTGCATCCCCCGCAGACCATGGGCTCAATGTCGGACTGGAGCATGAAGGACCCACCGGGGGTATGCAGTGGTAGGGGCCCACGATTAGAGGTGCGGCCAGCCTCCAAAGGGGGTGTGGCCAGCCTCCAAATGGGATTGACTAACAATTATAGAGTACCTGGTCTGGACTCCTTGATAATTTATATAGTTATTAATGCTAGTGCATGCATGATAATATGCCAGATTAATGACAGCAATGTACTGTAGAGCATACATCATAATCCTGTGCAGTGTAAGGTAACATATGTATAATATATAATTCAAGTGCACAGTCTAGAACCTGATCCCTAGAGGAGGAGACCCCCAGGCAATGGGGACTACCGGTGGTTTCCCCTGTACCCCTGTGCAGCAGCAACAACAGCAGCGGCAGCAACAGCAGGATTAAGGATCCTCCGGAGGAATCCGCGTTAGGAGAGGACACCTCAGTCTTGACAGTGACATGAAGGACTACTGACGTTCCTGACTGAGGAGGAAGTTGATGTTGATGGAGTTGGTGGTGTGGCTTGCAGGAGCTTGGGTACAGGAGGAAGAAGGGATTTAGGTGTCAGTGGACTGCTTATGCTCTTACCCAAAGTTTAACAAATTGACACTGACTTATGATGAATGCGCTGCAGGTGACGTATAAGGGAGGATGTTCCTAGGTGGTTAACATCCTTACCCCTACTTATTCCTAGGTGGTTAACATCCTTACCCCTACTTATTACAGATTGATAGAGGCAACAGATGGCTTGACACCTGTTGTCCAGATTTATGGAGAAATAATTCCACACCGAAGAGGTGGCTTTTTTGGTAGTTTGCCCAGGCATCACATTAGGCTTCTTCATCCCACGGACAACAGGTGTCTCCCCCGGTGCCTGACTTAAACAAACCACATCACCATCAGAATCCTCATGTGCAATTGCACAGGTACTGAGCTTCTATTGCAGATTCACTGGAGGTTCGCTGTCTAAGTGATCGGTCCTCGATTCATACTGCATTGACTACAGGCAAAACTGATAAACCGGTAGCCAGGCATTTTTTAATTGCTAAACACCAAGTTGCCAGTTTAAAGTGTAAACTAATCGATTGGATTCCACCATGTCCTACTGGTGGCGATCGGTCCCTGTTGTTGAAGAGACGCGAAAGCTATTGGATACACAGGTTGGACACGGTCGCCCCGAGAGGACTTAATGAGTCCAATCCATTTAATGTTTTTCTGTAAACTACACCTAAAAATTGTTTTCTTTTTATTTGTATTTTTGTATTTTCATTATTCTTGGAACCTGTCACTATCGAAAGAATTGATTTATATCTGTGTCTTGGAGGAAGATTGGTGTGGTTCTCCTTATTAGACACTATACTGGGTGATGATGTCATTTATGCAACTTGTTCTAATCACACTATGTAATGGTTAATTGACATATCAATCTAAAGTGTACATAGGCAGCCTAATATCATTAGGCTCTAAAGGTTCCTTTCAGAGAAATTATTTATTCACATCATGTTTATTTTTTTATGCATTATATTTTTATAATTTTTTTGATTCTTTAATTCTGAATTGTTATTATTTAGTGTTTTTGTACTTTGTACAATGGTCCAGTTGTGCGATGTTTGTATGTATGGACTACCCCCCAGGCCTAGACATCTGTTAAGTGTTGACATATTTTTTCCTACTGTGATCACTTTGCTAATGTTTTGGTAGCAGCATGTGAGCCACGCCCCACGATGTACTGCACACTGTCATCTGATCTCGTTTAGTATTAGTGGGTAGGAACCCAATTTAGAGTTCACCCACAGACTTGTTTGTGCCTCTGCTTGTTCGGTGTACATTTGGGCCATTTCCGGTCCGGTGGAACGCACTTCCGGCAGGTGGAACGCAGGAGCTCCGTGACCTGCCGGGGCGCGTTGCAGGTGCTGCGGATGTTGGTGCAAGGGGCCCTTGATGGCTGTTGTGATGTGCGGCCTGGGAGCCGCATCTATGTAGATGATAGAGTACTTTGCAGAGTATTAGCCGTGAATACTTACTGGCGGGAAGCTTTAGAGAGTTGCGCATGATGTATCCGGCCACTTCCGGTCCGGGATATTTAAATAGCAGTCCCGTTGCTGTCATTTGGCATGCAGCTCAGGGACGCGTTACTCTCCTCCCAACCACTGTAAGTTTTTACTTTTTACTTTGTATCATTGACCTTTCACTGAACGCAGACTGTAGCACAATATAGATGCAGTTTTTGTTGTTATTCATGCAGCACGCCGTGCATACCGTGACCCTGCAGCTGCATCATGGTAGCAGGATCTGTTTGATCAGGTATGTTTGAGAATGGTTTTCACTGAAGTACTATGTTAGTGATTTTTTCCATGAGTATAATCCATGTTTGACATTTTATTTTAGATGTACGTTCCTCTACATCTATGATTTTTAAGACTGTGTCCGGATATGCTATTCCTTTTTGTGCTAGGAATTTGTTGATGACTATGATCTGATCTTAGGTGAGCTGTTTCACGTGATACTATGAGTTTGGGTGGCTCTGTCACAGGTGAAGGTGGTGAGATTCATGTAAAAGTTGCATGGTCACATACATTAGTAATTGGTGAGATGGAATATTTAATGAGGTGATTATATTATTGGAAGGTTGTCAGATGATACTTGGCCTGGGAGGCGTAGTTCCCTGTATATGTGAATTTGTCTACACTTTATTCTTTTCACAGACACATGACAATAATTTGATGCAAGATGTTAATTTAAAAGCTAATAGTCTTGAGAAAGGCCCGTCACACGGACCGAAACGTCGACATATAAGGCTTTTGGACTTTCTTAATAAAAGTCTTTTTATACACGGACTTCATTTATTACTGCGAGAGTGCACCTTCCACCTAGTGGAAATTTTGCTATATATATATATATATATATATATATATATATCCAGAACAATTGAAGTGGCACTCACTGTGTATCCAATGATATCTGCTGGGGTGCCAAATTTCCAGGGAAAGACTTGTATCCACAAGATCCCATATTATAGTCAATTTGATATAAAGACGGCACTCACCAGACTTGTAATGAATTTGCAAAAAAGTCTATTTATCAAACCTCACATCAGCAGCTTAATCATGGTTGGTCGACGTTTCGGTCCCAAACCGGACCTTTTTCCAGACCAGAATGTACAATCGTCAGAATCACTGTTTTATAGCGCATTTAGGGAGGTTTGTTTTCTTCAAGTGAAATTCTTTTGTTGCACTTTGGACATGATGAGTTATAGGAGTGATGACTTAGTCAAGTAGGGCCACACATAGTGGCCAAGCTGAACGGGACCTGCTTGGCAGGAAGGAGACTGCACATGGGCGCCTATGCAGATGCCCACACATGTGCGACAGTCCCACCACCGCCGGATCCAACCGCAGCATGCGTTCAGCGGGACCCGCTTGGCCGCTATGTGTGGCCCTAGCCTAAACCTTTCTTGCAAGGTTATGTTTTTATTAAAATATTGCAACCATAATAATATAAATATTTACATAACAGCAATAAATTACAAAATAATAAAAAACAGAATTATGCATACAACAGAACATTCCATGATACCTGCAAAGAAAAAACTTTCCCAGAAAACAAAAAAGTAAAATTCCCAAACCCGTTTTAATATCCTGGCTTTACAACCAAAGCAAACACAAAAAGAAACACATTTGAGATTACTCTCTCAAATGGTCTGAAACTCAATTTTCTAAAAAAAAAAAAAATTACCTCCAACTGCCATCCACCCCCCCCCCCCTTATCCCCTTTGTCCACCTCCTAAGAGCCCAAACAAACCTCCAATCACTCACCCTTTCACACCCCCATCACAAACATGCATCCTCCATTCACTCCCTCTCTCACACTCATTCACTCTCTCATCCCCAACCCATTCACTCTTTTTTCACACCTAGACAACCAACAGTAACAAAGAAACAACAGAGGATACTTATAGCCCATTAGACATATGCAAAACCATTTTCCAAAAAAACCCATACCAAATCACAACTTAATTGCAAGAACGATGGTGGAATTGTATATTATTATTTGTTTATGGTATTAACACTCTTAATAAAACTGTACTTCACTATACATTTCCTCACTTCTGTTTTATTGAGGGAAAAAGGAGTAACTCTGTTCTGATTCAAAGGGAAGGATTTGAACATCTGAACATTGAACGTTCTTCACAAAACCTACAATTATCCCGTAATACCCCGGGGTGCGTATATCTGCATTCTGTGCATTGTTTAAACGTTTCTTTGGAAGTGGGGGTGACCACTTCAGCAGAATTTGCAGCACTGCTGTGTTGGAGCGCTGGTTTGAAAACGTTTTTCCAATAGAGCTTCCCTTGGAAGGAGAGCCAAGCGATGTCTCTGAAATTCAAATGGATTCTTTGTGAACTGATCATAGAGATACCCTCTGAGCACACATCCCCCTGGCAATCCCTCAAGGACAACGGGACATGGAAGTGAGTATTCCCCAACTCCTTCCTACAGAGATCTCTTAACGCCCCAACCCCCAAGCCCCATTGCCCTATAACACTCCGCCACTGAATTACGTAGATCGGGAGGTAACCCCTCCTTGCTTGGACACTTCTCTTTGCTTGGACACATGGCTAGACCATCATCTAGCCATGTTACAAAAAAAGGGGACGCCCATTTCCCGAAATCATCTACCCCCCAAGGGGGGGGGTCTCTAAAAGGAGTCCACCAACATTAATTTTTAAAACGATTGTCACAATGAACACTATGGGGGTTCACCTTGTCCAGTCCCCCTTCCACTCTTGGTTTTAAGGCTATGCCTCTTTTGACAATATTAATTTTGTTCCTCCACAAGAGCAGAAAGAACAAAGAATTTTTCTTGGACCACACAGACTAAGGTACAAAACACACATAACTGACGTACAGGAATACCGGGATCAAATAAGTCCTGCATAATTCAACCCTTTCCTATAGAGAGAACTTACATCCTCTCCAGCTCTTTACCTTCCTGGTTGCAACCTCCAGCTTTCTCTCCCAGTTTGCACTGGCACAATCGCCATGATCAAATTGGATGCATACATTTTTATTTGATCGCTGGCCTTAGGAAGGCTGTCCGAAAGACAAAATTCTTTACCTCCATCGCCCATTCAGAAAGCTTCACAGTTGTCCTGATTTATAATGGAGTCCAATACTCCCAAATATTCTCTGATCAATTGGTCTATATCACGTGCTTCTGCCACGGGTGACAGGATCTCAGTGACATCATCAGCATAGGCTACTATCCTCAATGGCATCTTTGGCCCCAGCTGTACCCCTCCCACCATGCCACCCTCAATTCCTCCTATGAAAGGATCAATTGCGAACACGTATAGAAGGGGGCTCAGGGGGCACCCTTGATGGACACTAGAGTCTAGCACAAAAGCAGGCCCTACCCAACCATTAACAAGTGGGAAGCTCTCGGCCTTGCTGTATAGTATACAAAGCATAGTCACCACCCTCACTGGGACTTTCTTGGTAAGGGATCTATGTCCTAAGCCTTGAAGATGGATAAAATGGATGGAAATAAAGTGCCAGCGAATGAGCTCATAATAACCATGTTGCAGGCTGTGTGTGAAAATTACAGTTAGGAGTTGGTTGGTACTTTATTCCCTAATTCAGACCTGATCACAGCAACAAAATTGTTCTCTAATGGGCAAAACCATGTGCACTGCAGGTGGGGCAAATATAATGTGCAGAGAAATTTAGATTTGGGTGGGGTATGTTCAAACTGAAATATACATTTTAGTGTAAAAATAAAGCAGACAGTATTTACTCTGCACAGAAACAAAATAACCCACCCAAATCTAACTCTCTCTGCACATGTTATATCTGCCCCACCTGCAGTGCACATGGTTTTGCCCATTAGAGAACAATTTTGCTGCTGCAATCAGGTCTGAATTCGGACCATATACCCCTATGTCACAATCCCTAGCCAGTTGGTGGTCAGAGTTTATTCTGTAAACATAAGAGATGTTTTTGGAAGTGTTTTGTTTCTAATTCATCATCATGTTTTGGTTCTGGTTTTGCCAAAAACCACCCTTTTGGCTTTGATTCTGTATTTTTTTTAATTGATAAAAACTGCTAAAATCATGTAATTTTGGCCTGTTTTTATTCCTACAGTATTATTAACCTTAACATTTGTTTCTAGTCATTTCCAGTCAATTTTGACCACCTCACAGTTCACAATATTGTTCAAAGGCTGGCTGGCTAATCTAAGCAACCGAGCACAGCAAAAAACAGTTTCTGACACCCTACACATGCCATGAGCTCGCTGCAGATGACGTAATAGAGTGGAGGTTCCTAAATGTTTAACGTCCCTACCTCTACTTATTTTGTTACCACAAAGGCTACAGATGGCTTGGCAAATGTTGTCAGGATTTGGGTGAAAATAATTCCACACATAGGAGGTGGATTTGTTGGTCCGATGCCCAGGCATAACAATGGCTATTACACAAAAAGAAATCAGTCCAAACCAATTATGCTTGTATATAAGCAGCCTGCACCCAGTGAAAAGGTATCACCTTTTACCTTCAAAAACCTTTTTCCAAACCAAAATATCACTAAGTATTTCAGGCACTATATAATAAGGGGATCACCATGGGATTTTTCCTAATTCAAAAAACATAGATATACAGGAAAACCATCATAGTGTATTTATATCATAAATGTCTTACTGAATTGAATATCCCATATTGGGCTCTTACCAATAGAAAAGTCTACAAAACGTAGACTATTCAGGCATGTAGGAGCGGACACAGCCTATATTCTACCTTCTAGAAAGTTACGTGAACGTGACGAAACGCGTCAGGACCCGCCCCTATCCGTACTCAGCTCAGGTGAAATCTTCCAGGTGCTCCTTGGTCCCCGCTGCACCCTCCGTCTACAGCATCCGACATCAGCGGCTTCAGCACGCACGCCGCCACGACCGGGTTGTGAGAGAGACGGTCTCCTCCTTTCCGCTGCACAGCGTATATGGGCATTGCAGGACATTGAAGCCGAGGACGCTCGGCTCTCACCAGCCCATTTGGAAAGGGCCCATTTGGAAAAGCTGAGTTATTACAACAGACCACCAGTTCACGTTTAGTGAATGTTCTTATATAAATATATTATTCACCGGTTATATGACAATTAATCTTTTTACATGTTTTACAAATAAACATTGCTATCTTTTACGTTGGCTCTCTGTACATTGTGTTCCGTTCCTGATATTCAGCGCAGCCGCTTGTTCTTTTTCTACAGCCTATATTGTAATCAGTCCAAGGACACTCTTCCAGTGTAGATCAGATGTACCATGCAAAATAAAGGGAATAATACAATAGTGTAATCCTAATTTTGCACCAAAGAATCCCCATTCCTCATTACCAATGCGTTTAGAAACAAGAGTGTTTCTTTGTCAAGGTGTATAGAGGGTGTGAATCCTTACAGGTGTCAAACCTATTTCCAGACATAGATTCTCTAACATACTAAAGACCTATCATGCCGCCCACAATGGATTGCAATCCTAAATCCATATATTAGTTTTATCCAATTAGAGCACATTGATGACTAATGTGGACAGCCATGGATAGCCATGGTCCGGAAGTGTCTGTCCCGATATACATTCCACCCTCCGGAAGTAGTTTTCCGATGACCTCACTTCCTGTAACTCACTTCTGCTACATTATCACAGTCACACCTTTAAATTCCGTTTTGCAAAGGTGTCCTTCATTCCTCCGGGCGGCCATTTTTAGTTGGATTTCATGGATATATTATATAGTGACAATGTCGATATTATCTTAAACCATAAAGCTATACCTTAAAACACACTTTTACCATGGAGCCGCTGCGGCCGCTAGACTTAATACACACGCTACGTACTTTGTACGCTATTTGCGCACAGAATCCCGTACCGTGTACGGACTTAGCGTACAAACGCCGCGCTGGGGGTACAAAGTACACACAGCGCGCACACACTCTTGATATTCTTTAAACCTTATTAGCAATGCAATGCAATGATACTGTATTATTACACTCTAAACCTTATGCAGCAAAGCACTGCAATGATGTTACACCTTAAACCTTATGCAGCGCTGACGGTACAAAGTACCCGCAGCGCGTACACAACTTATCAATACACTTTTAAACCTTATACAGTTAGGTAATGTAATACGCTTTAAACCCTAGCAGGGAAAAGAGGACACAACACCGATTTGTACTTAACACTGGGCTCCGACACCTCAGCGTATGTATCTGGAAGGGGATAACAATACAATTTATACACTACAATACAACAGAGTAAATGGCTACAGTCAATGTACATACGTGAGAATATTCGCTTGCGCAACCTGGTCCAGTCCTCCGCTAATCAGGTAGATAGCGTTAAGAGTCTTCTGACCGGCCAGGCAGCAACAGGCTTTTTATACACTACTTCAAAAAGCAATACAATGGATACTGTAATTCCTTTGTCCATTGGACACAGAGATGCATCTTTACATTACAGGAGAGGTCATAGGTTGATTTGAAAAGGTGGGCGATGTCTTTCTCAACTGCTCTCGTGGGTGGTCTCCTCTGGATTCCCGCCGCATACATAATATACAGTAAATACAGTTTATATCTATATTCTACTTCTGCACATAACTATACGCAGGAACATGCGATCTTCCTCTAACCAACACCGGAATGTTACCCTTAAAATACCCTACAGCTGGATACTAGACATCACCTTATAACCTTAGTCTGTCCCTTCCTATCATGCAAAGGCGAATCCCTTAGTCCTGGAATCATTTAAACTGTTGATACTTGCTGATGTGGTGCAGGGGAGCTATATGTACAATGTGCACTATTTGGATTAAATATGTGATGTTTTGATAACCCTCCATACGCTCACAAACTCCGCCGTAAATACCCACACCACGCGCAGGACCGCAGGAGCGACCATACGCAAATTGTGGATATGTGCACGCACGGCGGAACAAGTGCACGCGCAGCGGGCATGTGTGTGGTTAGTACGTGATGTGTGTACTGGAATATTTTTCGACTTTGACAATAGGTATCCATTTTGTTGTAGTTTAGAAGGGATAAGATGACACAAAAAATATAAAATACATAATTAGATACAATAATTTTAATAACAATGGATGTCTTATCATAGCCAACAGATGCTTCCACTTGTGACTGACTTATACACACAACATCCTCATTCTCATCTTCAAGATCCTCATTAGTGCCATCGTCTGCTACACAAATACTCCCCTCATCCTCTTGTATCTCCATGGTGAAACAGCTAGGTCACCAGCAACAGTGCCGTAACTAGGCATTTTAGCGCTGTGTGCAAGAAATGACATTGGCGCCCCCCATGCAAGATAGGGGCAGTGCGCGCTGTAGTCGCGTGAAAAATATATAGGGGCGTGGCTTCATGGGGAAGGGGCGTGGCCACAAAATAATAGCAATTCATACTACGGTGCACAGTAGTCTCCATTATTCAAATTACGCTGCACAGTAGCGCCACTACACCAGGTAGAGCCCCTTTTATACATTACAGCAGACAGCGTCCCCCTTTTTACACATTACAGCAGACAGTCCCCCTTTTTACACATTGCGGCAGACAGTCCCCCTTTTTACACATTGCGGCAGCCAGTCCCCCTTTTTACACATTGCAGCAGCCAGGCCCCCTTTTTACACATTGCGGCAGCCAGGACCCCTTTTTACACATTGCGGCAGCCAGTCCCCCTTTTTACACATTGCGGCAGCCAGGCCCTCTTTTTACACATTGCGGCAGCCAGGACCCCTTTTTACACATTGCGGCAGCCAGTCCCCCTTTTTACACATTGCGGCAGCCAGTCCCCCTTTTTACACATTGCGGCAGCGAGGACCCCTTTTTACACATTGTGGCAGCCAGTCCCCCTTTTCTCTAACGTCCTAGTGGATGCTGGGGACTCCGTCAGGACCATGGGGAATAGCGGCTCCGCAGGAGACAGGGCACAAAAATAAAGCTTTAGGATCAGGTGGTGTGCACTGGCTCCTCCCCCTATGACCCTCCTCCAAGCCTCAGTTAGGTTTTTGTGCCCGTCCGAGCAGGGTGCAATCTAGGTGGCTCTCCTAAAGAGCTGCTTAGAAAAAGTTTTTAGGTTTTTTATTTTCAGTGAGTCCTGCTGGCAACAGGCTCACTGCATCGAGGGACTTAGGGGAGAGAAGTCAACTCACCTGCGTGCAGGATGGATTGGCTTCTTAGGCTACTGGACACCATTAGCTCCAGAGGGATCGAACACAGGCCCAGCCATGGAGTCCGGTCCCGGAGCCGCGCCGCCGACCCCCCTTGCAGATGCCGAAGATGGAAGAGGTCCAGAAGCAGGCGGCAGAAGACTTTTCAGTCTTCCTGAGGTAGCGCACAGCACTGCAGCTGTGCGCCATTGTTGTCAGCACACTTCACACAGCGGTCACGGAGGGTGCAGGGCGCTGGGGGGGCGCCCTGGGCAGCAATGTATAATACCTTTTTATGGCTAAAAATACATCACATATAGCCCTTGAGGCTATATGGATGTATTTAACCCCTGCCAGATCTCACAAACTCCGGAGAAGAGCCCGCCGAAATAGGGGGCGGGGCTTATTCTCCTCAGCACACAGCGCCATTTTCCTGCTCAGCTCCGCTGTGAGGAAGGCTCCCAGGACTCTCCCCTGCACTGCACTACAGAAACAGGGTAAAACAGAGAGGGGGGGCACTTTTTTTGGCGATATTACTATATTTAAGCTGCTATAAGGATACAACACTTATATAGGGTTGTTCCCATATATATTATAGCGCTTGGGTGTGTGCTGGCAAACTCTCCCTCTGTCTCCCCAAAGGGCTAGTGGGGTCCTGTCTTCAATAGAGCATTCCCTGTGTGTCTGCTGTGTGTCGGTACGTGTGTGTCGACATGTATGAGGACGATGTTGGTGTGGAGGCAGAGCAATTGCCGGTAATGGTGATGTCACCCCCCAGGGAGTCGACACCGGAATGGATGGCTTTGTTTATGGAATTACGTGATAATGTCAGCACATTACAAAAATCAGTTGACGACATGAGACGGCCGGCAAACCAGTTAGTACCTGCCCAGGCGTCTCAGACACCGTCAGGGGCTGTAAAACGCCCTTTACCTCAGTCGGTCGACACAGACCCAGACACGGACACTGAATCTAGTGTCGACGGTGAAGAAACAAACGTATTTTCCAGTAGGGCCACACGTTATATGATCACGGCAATGAAGGAGGCTTTGCATATCTCTGATACTACAAGTACCACAAAAAGGGGTATTATGTGGGGGGTGAAAAAACTACCTGTAGTTTTTCCTGAATCAGAGGAATTGAATGATGTATGTGATAGAGATGAGCGCCGGAAATTTTTCGGGTTTTGTGTTTTGGTTTTGGGTTCGGTTCCGCGGCCGTGTTTTGGGTTCGACCGCGTTTTGGCAAAACCTCACCGAATTTTTTTTGTCGGATTCGGGTGTGTTTTGGATTCGGGTGTTTTTTTCAAAAAACCCTAAAAAACAGCTTAAATCATAGAATTTGGGGGTCATTTTGATCCCAAAGTATTATTAGAGATGAGCGGGTTCGGTTCCTCGGAATCCGAACCCGCCCGAACTTCATGTTTTTTTTCACGGGTCCGAGCGACTCGGATCTTCCCGCCTTGCTCGGTTAACCCGAGCGCGCCCGAACGTCATCATGACGCTGTCGGATTCTCGCGAGGCTCGGATTCTATCGCGAGACTCGGATTCTATATAAGGAGCCGCGCGTCGCCGCCATTTTCACTCGTGCATTGAGATTGATAGGGAGAGGACGTGTCTGGCGTCCTCTCCATTAGAATAGAGATAGATTAGATAGAGAGAGAGAGATTGTGCAGAGTCGCAGACAGAGTTAGTTTACCACAGTCAGTGACCAGTGCAGTTGCTAGTTAACTTTTATTTAATATAATATATCCGTTCACTTCTCTCTGCTATATCCGTTCTCTGCCTGAAAAAAAAAACGATACACAGCACAGTCAGTCACACAGTGTGACTCAGTCTGTGTGCACTCAGCTCAGCCCAGTGTGCTGCACAGTCATCAATGTATAAATTAAAAGCTTATAATTAATTGTGGGGGAGACTGGGGAGCACTGCAGGTTGTTAGCAGGAGCCAGGAGTACAATTATATTAATTAACAGTGCACACTTTTGCTGCAGGAGTGGTGACCAGTGCCTGACCACCAGTATAGTATTGTTGTATACTACTAATATCTCTTTAAATATCAACCAGTCTATATTAGCAGCAGACACAGTACAGTGCGGTAGTTCACGGCTGTGGCTACCTCTGTGTCGGCACACGGCAGGCAGTCCGTCCGACCAGAATTGTATTATTTATTATTATATACCTACCACCTAACCGTGGTTTTTTTTTCATTCTTTATACCGTCATAGTGTCATCCTAATTGTTACGAGTATACTACTATCTCTTTATCAACCAGTGTACAGTGCGGTAGTTCACGGCTGTGGCTACCTCTGTGTCGGCACACGGCAGGCAGTCCGTCCGACCAGAATTGTATTATTTATTATTATATACCTACCACCTAACCGTGGTTTTTTTTTTCATTCTTTATACCGTCATAGTGTCATCCTAATTGTTACGAGTATACTACTATCTCTTTATCAACCAGTGTACAGTGCGGTAGTTCACGGCTGTGGCTACCTCTGTGTCGGCACACGGCAGGCAGTCCGTCCGACCAGAATTGTATTATTTATTATTATATACCTACCACCTAACCGTGGTTTTTTTTTTCATTCTTTATACCGTCATAGTGTCATCCTAATTGTTACGAGTATACTACTATCTCTTTATCAACCAGTGTACAGTGCGGTAGTTCACGGCTGTGGCTACCTCTGTGTCGGCACACGGCAGGCAGTCCGTCCGACCAGAATTGTATTATTTATTATTATATACCTACCACCTAACCGTGGTTTTTTTTTCATTCTTTATACCGTCATAGTGTCATCCTAATTGTTACGAGTATACTACTATCTCTTTATCAACCAGTGTACAGTGCGGTAGTTCACGGCTGTGGCTACCTCTGTGTCGGCACACGGCAGGCAGTCCGTCCGACCAGAATTGTATTATTTATTATTATATACCTACCACCTAACCGTGGTTTTTTTTTCATTCTTTATACCGTCATAGTGTCATCCTAATTGTTACGAGTATACTACTATCTCTTTATCAACCAGTGTACAGTGCGGTAGTTCACGGCTGTGGCTACCTCTGTGTCGGCACACGGCAGGCAGTCCGTCCGACCAGAATTGTATTATTTATTATTATATACCTACCACCTAACCGTGGTTTTTTTTTTCATTCTTTATACCGTCATAGTGTCATCCTAATTGTTACGAGTATACTACTATCTCTTTATCAACCAGTGTACAGTGCGGTAGTTCACGGCTGTGGCTACCTCTGTGTCGGCACACGGCAGGCAGTCCGTCCGACCAGAATTGTATTATTTATTATTATATACCTACCACCTAACCGTGGTTTTTTTTTTCATTCTTTATACCGTCATAGTGTCATCCTAATTGTTACGAGTATACTACTATCTCTTTATCAACCAGTGTACAGTGCGGTAGTTCACGGCTGTGGCTACCTCTGTGTCGGCACACGGCAGGCAGTCCGTCCGACCAGAATTGTATTATTTATTATTATATACCTACCACCTAACCGTGGTTTTTTTTTTCATTCTTTATACCGTCATAGTGTCATCCTAATTGTTACGAGTATACTACTATCTCTTTATCAACCAGTGTACAGTGCGGTAGTTCACGGCTGTGGCTACCTCTGTGTCGGCACACGGCAGGCAGTCCGTCCGACCAGAATTGTATTATTTATTATTATATACCTACCACCTAACCGTGGTTTTTTTTTTCATTCTTTATACCGTCATAGTGTCATCCTAATTGTTACGAGTATACTACTATCTCTTTATCAACCAGTGTACAGTGCGGTAGTTCACGGCTGTGGCTACCTCTGTGTCGGCAGTCGGCAGGCAGTCCGTCCATCCATAATTGTATTATTATTATAATATATACCACCTAACCGTGGTTTTTTTTTCATTCTTTATACCGTCGTCATAGTGTCATACTAGTTGTTACGAGTATACTACTATCTCTTTATCAACCAGTGTACAGTGCGGTAGTTCACGGCTGTGGCTACCTCTGTGTCGGCAGTCGGCAGGCAGTCCGTCCATCCATAATTGTATTATTATTATAATATATACCACCTAACCGTGGTTTTTTTTTCATTCTTTATACCGTCGTCATAGTGTCATACTAGTTGTTACGAGTATACTACTATCTCTTTATCAACCAGTGTACAGTGCGGTAGTTCACGGCTGTGGCTACCTCTGTGTCGGCAGTCGGCAGGCAGTCCGTCCATCCATAATTGTATTATTATTATAATATATACCACCTAACCGTGGTTTTTTTTCCATTCTTTATACCGTCGTCATAGTGTCATACTAGTTGTTACGAGTATACTACTATCTCTTTATCAACCAGTGTACAGTGCGGTAGTTCACGGCTGTGGCTACCTCTGTGTCGGCAGTCGGCAGGCAGTCCGTCCATCCATAATTGTATTATTATTATAATATATACCACCTAACCGTGGTTTTTTTATACCACCTAACCGTGGCAGTCCGTCCATAATTGTATACTAGTATCCAATCCATCCATCTCCATTGTTTACCTGAGGTGCCTTTTAGTTCTGCCTATAAAATATGGAGAACAAAAAAGTTGAGGTTCCAAAATTAGGGAAAGATCAAGATCCACTTCCACCTCGTGCTGAAGCTGCTGCCACTAGTCATGGCCGAGACGATGAAATGCCAGCAACGTCGTCTGCCAAGGCCGATGCCCAATGTCATAGTACAGAGCATGTCAAATCCAAAACACCAAATATCAGAAAAAAAAGGACTCCAAAACCTAAAATAAAATTGTCGGAGGAGAAGCGTAAACTTGCCAATATGCCATTTACCACACGGAGTGGCAAGGAACGGCTGAGGCCCTGGCCTATGTTCATGGCTAGTGGTTCAGCTTCACATGAGGATGGAAGCACTCAGCCTCTCGCTAGAAAACTGAAAAGACTCAAGCTGGCAAAAGCACCGCAAAGAACTGTGCGTTCTTTGAAATCCCAAATCCACAAGGAGAGTCCAATTGTGTCGTTTGCGATGCCTGACCTTCCCAACACTGGACGTGAAGAGCATGCGCCTTCCACTATTTGCATGCCCCCTGCAAGTGCTGGAAGGAGCACCCGCAGTCCAGTTCCTGATAGTCAGATTGAAGATGTCAGTGTTGAAGTACACCAGGATGAGGAGGATATGGGTGTTGCTGGCGCTGGGGAGGAAATTGACCAGGAGGATTCTGATGGTGAGGTGGTTTGTTTAAGTCAGGCACCCGGGGAGACACCTGTTGTCCGTGGGAGGAATATGGCCGTTGACATGCCTGGTGAAAATACCAAAAAAATCAGCTCTTCGGTGTGGAGGTATTTCACCAGAAATGCGGACAACAGGTGTCAAGCCGTGTGTTCCCTTTGTCAAGCTGTAATAAGTAGGGGTAAGGACGTTAACCACCTCGGAACATCCTCCCTTATACGTCACCTGCAGCGCATTCATAATAAGTCAGTGACAAGTTCAAAAACTTTGGGTGACAGCGGAAGCAGTCCACTGACCAGTAAATCCCTTCCTCTTGTAACCAAGCTCACGCAAACCACCCCACCAACTCCCTCAGTGTCAATTTCCTCCTTCCCCAGGAATGCCAATAGTCCTGCAGGCCATGTCACTGGCAAGTCTGACGAGTCCTTTCCTGCCTGGGATTCCTCCGATGCATCCTTGCGTGTAACGCCTACTGCTGCTGGCGCTGCTGTTGTTGCCGCTGGGAGTCGATGGTCATCCCAGAGGGGAAGTCGTAAGCCCACTTGTACTACTTCCAGTAAGCAATTGACTGTTCAACAGTCCTTTGCGAGGAAGATGAAATATCACAGCAGTCATCCTACTGCAAAGCGGATAACTGAGTCCTTGACAACTATGTTGGTGTTAGACGTGCGTCCGGTATCCGCCGTTAGTTCACAGGGAACTAGACAATTTATTGAGGCAGTGTGCCCCCGTTACCAAATACCATCTAGGTTCCACTTCTCTAGGCAGGCGATACCGAGAATGTACACGGACGTCAGAAAAAGACTCACCAGTGTCCTAAAAAATGCAGTTGTACCCAATGTCCACTTAACCACGGACATGTGGACAAGTGGAGCAGGGCAGGGTCAGGACTATATGACTGTGACAGCCCACTGGGTAGATGTATGGACTCCCGCCGCAAGAACAGCAGCGGCGGCACCAGTAGCAGCATCTCGCAAACGCCAACTCTTTCCTAGGCAGGCTACGCTTTGTATCACCGCTTTCCAGAATACGCACACAGCTGAAAACCTCTTACGGCAACTGAGGAAGATCATCGCGGAATGGCTTACCCCAATTGGACTCTCCTGTGGATTTGTGGCATCGGACAACGCCAGCAATATTGTGTGTGCATTAAATATGGGCAAATTCCAGCACGTCCCATGTTTTGCACATACCTTGAATTTGGTGGTGCAGAATTTTTTAAAAAACGACAGGGGCGTGCAAGAGATGCTGTCGGTGGCCAGAAAAATTGCGGGACACTTTCGGCGTACAGGCACCACGTACAGAAGACTGGAGCACCACCAAAAACTACTGAACCTGCCCTGCCATCATCTGAAGCAAGAAGTGGTAACGAGGTGGAATTCAACCCTCTATATGCTTCAGAGGTTGGAGGAGCAGCAAAAGGCCATTCAAGCCTATACAATTGAGCACGATATAGGAGATGGAATGCACCTGTCTCAAGTGCAGTGGAGAATGATTTCAACGTTGTGCAAGGTTCTGATGCCCTTTGAACTTGCCACACGTGAAGTCAGTTCAGACACTGCCAGCCTGAGTCAGGTCATTCCCCTCATCAGGCTTTTGCAGAAGAAGCTGGAGGCATTGAAGAAGGAGCTAACACGGAGCGATTCCGCTAGGCATGTGGGACTTGTGGATGCAGCCCTTAATTCGCTTAACAAGGATTCACGGGTGGTCAATCTGTTGAAATTAGAGCACTACATTTTGGCCACCGTGCTCGATCCTAGATTTAAAGCCTACCTTGGATCTCTCTTTCCGGCAGACACAGGTCTGCTGGGGTTGAAAGACCTGCTGGTGACAAAATTGTCAAGTCAAGCGGAACGCGACCTGTCAACATCTCCTCCTTCACATTCTCCCGCAACTGGGGGTGCGAGGAAAAGGCTCAGAATTCCGAGCCCACCCGCTGGCGGTGATGCAGGGCAGTCTGGAGCGACTGCTGATGCTGACATCTGGTCCGGACTGAAGGACCTGACAACGATTACGGACATGTCGTCTACTGTCACTGCATATGATTCTCTCAACATTGATAGAATGGTGGAGGATTATATGAGTGACCGCATCCAAGTAGGCACGTCACACAGTCCGTACTTATACTGGCAGGAAAAAGAGGCAATTTGGAGGCCCTTGCACAAACTGGCTTTATTCTACCTAAGTTGCCCTCCCACAAGTGTGTACTCCGAAAGAGTGTTTAGTGCCGCCGCTCACCTTGTCAGCAATCGGCGTACGAGGTTACATCCAGAAAATGTGGAGAAGATGATGTTCATTAAAATGAATTATAATCAATTCCTCCGCGGAGACATTGACCAGCAGCAATTGCCTCCACAAAGTACACAGGGAGCTGAGATGGTGGATTCCAGTGGGGACGAATTGATAATCTGTGAGGAGGGGGATGTACACGGTGATATATCGGAGGGTGAAGATGAGGTGGACATCTTGCCTCTGTAGAGCCAGTTTGTGCAAGGAGAGATTAATTGCTTCTTTTTTGGGGGGGGTCCAAACCAACCCGTCATATCAGTCACAGTCGTGTGGCAGACCCTGTCACTGAAATGATGGGTTGGTTAAAGTGTGCATGTCCTGTTTTGTTTATACAACATAAGGGTGGGTGGGAGGGCCCAAGGATAATTCCATCTTGCACCTCTTTTTTCTTTTCTTTTTCTTTGCATCATGTGCTGATTGGGGAGGGTTTTTTGGAAGGGCCATCCTGCGTGACACTGCAGTGCCACTCCTAGATGGGCCCGGTGTTTGTGTCGGCCACTAGGGTCGCTAATCTTACTCACACAGTCAGCTACCTCATTGCGCCTCTTTTTTTCTTTGCGTCATGTGCTGTTTGGGGAGGGTTTTTTGGAAGGGACATCCTGCGTGACACTGCAGTGCCACTCCTAGATGGGCCCGGTGTTTGTGTCGGCCACTAGGGTCGCTAATCTTACTCACACAGTCAGCTACCTCATTGCGCCTCTTTTTTTCTTTGCGTCATGTGCTGTTTGGGGAGGGTTTTTTGGAAGGGACATCCTGCGTGACACTGCAGTGCCACTCCTAGATGTGCCCGGTGTTTGTGTCGGCCACTAGGGTCGCTAATCTTACTCACACAGCTACCTCATTGCGCCTCTTTTTTTCTTTGCGTCATGTGCTGTTTGGGGAGGGTTTTTTGGAAGGGCCATCCTGCGTGACACTGCAGTGCCACTCCTAGATGGGCCCGGTGTTTGTGTCGGCCTCTAGGGTCGCTTATCTTACTCACACAGCGACCTCGGTGCAAATTTTAGGACTAAAAATAATATTGTGAGGTGTGATGTGTTCAGAATAGGCTGAAAATGAGTGTAAATTATGTTTTTTGAGGTTAATAATACTTTGGGATCAAAATTACCCCCAAATTCTATGATTTAAGCTGTTTTTTAGGGTTTTTTGAAAAAAACACCCGAATCCAAAACACACCCGAATCCGACAAAAAAAATTCGGTGAGGTTTTGCCAAAACGCGGTCGAACCCAAAACACGGCCGCGGAACCGAACCCAAAACCAAAACACAAAACCCGAAAAATTTCCGGCGCTCATCTCTAAGTATTATTAACCTCAAAAAACATAATTTACACTCATTTTCAGCCTATTCTGAACACATCACACCTCACAATATTATTTTTAGTCCTAAAATTTGCACCGAGGTCGCTGTGTGAGTAAGATAAGCGACCCTAGTGGCCGACACAAACACCGGGCCCATCTAGGAGTGGCACTGCAGTGTCACGCAGGATGGCCCTTCCAAAAAACCCTCCCCAAACAGCACATGACGCAAAGAAAAAAAAAGGCGCAATGAGGTAGCTGACTGTGTGAGTAAGATTAGCGACCCTAGTGGCCGACACAAACACCGGGCACATCTAGGAGTGGCACTGCAGTGTCACGCAGGATGTCCCTTCCAAAAAACCCTCCCCAAACAGCACATGACGCAAAGAAAAAAAGAGGCGCAATGAGGTAGCTGACTGTGTGAGTAAGATTAGCGACCCTAGTGGCCGACACAAACACCGGGCCCATCTAGGAGTGGCACTGCAGTGTCACGCAGGATGTCCCTTCCAAAAAACCCTCCCCAATCAGCACATGATGCAAAGAAAAAGAAAAGAAAAAAGAGGTGCAAGATGGAATTATCCTTGGGCCCTCCCACCCACCCTTATGTTGTATAAACAAAACAGGACATGCACACTTTAACCAACCCATCATTTCAGTGACAGGGTCTGCCACACGACTGTGACTGATATGACGGGTTGGTTTGGACCCCCCCCAAAAAAGAAGCAATTAATCTCTCCTTGCACAAACTGGCTCTACAGAGGCAAGATGTCCACCTCATCTTCACCCTCCGATATATCACCGTGTACATCCCCCTCCTCACAGATTATCAATTCGTCCCCACTGGAATCCACCATCTCAGCTCCCTGTGTACTTTGTGGAGGCAATTGCTGCTGGTCAATGTCTCCGCGGAGGAATTGATTATAATTCATTTTAATGAACATCATCTTCTCCACATTTTCTGGATGTAACCTCGTACGCCGATTGCTGACAAGGTGAGCGGCGGCACTAAACACTCTTTCGGAGTACACACTTGTGGGAGGGCAACTTAGGTAGAATAAAGCCAGTTTGTGCACATTCTGTTTGTGCCGTGAACTACCGCACTGTACACTGGTTGATAAAGAGATAGTAGTATACTCGTAACAACTAGTATGACACTATGACGACGGTATAAAGAATGAAAAAAAAACCACGGTTAGGTGGTATATATTATAATAATAATACAATTATGGATGGACGGACTGCCTGCCGACTGCCGACACAGAGGTAGCCACAGCCGTGAACTACCGCACTGTACACTGGTTGATAAAGAGATAGTAGTATACTCGTAACAATTAGGATGACACTATGACGGTATAAAGAATGAAAAAAAAACCACGGTTAGGTGGTAGGTATATAATAATAAATAATACAATTCTGGTCGGACGGACTGCCTGCCGTGTGCCGACACAGAGGTAGCCACAGCCGTGAACTACCGCACTGTACACTGGTTGATAAAGAGATAGTAGTATACTCGTAACAATTAGGATGACACTATGACGGTATAAAGAATGAAAAAAAAAACCACGGTTAGGTGGTAGGTATATAATAATAAATAATACAATTCTGGTCGGACGGACTGCCTGCCGTGTGCCGACACAGAGGTAGCCACAGCCGTGAACTACCGCACTGTACACTGGTTGATAAAGAGATAGTAGTATACTCGTAACAATTAGGATGACACTATGACGGTATAAAGAATGAAAAAAAAACCACGGTTAGGTGGTAGGTATATAATAATAAATAATACAATTCTGGTCGGACGGACTGCCTGCCGTGTGCCGACACAGAGGTAGCCACAGCCGTGAACTACCGCACTGTACACTGGTTGATAAAGAGATAGTAGTATACTCGTAACAATTAGGATGACACTATGACGGTATAAAGAATGAAAAAAAAAACCACGGTTAGGTGGTAGGTATATAATAATAAATAATACAATTCTGGTCGGACGGACTGCCTGCCGTGTGCCGACACAGAGGTAGCCACAGCCGTGAACTACCGCACTGTACACTGGTTGATAAAGAGATAGTAGTATACTCGTAACAATTAGGATGACACTATGACGGTATAAAGAATGAAAAAAAAAACCACGGTTAGGTGGTAGGTATATAATAATAAATAATACAATTCTGGTCGGACGGACTGCCTGCCGTGTGCCGACACAGAGGTAGCCACAGCCGTGAACTACCGCACTGTACACTGGTTGATAAAGAGATAGTAGTATACTCGTAACAATTAGGATGACACTATGACGGTATAAAGAATGAAAAAAAAACCACGGTTAGGTGGTAGGTATATAATAATAAATAATACAATTCTGGTCGGACGGACTGCCTGCCGTGTGCCGACACAGAGGTAGCCACAGCCGTGAACTACCGCACTGTACACTGGTTGATAAAGAGATAGTAGTATACTCGTAACAATTAGGATGACACTATGACGGTATAAAGAATGAAAAAAAAAACCACGGTTAGGTGGTAGGTATATAATAATAAATAATACAATTCTGGTCGGACGGACTGCCTGCCGTGTGCCGACACAGAGGTAGCCACAGCCGTGAACTACCGCACTGTACACTGGTTGATAAAGAGATAGTAGTATACTCGTAACAATTAGGATGACACTATGACGGTATAAAGAATGAAAAAAAAAACCACGGTTAGGTGGTAGGTATATAATAATAAATAATACAATTCTGGTCGGACGGACTGCCTGCCGTGTGCCGACACAGAGGTAGCCACAGCCGTGAACTACCGCACTGTACACTGGTTGATAAAGAGATAGTAGTATACTCGTAACAATTAGGATGACACTATGACGGTATAAAGAATGAAAAAAAAACCACGGTTAGGTGGTAGGTATATAATAATAAATAATACAATTCTGGTCGGACGGACTGCCTGCCGTGTGCCGACACAGAGGTAGCCACAGCCGTGAACTACCGCACTGTACACTGGTTGATAAAGAGATAGTAGTATACTCGTAACAATTAGGATGACACTATGACGGTATAAAGAATGAAAAAAAAAACCACGGTTAGGTGGTAGGTATATAATAATAAATAATACAATTCTGGTCGGACGGACTGCCTGCCGTGTGCCGACACAGAGGTAGCCACAGCCGTGAACTACCGCACTGTACACTGGTTGATAAAGAGATAGTAGTATACTCGTAACAATTAGGATGACACTATGACGGTATAAAGAATGAAAAAAAAACCACGGTTAGGTGGTAGGTATATAATAATAAATAATACAATTCTGGTCGGACGGACTGCCTGCCGTGTGCCGACACAGAGGTAGCCACAGCCGTGAACTACCGCACTGTACTGTGTCTGCTGCTAATATAGACTGGTTGATATTTAAAGAGATATTAGTAGTATACAACAATACTATACTGGTGGTCAGGCACTGGTCACCACTCCTGCAGCAAAAGTGTGCACTGTTAATTAATATAATTGTACTCCTGGCTCCTGCTAACAACCTGCAGTGCTCCCCAGTCTCCCCCACAATTAATTATAAGCTTTTAATTTATACATTGATGACTGTGCAGCACACTGGGCTGAGCTGAGTGCACACAGACTGAGTCACACTGTGTGACTGACTGTGCTGTGTATCGTTTTTTTTTTCAGGCAGAGAACGGATATAGCAGAGAGAAGTGAACGGATATATTATATTAAATAAAAGTTAACTAGCAACTGCACTGGTCACTGACTGTGGTAAACTAACTCTGTCTGCGACTCTGCACAATCTCTCTCTCTCTATCTAATCTATCTCTATTCTAATGGAGAGGACGCCAGACACGTCCTCTCCCTATCAATCTCAATGCACGAGTGAAAATGGCGGCGACGCGCGGCTCCTTATATAGAATCCGAGTCTCGCGATAGAATCCGAGCCTCGCGAGAATCCGACAGCGTCATGATGACGTTCGGGCGCGCTCGGGTTAACCGAGCAAGGCGGGAAGATCCGAGTCGCTCGGACCCGTGAAAAAAAACATGAAGTTCGGGCGGGTTCGGATTCCGAGGAACCGAACCCGCTCATCTCTAGTATGTGATGAAGCGTGGGTTAACCCTGATAGAAAAGTGCTAATTTCAAAAAAGTTATTGGCATTATACCCTTTCCCGCCAGAGGTTAGGGCGCGCTGGGAAACACCCCCTAAGGTGGATAAGGCGCTCACACGCTTATCAAAACAAGTGGCGTTACCGTCTCCTGATACGGCCGCCCTCAAGGATCCAGCTGATAGGAGGCTGGAAACTACCCTAAAAAGTATATACACACATACTGGTGTTATACTGCGACCAGCCATCGCCTCAGCCTGGATGTGCAGTGCTGGGGTGGTCTGGTCGGATTCCCTGACTGAAAATATTGATACCCTGGATAGGGACAGTATTTTACAGACTTTAGAGCAATTAAAGGATGCTTTTCTTTATATGCGAGATGCTCAGAAGGATATTTGCACTCTGGCATCGAGAGTAAGTGCGATGTCCATATCTGCCAGAAGAAGTTTATGGACACGACAGTGGTCAGGTGATGCGGATTCCAAACGGCATATGGAAGTATTGCCGTATAAAGGGGAGGAATTATTTGGCGTCGGTCTATCGGATTTGGTGGCCACGGCAACTGCCGGGAAATCCACCTTTTTACCTCAGACCCCCTCCCAACAGAAAAAGACACCGTCTTTTCAGCCGCAGTCCTTTCGGTCCTATAAGAACAAGCGGGCAAAAGGACAGTCTTATCTGCCCCGAGGCAGAGGAAAGGGTAAGAGAGGGCAGCAAGCAGCTCCTTCCCAGGAACAGAAGCCCTCCGCGGGTTCTGCAAAGCCCTCAGCATGACGCTGGGGCTTTACAAGCGGACTCAGGAACGGTGGGGGGTCGACTCAAGAATTTCAGCGCGCAGTGGGCTTGCTCACAGGTGGACCCCTGGATCCTGCAGGTAGTATCTCAGGGTTACAGGTTGGAATTCGAGAAGTCTCCCCCTCGCCGGTTCCTAAAGTCTGCTTTGCCAACGTCTCCCTCAGACAGGGCGACGGTATTGGAAGCCATTCACAAGCTGTTTTCTCAGCAGGTGATAGTCAAGGTACCCCTCCTACAACAGGGAAAGGGGTATTACTCCACGCTATTTGTGGTACCGAAGCCGGACGGCTCGGTAAGACCTATTCTAAATCTGAAATCTTTGAACCTGTACATACAAAAATTCAAGTTCAAGATGGAATCACTCAGAGCAGTGATAGCGAATCTGGAAGAAGGGGACTTTATGGTGTCCCTGGACATAAAAGATGCTTACCTGCATGTCCCAATTTGCCCTTCACATCAAGGGTACCTCAGGTTCGTGGTGCAAAACTGTCATTATCAGTTTCAGACGCTGCCGTTTGGATTGTCCACGGCACCTCGGGTCTTTACCAAGGTAATGGCCGAAATGATGATTCTTCTGCGAAGAAGAGGCGTATTAATTATCCCTTACTTGGACGATCTCCTGATAAGGGCAAGGTCCAGAGAACAGCTGGAGGACGGAGTAGCACTAACCCAAGTAGTGCTGCAACAACACGGGTGGATTCTGAATTTTCCAAAATCTCAGTTGACCCCGACAACACGTCTGCTGTTCCTGGGAATGATTCTGGACACGGTTCAGAAAAAGGTGTTTCTTCCGGAGGAGAAAGCCAAGGAGTTATCCGAACTTGTCAGGAACCTCCTAAAACCAGGAAAAGTGTCTGTGCATCAATGCACAAGAGTCCTGGGAAAGATGGTGGCTTCTTACGAAGCAATCCCATTCGGCAGATTCCACGCACGAACTTTTCAGTGGGATCTGCTGGACAAATGGTCCGGATCGCATCTGCAGATGCATCAGCGGATAACCTTATCGCCACGGACAAGGGTGTCTCTTCTGTGGTGGTTGCAGAGTGCTCATCTGTTAGAAGGCCGCAGATTCGGCATACAGGACTGGGTCCTGGTGACCACGGATGCCAGTCTGAGAGGCTGGGGAGCGGTCACACAGGGAAGAAACTTCCAGGGAGTATGGTCAAGCCTGGAGATGTCTCTTCACATAAATATACTGGAGCTAAGAGCGATTTACAATGCTCTAAGCCTGGCAAAACCCCTGCTTCAGGGTCAGCCGGTGTTGATCCAGTCGGACAACATCACGGCAGTCGCCCACGTAAACAGACAGGGCGGCACAAGAAGCAGGAGAGCAATGGCAGAAGCTGCAAGGATTCTTCGCTGGGCGGAAGATCATGTGATAGCACTGTCAGCAGTGTTCATTCCGGGAGTGGACAACTGGGAAGCAGACTTCCTCAGCAGACACGATCTACACCCGGGAGAGTGGGGACTTCATCCAGAAGTCTTCCACATGATTGTGAACCGTTGGGAAAAACCAAAGGTGGATATGATGGCGTCTCGCCTCAACAAAAAACTGGACAGGTATTGCGCCAGGTCAAGAGACCCTCAGGCAATAGCTGTGGACGCTCTGGTAACACCGTGGGTGTTCCAGTCAGTGTATGTGTTTCCTCCTCTGCCTCTCATACCCAAAGTACTGAGAATTATATGGCAAAGGGGAGTAAGAACGATACTCGTGGCTCCGGATTGGCCAAGAAGAACTTGGTACCCGGAACTTCAGGAGATGCTCACGGAAAATCCGTGGCCTCTACCTCTAAGACGGGACCTGATTCAGCAGGGACCGTGTCTATTCCAAGACTTACCGCGGCTGCGTTTGACGGCGTGGCGGTTGAACGCCGAATTCTAAGGGAAAAAGGCATTCCAGAAGAGGTCATTCCTACACTGGTTAAAGCCAGGAAGGAGGTGACTGCACAACATTATCACCGCATTTGGAGAAAATATGTTGCGTGGTGTGAGGCCAGGAAGGCCCCCACGGAGGAATTTCAATTGGGTCGATTCCTACATTTCCTGCAAACAGGATTGTCTATGGGCCTCAAGTTGGGGTCCATTAAGGTTCAAATTTCGGCCCTGTCGATTTTCTTCCAGAAAGAATTGGCTTCAGTTCCTGAAGTCCAGACTTTTGTAAAAGGAGTACTACATATACAGCCCCCGGTTGTGCCCCCAGTGGCTCCGTGGGACCTTAATGTAGTTTTGGATTTTCTCAAATCCCATTGGTTTGAGCCACTCAAATCGGCGGATTTGAAATATCTTACATGGAAAGTAACCATGCTACTGGCCCTGGCTTCAGCCAGGAGAGTGTCAGAATTGGCGGCTTTATCGTATAAAAGCCCATATCTGATTTTCCATTCGGACAGGGCAGAACTGCGGACGCGTCCTCATTTTCTGCCTAAGGTGGTGTCAGCGTTTCACCTGAACCAGCCTATTGTGGTGCCTGCGGCTACTAGCGATTTGGAGGATTCCAAGTTGCTGGACGTTGTCAGGGCATTGAAAATATATATTTCAAGGACGGCTGGAGTCAGAAAATCTGACTCGCTGTTTATACTGTATGCACCCAACAAGCTGGGTGCTCCTGCTTCTAAGCAGACGATTGCTCGGTGGATTTGTAGCACAATTCAACTTGCACATTCTGTGGCAGGCCTGCCACAGCCTAAATCTGTCAAGGCCCATTCCACAAGGAAGGTGGGCTCATCCTGGGCGGCTGCCCGAGGGGTCTCGGCATTACAACTCTGCCGAGCAGCTACGTGGTCGGGGGAGAACACGTTTGTAAAATTCTACAAATTTGATACCCTGGCTAAAGAGGACCTGGAGTTCTCTCATTCGGTGCTGCAGAGTCATCCGCACTCTCCCGCCCGTTTGGGAGCTTTGGTATAATCCCCATGGTCCTGACGGAGTCCCCAGCATCCACTAGGACGTTAGAGAAAATAAGATTTTACTTACCGATAAATCTATTTCTCGTAGTCCGTAGTGGATGCTGGGCGCCCATCCCAAGTGCGGATTGTCTGCAATACTTGTACATAGGCCCTCATTCCGAGTCGTTCGCTCGGTATTTTTCATCGCATCGCAATGAAAATCCGCTTAGTACGCATGCGCAATATTCGCACTGCGACTGCGCCAAGTAATTTAACAATGAAGATAGTATTTTTACTCACGGCTTTTTCATCGCTCCGGCGATCGTAATGTGATTGACAGGAAATGGGTGTTACTGGGCGGAAACACGGCGTTTTATGGGCGTGTGGATGAAAACGCTACCGTTTCCGGAAAAAACGCAGGAGTGGCTGGAGAAACGGGGGAGTGTCTGAGCGAACGCTGGGTGTGTTTGTGACGTCAAACCAGGAACGACAAGCACTGAACTGATCGCACAGGCAGAGTAAGGTTGAAGTTACTCAGAAACTGCAAAGTAGTTTGTAATCGCAATATTGCGAATACATCGGTCGCAATTTTAAGAAGCTAAGATACACTCCCAGTAGGCGTAGGCTTAGCGTGTGTAACTCTGCTAAATTCGCCTTGCGACCGATCAACTCGGAATGAGGGCCATAGTTATTGTTACAAAAAAATCGGGTTGTTCTTGTTGTGAGCCGTCTGTTCAGAGGCTCCTACGTTGTCATACTGTTAACTGGGTTCAGATCACAAGTTGTACGGTGTGATTGGTGTGGCTGGTATGAGTCTTACCCGGGATTCAAAATCCTTCCTTATTGTGTACGCTCGTCCGGGCACAGTATCCTAACTGAGGCTTGGAGGAGGGTCATAGGGGGAGGAGCCAGTGCACACCACCAGATCCTAAAGCTTTATTTTTGTGCCCTGTCTCCTGCGGAGCCGCTATTCCCCATGGTCCTGACGGAGTCCCCAGCATCCACTACGGACTACGAGAAATAGATTTATCGGTAAGTAAAATCTTATTTTCACACATTGCAGCAGCCAGGACCCCTTTTTACACATTATGGCAGACGGTGTCCCCCAGAGAGAGAGAGAGAGAGAGAGAGAGAAAGAGAGAGAGAGGGATATACTTACCTTCTCCCCGCTGACAGGCTCCTCGTGCTGGCATCTCCCTCTGTGCAGGCATCGGACAAGGAGGAGGAGGGAGGGGGACTGGAGCCGCAGCAGCGCTATTTCATTGGTAGTAAGCGTCGCTGCAGCATCCCCCTCTCCTTCCGTATAGGCTGCCTGGCGCTGCTGTGGATGCTGGGATGGAGGAACCGCATCCCAGCATCCACAGCAGCGCCGGGCAGCCTACATGGAAGGAGAGGGGGATGCTGCAGCGGCGCTTACTACCAATGAAATAGCGCTGCTGCGGCTCCAGTCCCCCTCCCTCCTCCTCCTTCTCAGCTGCCTCCGGCGCTTCTCTCTCCTCCAGCGCGGCTGCGGCGCACGGCGCAGACTTCAGAGGCGGCATGTAATGAGTCAATTTGACTCATTACATGCCGCTGGCCGTGCGCCCACAGGGCAACTGCGCTGTGTGCCAAGCCCACTTGGCACACACATAGTTACGGCCCTGACCAGCAATACTTATATTGCTCATCTCCACACATACAGAGGGAGCAGTAACAGTGGAAGGCAGCTTCTCTGAGAGTTTAGTCTCATACATAGGATTTAGGGACGCAATTGAACTCTCCTCAGAGATTATTTAAATTTCTGTTTCTGAAGTTTGCACAGTTTGTTTTGCTGCCTTAGTGGTTTTGCAGTTTTTTAAACCTCTATCAGGCATGGCCAACCTGTGGCTCTCCAGATGTTGTGAAACTACACATCCCAGCATGCCTTGCCACAGTTTTAGCATTCCCTAATAGCAAAACTGTGGCAAAGCATGATGGGGCTTGTAGTTTTACAACAGCTGGAGAGCCACAGGTTGGCCAGGCCTGCTCTAAATTTTCATTGACAAGGACTTTTATTGTCATGAGAGGCAGAAGATGCCTCACTAACAGTTGCAGAATCATCAGTCATAAATATAGGCCAAGCCCTGAGTCTTTCCTTGCCACTGCATGATGTGAATGGCATGTTAGCAATTTTTAAGTTTTTTTGCATGAAACAACTTTCTTTTTCTTACTGCTTGAGGTCTTTTAGTTGTGTAATCTGTCTATGCCCTTGAGCATCAGCTTTAGTACTAGATGACATTAATCGGCATCAGGGGCGTCGGAATGGGGGGGGGGGCAAGGGGGCAGTTCGCTCCCCCCAAAACAGGAGAGAGGCGCCATCCATCGCCCCGGACCCGCACGCCAATGCAGCCGCCACCACCATCTTCAGCGCTGCCCGTGCTGCATTAGCAGCGGTGCGTCCAGCACTGCTACTATTGCATTGCACAACGGGCAGCACTGAATCTGCCGTCTCCTTGTGTGTCCCCAGAGCTGGCCCGGCGCATACGCGGGCTATGTAGTCGCGTAGAGCACCGGTCAGTGGAGGGCACCGCTGCTGTCATGTTCACACACTGACTGTACAGCGCGTGCCCGCCCTCCACATCACAGCGAGCAGCTACATGGTGATTGTCCTCCTCCGCCCAGCCCTCCAGGCCGCCTGCCTGCCCGGCGGATCCCAGTGTCTTCATGGTGACAGTCCTCCTCTGCCCGGCCCTCCACACCTGTGGCTTGCACAATACGAAGGTTAGAGGGTCAGGTGGAAGGGAACAGGGAGATGACCTCTTGTGGGACACAAATACAAAGAGCTGCAGGAGGGACAGGGGGCAGGGAGCTGGTGCCATGTCAGAGAAGTCTCTCTCTCTCCCCCCCCCCCCCTCCTTCACACACTCTCTCTCTCTCCTTTCTCTCTCCTATTTCTCCATTTTCTCTCTCTTTCTCTCCTTTCTCTCTCTATGGGCGGGATGTACTATCCTTCTCCCCCGCGTTAAGTGCCATTTTCTCTCTGTTCACACTCACCGCTCCGCTGCCTGCCGCTTCCCCTTAGCTCCCCAGTCTGCTTTCTCATTTCCCTCTCCCTCCTCATCACCGCCGCGGCCACTGAGTTCTCCTTTTGCAGCGCTCCCCATGGCCGTTGGCGCATGCGCAAGGCCGGAAGCTGCAACTGCGGCACAGGAAGTCTCCAGGATCCGTCCAGGAAGGCTGTGTGCCCATGCCCGGAAAACACAGTGAGTGGTGCGCATGCGCCAACGGCCATGGGGAGCGCTGCGAGAGGAGAACTCCGTGGCCACGGCGGTGATGAGGAGGGAGAGGGAAATGAGAAAGCAGACGGAGAGAAAACGGCACTTAACGCGGGGGAGAAGGATAGTACATCCCGTCCTATCTCTCTCTCTCCCTCTCTCTCTCTCTCTCTCTCTCTCTCTCTCTCCTATTTCTTCTCTCTCTCCCTCCCCCTCCTTTCTCGCTCTCCTCTCTCCCCCTCCCTCTCCCTCTCCCTCGATTTCTCTCTCTCTCCTATTTCTCCTTTCTCTCTCCCCCTCCTTTCTCTCTCTCTCTCTCTCTCTCTCCCCTTTCTCTCTCCCTCCCTCCCTCCTTCTCTCTCTCTCTCTCTCTCTCTCTCTCTCTCTCCTTTCTCTCTCCTCTCTCTCCCTCCCCCTCGTTTCTCTCTTTCTCCCCTCCCTCTCTCTCTCTCCTATTTCTCCTCTCTTTCTCCCCCCTCCTTTCTCCCCCCTTTCTCTCTCTCCCTCTTTTCTCTCCCCCCCCCTTTCTCTCTCTATCTCTCCTCTCTCTCTCTCCTATTTCTCCTTTCTCTCTCTCCCTCCTTTCTCTCTCTCTCTCTCTCTCTCCCTCCCTCCTTTCTCTCTCTCTCACTCCTTTCTCCCTCCCTCATGTCTCTCTCTCTCTCTCTCTCTCTCTCTCTCTCTCTCTCCTTTCTCTCTCTCTCCCTCCCTCCTTTCTCTCTTTTTTTCTCTCTCTCCCCCTCCTCTCTCTCTCTCTCTCTCTCTCTCTCTCTCCTCTCTCCCTCCTTTCTCTCTCTTCTCTCCCTTCTCTCTCTCTCTCCCCTCTCTCTCTCTCTCTCTCTCTCTCTCTCTCTCTCTCTCTCTCTCTCTCTCTCTCTCTCTCTCTCCCTTCTGTCTCCACCCCCAGTGTTCTTATCAATAGTTATGCCATTTATAAATAACTAATAGGCTATATCTTGCGTAATATGTATAATGGGCTCTACCTGGTATAATGTGTACAAGCGGCTCTACCAGGTGTACTGTGTATAATGGGCTCTACTTGGCATAATTTGTGTAATGGGCTCTACCTGGCATAATGCGTATAAGGGGCTCTACCAGGTGTAATGTGTACAAGGGGCCACTCACTCCCAGCTGATCCATAGTGCAAGGTGCAAGTGACCCATCTATGGTGGCCAGAAGCTAGGGGCGCCAAATAGAGATTTTATCTTGCCCCCCCAACCAAAAAATGTTCTGACGCCCCTGATCAGCATCATAGCTGGTGGAAGCAGCTGGAGCGCTAGTATTTGGTTTTGTAAACTGATTGTTTTCCATTCTTGAATTCACAGATCACAATTCACAAATCAGTGGTGCAGTGCACACAACAAACAATATAAAGACGAGCAAACAAATTATTTTTATTTGTTTTATTTTTGAGGGGACGCAGAATGTGCCACACTGCATTGAGTCAGACCACTTTAACACACGGTACTAAATACAATTATCTATGGTGTACTAGTGTGCATTTATTTTGCACACAACAAACAATGTAAAGAGCAAAGAATTGTTTTTTATTTTTGGGGGGACGCAGCTTATCCCACACTGCATTGAGTCAGACCGCAATAACACATGGTACTAAATACAAGTAACTATGGTGTACTAGTGTGCATTTATTTTACACACAACAAACAAAGTATAGAAGAGCAAATAAAAAAAAAAAGATTTTTGTTTTATTTTTTGGGGTGACGCAGATTGTGCCACACTGCGTTGAGTCAGAGCGCATTGTTCTAAATACAAGTAACTATGGTGTACTAGATTTTTGTTTTATTTTTACTTTTTTTTTTTTTTGGGGGGGGGGGGGGAGGGACGACGCACTGACACAGCCCTGATTGACCCTGACAGACCCTGATGGCCACTGACTGACAGCACTGTGATGGACGTCTGACACAGCCCTGATTGACCCTGACACACCCTGATAGCAATTTAATGGACGCACTGACACAGCCTGATTGACCCGGACAGACCCTGATGGCCACTGACTGACAGCACTGTGATGGACGTTCCACTTCTGACACAGCCCTGATTGACCCTGACAGACCCTGATGACAGAGACTCTGACAGCCTGCCCTGAAAAGGACAGACTGACAGCAGTCCACAGCAGAGCTCCTTGCAGCCTGGAAGCATGCAGGAAAATGGCGCCGAGCCGTGTGACGTCGAGCCTTTATAGACTCGAAGTCTTGTGAGAAATCCAACAATGATGACGTTCAGCCTCTTGCGCGCTTCCGAGCTTGTCGTGACGTTTGCGGACCGGACTCGCAAACTCTCGAACTTACCTGTGTTTCAGACCTTTGGTTAAACATTTTTTCTGATTGCTGATCTTGTTCCATGGTTTCTAAACATCAACCGGGGTTGACAACAAGTAGTCCAATACCTCCAGATATAAGGTGTGCGTTACACCAACCCAGAAACAATCTTGATCAAAGTGTTTCTATTGATTCAAACTCAGAATTTTTTGTTTTTTGTTCTGCAAATGAATAAAAACTCATATGGTGCAGTACATGCTTAAAAACAAGCATCCACTACATACAAAGAGAGCACACTCACATTTGGGTGAAATTGCAATAATTTCTAAAAAAAAACCAACCATTGTCACTATCTGCAGCGTGAGTATATCCACCTACAGTACGTGCCACTTCGACTTGTTTCCCAGGTGAACAGTCAGTCTCATCAAGAAAGATCAGCCTTATAAAGTGATGCAAGTAATAGCAATGTTCCAACCTGAGATAAGCACGAGGTAGACTATTTATTTCAATATGTTATTTTGTAGAATTTAGATAATGTCACGTGCAGGCACTTAAGTTTTGCTGAAAGCTTTTTTAGACTGTAAATAAAACATTTACACAATAAATCCCTTCCTTCCACCCTGGAGCTGCATACTGTAGATATACGTGGCGTTAGAGAAAAAGGAACAATTTGTCATATCGTACATTTGGAGTAATGAAATTGTCAGCTGCTAAACCCAGCTGTAACACGAGAATGAATATGGATTTAATAGAAAACTTTTCTTATAGTGAAACATGAGAACACATTTAACAACAGTGCTTGCTCTAAGCTGCTTTATGTTGGTGCACTATTATTTGTTTTGTTTGCCTACATATTGTTCATACTGGGTCTTAGCTGACATTAAATTGGATTTTGATTGCAGCAGTTTTATTGAGTCATTTTTAATCTACATCGAAGTCACTAGTTTAGCCTTGTCCAGCTTACTGTATGAGCGTTCCAAACAATTGCACATACTGTATACTATATCCAATATTTAGCTCATATGTATTCTTTTACAGTTCCTGTTCCGTGGATGTATGTAAATCTTGAGACTATATGAAACACTTAATGCATATGATATATAATAACAGCAATGTGTATAGCCCCTTAAGGCATGGGGATATTCATTGCAATTACATTTGTAGCTAAACAAAGACACACAACAAAATACTGTTTTTTTTTTTTGTATGTTAGAAAGCATGTTTATGACAAGAGGCATTAAAGCAGAGCAATAAGATGTGACCCCGAGGCCTCATTCATGTGCCCCAGTAATTGTGCGCCTGGAAATACATAGATTTTGCACAGGTGTGGCTGGATGCGTCCCTCTGCACATGATAGAGGACAAGACTGTTTGGAGATGTCGCTGCAATTTAGATGTGCATTTAAGTATTCGTAAAGCATACTTGCCTACCTGACCCTCTCCATGAGGGAGAAAATGCTCTGTTCCTGGACTTTCCTGGTAATGTATGATTGCCATCACCTGTGGTGAGCTAGTTAATTGATAAGAAAGGTGTTTCACCACAGGTGATGGCAATCATACATTACCAGGAAAGTCCAGGAACAGAGCATTTTCTCCCTCATGGAGAGGGTCAGGTAGGCAAGTATGTCGTAAAGGAGGAAAGTCTCAGCAGGTATACTGTGCAAAAGTACACCTACCCAGTCTCTTACTACTTTACATGCACCCCTTCCATAAATGTTCTTTGCAACATGACATGAAGACTGCAAATTCCACGCTGGTCTAAACTTTTAATGAGTGAAAAAGTCCTTTCTCTAACGTCCTAGAGGATGCTGGGGACTCCGTAAGGACCATGGGGAGAGACGGGCTCCGCAGGAGACATGGGCACTTTAAGAAATAATTTAGTTCCTGGTGTGCACTGGCTCCTCCCTCTCTGCCCCTCCTCCAGACCTCAGTTTGATTCAGTGCCCAGAGGAGCTGGGTGCTTTTCAGTGAGCTCTCCTGAGTTTGCTGATAGAAAGTTTTTTGTTAGGTTTTTATTTTCAGGGAGCTCTGCTGGCAACAGACTCCCTGCATCGTGGGACTGAGGGGAGAGAAGCAGCCCTACTCTCTGAAGCTAGGTCCTGCTTCTTAGGCTACTGGATACCATTAGCTCCAGAGGGATCGGTACGCAGGATCTCACCCTCGCCGTCCGTCCCAGAGCCGCGCCGCCGTCCCACTCGCAGAGCCGGAAGACTGAAGCCGGGTGAGTATGAGAAGCAAGAAGACTTCACAGGCGGCAGAAGACTTTGTGATCTTCACTGGAGGTACAGTAATGCACAGCACTGCATCTGTGCGCCATTGCTCCACAAACCTACACATACTCCGGTCACTGTTAGGGTGCAGGGCGCAGGGGGGGGGGGGGGGGGGGGGCGCCCAGGGCAGCATTTGGGACCTCATTCTGGCAAATGAACACATATATACAGCTGGGCACTGTATATATGTAGGAGTCCCCGCCAAAGAAATAAAATTTAAGCGGGACAGAAGCCCGCCGCCGAGGGGGCGGGGCTTCTCCCTCAGCACTCACCAGCGCCATTTTTTCTCCACAGCACGCTGAGAGGAAGCTCCCCAGGCTCTCCCCTGCTGATACACGGTAGAAGAGGGTTGAAAAGAGAGGGGGGGGGGGGCACATAATTAGGCGCAAAAAAGTATATAAACAGCAGCTACTGGGTTAACATTAAGTTACTGTGTTATTCCTGGGTTATTAAGCGCTGGGGTGTGTGCTGGCATACTCTCTCTCTGTCTCTCCAAAGGGCCTCGTGGGGGAACTGTCTTCAGAAAGGACATTCCCTGTGTGTGTGGTGTGTCGGTACGCTTGTGTCGACATGTCTGATGTGGAAGGCTATGTGGGAGAGGAGCGGGAGCAAATGAATGTGGTGTCTCCGCCGACACCTGATTGGATGGATATGTGGAAGGTTTTAAATGATAATGTAAATTCCTTGCATAAAAGATTAGACAAGGCTGATGCATTGGGACAGGCAGGGTCTCAACCCGTGCCTGATCCTATGTCACAGGGACCGCCGTGGTCTCATAAGCGCCCACTATCCCAAATTGTTGACACAGATACCGACATGGATTCTGGCTCCAGTGTCGATTACGATGATGCAAAGTTACAGCCAAAGTTGGCTAAATCACTCCGATATATGATTATAGCAATTAAGGAGGTTTTGCACATCACAGAGGAAACCCCTGTCCCTGACACAAGGGTTTATATGTATAAGGGAAAGAAACCTGAGGTAACTTTTCCCCCCTCACACGAACTGAATGAGTTATGTGAAAAAGCTTGGGAATCTCCAGATAAAAAACTGCAGATTTCCAAACGGATTCTTATGGCGTATCCTTTCCCGCCAACGGACAGGTTACGATGGGAATCCTCCCCTAGGGTGGACAAAGCTTTAACACGCTTATCCAAAAGGGTAGCCCTGCCGTCCCAGGATACGGCTACCCTCAAGGATGCTGCTGATCGCAAACAGGAGGGTACCCTGAAGTCCATTTATACACATTCAGGTACCTTGCTCAGACCGGCAATTGCGTCGGCCTGGGTCTGTAGTGCAGTAGCGGCATGGACTGATACCTTATCCGAGGAGTTTGATACCCTAGATAGGGATACTGTTTTATTGACCCTGGGGCATATTAAAGACGCTGTCCTTTATATGAGAGATGCGCAAAGAGACATTAGTCTGCTGGGTTCTGGAATAAACACTATGTCGATTTCTGCCAGAAGGGTCCTGTGGACTTGGCAATGGACAGGTGATGCCGACTCAAAATGACATATGGAGGTTTTACCTTACAGGGGTGAGGAATTGTTCGGTGAAGGTCTCTCGGACCTGGTCTCCACAGCTACGGCTGGAAAGTCACATTTTTTGCCTTATGTTCCCTCACAGCCTATCAAATGCAGTCCTTTCGTTCACAAAGAAACAAGAAAGTCCGAGGTGCGTCCTTTCTTGCCAGAGGGAGGGGCAGAGGAAAGAAGCTGCACAATACAGCTAGTTCCCAGGAACAGAAGTCCTCCCCGGCCTCTGCAAAATCCACCGCATGACGCTGGGGCTCCACTGGCGGAGTCGGGGCCAGTGGGGGCGCGTCTTCGGAATTTCAGCCACATGTGGGTTCACTCCCAGGTAGATCCCTGGGCAATAGAAATTGTGTCTCAGGGTTACAAGCTGGAATTCGAAGAGGTGCCTCCTCGCCGGTTTTTCAAATCGGCCCTACTGTCTTTTCCCCTAGAGGGGGAGATAGTGTTAAATGCAATACAAAAATTGTATCTTCAGCAGGTGGTGGTCGAGGTTCCCCTCCTTCAACAGGGAAGGGGTTATTATTCGACCATGTTTGTGGTTCCGAAACCGGACGGTTCGGTCAGACCCATATTGAATTTAAAATCTCTGAACCTATACTTGAAGAGGTTCAAGTTCAAGATGGAATCGCTAAGAGCGGTCATCGTCAGCCTGGAAGGGGGGGATTTTATGGTGTCACTGGACATAAAGGATGCGTACCTTCATGTCCCCATTTATCCACCTCATCAGGCGTACCTAAGAATTGCAGTACAGGACTGTCATTACCAATTTCAGATGTTGCCGTTTGGTCTCTCAACGGCTCCGAGGATTTTCACCAAGGTAATGGCGGAAATGATGGTGCTCCTGCGCAAGCAGGGTGTCACAATTATCCCGTACTTGGACGATCTCCTCATAAAAGCGAGATCAAGAGAGCAGTTGCTGAACAGCGTATCTCTTTCACTGAAAGTGTTACAACAACACGGCTGGATTCTTTCTTGGGCATGATTCTGGACACGACCCAGAAAAGGGTTTATCTTCCGAAAGAAAAAGCCCAGGACTTATGACTCTGGTCAGGAACCTTTTGAAATCAAGACAGGTGTCCGTGCATCATTGCACTCGAGTCCTGGGAAAGATGGTGGCCTCATACGAGGCCATTCCCTTTGGCAGGTTCCATGCGAGGACTTTCCAATGGGATCTGTTGAACAAGTGGTCCGGATCACATCTACAGATGCATCGGTTGTTCACCCTGTCCCCCAGGTCCAGGGTGTCGCTCCTGTGGTGGCTGCAGAGTGCTCACCTTCTTGTGGGCCGCAGATTTGGCATTCATGATTGGATCCTGGTGACCACGGACGCAAGCCTCCGAGGTTGGGGAGCAGTCACACAGGGAAGAAATTTCCAGGGTCTTTGGTCAGGTCAAGAGACTTGTCTGCACATCAACATCCTGGAACTAAGGGCCATATACAACGCCCTACGTCAAGCGGAGGCCTTACTTCGCGACCAACCAGTTCTGGTCCAGTCAGACAACATCACTGCAGTGGCTCATGTAAACCGCCAAGGCGGCACAAGGAGCAGAGCTACAATGGCGGAAGCTACCAGGATTCTTCGCTGGGCGGAGAATCATGTAAGCGCACTGTCAGCAGTGTCCATTCCGGGAGTGGACAACTGGGAAGCAGACTTCCTCAGCAGACACGACCTACACCCGGGAGAGTGGGGACTTCATCCAGAAGTCTTCGCACAGATTGTGAGTCGGTGGGAACTGCCACAGATAGACATGATGGGGTCCCGCCTCAACAAAAAGCTACAGAGGTATTGCGCCAGGTCCAGAGACCCTCAGGCAGTAGCGGTATACGCCCTCGTGACACCGTGGGTGTTCCGGTCCGTCTATGTATTTCCTCCTCTTCCTCTCATACCCAAGGTGTTGAGAATAGCAAGAAGAAAAGGAGTGAGAACAATCCTCGTTGTTCCAGATTGGCCACGACGGACCTGGTATCCAGGTCTGCAGGAAATGCTCATGGAAGATCCGTGGCCTCTTCCTCTAAGGCAGGACCTGTTGCAACAGGGACCCTGTCTGTTCCAAGACTTACCACGGCTGCGTTTGACGGCATGGCGGTTGAACGCCGGATCCTAGCGGAAAAAGGTATTCCGGTTGAGGTTATCCCTACGCTGATAAAGGCTAGGAAGGAAGTAACATCAAAACATTATCACCGTATATGGCGAAGATATGTTTCTTGGTGTGAGGCCAGGAATGCTCCTACGGAAGAATTCCATCTGGGCCGTTTCCTTCACTTCCTACAAACTGGAGTGGATTTGGGCCTTAAATTAGGCTCCATTAAGGTCCAGATTTCGGCCCTATCCATTTTCTTTCAAAAAGAATTGACTTCTCTCCCAGAAGTTCAGACTTTTGTTAAGGGAGTACTGCATATTCAGCCTCCGTTTGTGCCTCCGGTGGCGCCTTGGGACCTTAATGTGGTCTTGGACTTCCTAAAGTCGCACTGGTTTGAACCACTGAAAACGCTGGAGTTGAAATATCTCACTTGGAAGGTGGTCATGTTATTAGCCCTGGCTTCGGCTAGGCGAGTGTCGGAATTAGCTGCTTTATCACATAAAAGCCCCTATCTGGTTTTCCATATGGATAGAGCGGAATTGCGGACACGTCCTCAGTTCCTGCCAAAAGTGGTTTCATCCTTTCATATGAACCAACCTATTGTAGTGCCTGTGGCTACACGGGACTTAGAGGATTCCGAGTCCCTTGATGTGGTCAGGGCTTTGAAAATGTATGTAGCCAGGATGGCTAGAGTCCGAAAAACAGAAGCACTGTTTGTTCTGTATGCAGCCAACAAGCTTGGCGGCCCTGCTTCAAAGCAGACTCTTGCTCGCTGGATCTGTATCATGATTCAGCAGGCGCATTCTACGGCAGGATTGCCGTTACCTAAATCGATCAACGCCCATTCCACTAGGAAAGTGGGCTCTTCTTGGGCGGCTACCCGAGGGGTCTCGGCACTACAGCTGTGTCGAGCTGCTACTTGGTCGGGTACAAACACCTTTGCAAAATTCTATAAGTTTGATACCCTGGCTGAGGAGGACCTCATGTTTGCTCAATCGGTGCTGCAGAGTCATCCACACTCTCCCGCCTGTTTGGGAGCTTTGGTATAATCCCCATGGTCCTTACGGAGTCCCCACCATCCTCTAGATCGTTAGAGAAAATAAGATTTTACTTACCGGTAAATCTATTTGTCGTAGTCCGTACAGGATGCTGGGTGCCCGTCCCAAGTGCGGACTTCTTCTGCAATACTTGTATATAGTTATTGCTTCAATAAGGGTTACGTTATTGTTGCATCGGGCGTGAACTGATGCTATGTTATTGTCATACTGTTTACTGGATTGTTATCACAAGTTATACGGTGTGGCTGGTATGAATCTTGCCCTTGGATTAACAAAAATCCTTTCCTCGTACTGTCCATCTCCTCTGGGCACAGTTCTCTAACTGAGGTCTGGAGGAGGGGCAGAGAGGGAGGAGCCAGTGCACACCAGGAACTAAATTCTTTCTTAAAGTGCCCATGTCTCCTGCGGAGCCCGTCTCTCCCCATGGTCCTTACGGAGTCCCCAGCATCCTCTACGGACTACGAGAAATAGATTTACCGGTAAGTAAAATCTTATTTTCTCCCCTCTGCATAGTAAAAAACCCTACAGCATTATTCCCCTTTGATTTTATTCCATCTTCATGTTTTGCTCTTTTCCACAAAACTGCCCACAGTGGAGCTCTTACTCCACCACTTTGCAAGGTACCCCCTTACACTGCTCAACTCCGTTCCTCATCCATGGCAAACACCTGGTCTTAAACAAATGCTGCCATCTTGCTCTGCAGACCGATGCGCTTTGTTAGACTTACAGCCTCACAGGGGGACCAAAGCTAATTTTACACTGTGCCTCATTCATTTTGTGCTTAGCAAATTACCTTGGGTGTAGTTGAGGGCAATGTATGCTATGCCGATATTTATGGAGTTGAGCAATTATTGGCTGACTGCACATACGTCACAATCGCATGGCACCAAAGTCCATTACCGTAGTCGCTCAGAGTAAGGATTAATTTGCAAAGGATTGACACGAAGTGACCATTTTGTGAGTGGTAACTGGGAGTGGTGGCAAAAATGCAGGTGTCTCACAACCGTTTTTGTGGTGTGTTTTAGACTGACACTGCAATCCCAAATGCAGATAGAATGGTGCCGGCATCTCATATCCGTCAACCATTCTGAGTGACCACAGACACAATCAATGAGTCGATGTTCTCATGATCTGCGTCAGACAGTATGCATGCGTACACAGTTGCAGACAGCTGTGATGACTCCGGTGGGCATCTCAAAGCATTTCCAGGCGGCAGCATAAGCATATATTCGCACATGCCCAGCATACGGGATAGCAGCTGTGAATGCTTAAGGGGACATCTCAGGCTCTGTATCTGCTCATGCACCAGCCCCATGCTAGGTTTCAAGAGATCAGAAAGAAACAGGATTCCATCCTCCATACCCACAACTCACAATCACATGCAGCATAAACAGTTATATTGGGAGCAGGAATGATGATCAGGGAAGAGGTATATTGGGAGCAGGGATGATGATCAGGGGAAGAGGTATGTTGGGAGCAGGGATGATGATCAGGGGAAGAGGTATATTGGGTGCAGGGATGATGATCAGGAGAAGAGGTATATTGGGAGCAGGAATGATGATCAGGGGAAAGGGTATGTTGGGAGCAGGAATGATGATCAGGGGAAAGGGTATGTTGGGAGCAGGGATGATGATCAGGGGAAGAGCTATATTGGGAGCAGGAATGATGATCAGGGGAAGAGGTATGTTGGGAGCAGGGATGATGATCAGGGGAAGAGGTACATTGGGAGCAAGGATGATGATCAGAGGAAGAGATATATTGGGAGCAGGGATGATGATCACAGGCAAAGGTATATTGGGAGCAGGGATGATGATCAGGGGAAGAGGTACATTGGGAGCAGGGATGATTATCAGGGGAAGAGGTACATTGGGAGCAGGGATGATGATCAGGGGAAGAGGTATATTGGGAGCAGGGATGATTATCAGGGGAAGAGGTACATTGGGAGCAGGGATGATGATCACATGCAGAGGTATATTGGGAGCAGGGATGATGATCAGGGGAAGAGGTACGTTGGGAGCAGGAATGATGATCAGGGGAAGAGGTATATTGGGAGCAGGGATGATTATCAGGGGAAGAGGTACATTGGGAGCAGGGATGATGATCACATGCAGAGGTATATTGGGAGCAGGGATGATGATCAGGGGAAGAGGTACGTTGGGAGCAGGGATGATGATCAGGGGAAGAGGTACGTTGGGAGCAGGGATGATGATCAGGGGAAGAGGTATGTTGGGAGCAGGGATGATTATCAGGGGAAGAGGTACGTTGGGAGCAGGAATGATGATCAGGGGAAGAGGTACATTGGGAGCAGGAATGATGATCAGGGGAAGAGGTACGTTGGGAGCAGGGATGATGATCAGGGGAAGAGGTACGTTGGGAGCAGGGATGATGAACAGGGGAAGAGGTACGTTGGGAGCAGGGATGATGATCACAGGAAGAGGTACGTTAGGAGCAGGAATAATGATCAGGGGAAGAGGTATGTTGGGAGCAGGGATGATGATCAGGGGAAGAGGTATGTTGGGAGCAGGGATGATGATCAGGGGAAGAGGTATGTTGGGAGCAGGAACGATGATCAGGGGAAGAGGTACGTTGGGAGCAGCGATGATGATCAGGGGAAGAGGTACGTTGGGAGCAGGGATGATGATCACAGGCAAAGGTATATTGGGAGCTGGGATGATGATCAGGGGAAGAGGTACGTTGGGAGCAGGGATGATTATCAGGGGAAGAGGTACGTTGGGAGCAGGAATGATGATCAGGGGAAGAGGTACGTTGGGAGCAGGAATGATGATCAGGGAAGAGGTACGTTGGGATCAGGGATGATGATCACAGGAAGAGGTACGTTAGGAGCAGGAATAATGATTAGGGGAAGAGGTACATTGGGAGCAGGGATGATGATCAGGGGAAGAGGTATGTTGGGAGCAGGGATGATGATCAGGGGAAGAGGTATGTTGAGAGCAGGAACAATGATCAGGGGAAGAGGTACGTTGGGAGCAGGGATGATGATTGGGGGGAGGTATATTGGGAGAAGGGATGATGATCAGGGGAAGAGGTATGTTGGGAGCAGGGATGATGATCAGGGGAAGAGGTATGTTGGGAGCAGGGATGATGATCAGGGGAAGAGGTACGTTGGGAGCAGGGATGATGATCAGGGGAAGAGGTATGTTGGGAGCAGGGATGATGATCGGGGGGAGGTATATTGGGAGCAGGGATGATGATCAGGGGAAGAGGTATGTTGGGAGCAGGGATGATGATCGGGGGGAGGTATATTTTGGAGCAGGGAAGTTGATCAGGGGAAGAAATATATTGGGAGCAGGCATGATGATCGGGGAAGAGGTACATTAGGAGGATGGAGATGATCAGGGGAGAGGTATATTGGGAGCATGGATGCTGATCAAGGCAGGAGGTATATTGGGAGCAGGGATGTTGATCAGGGGAAGAGATATATTGGGAGCAGGGATGTTGATCAGGTGAAGAGATAGTGTGAACAGGGATGATGATCAGGGGCGAGGTATATTGGGAGCAGGGATGATGATAGGGTAAGAGGTATATTGGGAGCAGGGAAGTTGATCAGGGGAAGAGGTATAGTGTGAGCAGGGATGATGATCAGGGGAAGAGGTATATTGGGAGCAGGGATGTTGATCAGGGGAAGAGATATATTGGGAGCAGGGATGATCAGGCGAAGAGGTATAGTGTGAGCAGGGATGTTGATTAGGGGAAGAGATATATTGGAAGCAGGGATGATGATCAGGGGAAGAGGTATAGGCCCTCATTCAGAGTTGTTCGCTCGCTAGCTGCTTTTAGCAGCAGTGCACATGCTAGGCAGCCGCCCTCTGGGAGTGTATCTTAGCTTAGCAAAAGTGAGAACGAAAGGTTAGCAGAACTGCTCATAAATCTTTTCATGCAGTTTCCGAGCAGCTCCAAACCTACTCCTACCTTGCGATCACCTCAGTCAGTTTAGTTCCTGCTTTGACGTCACAAACACGCCCTGCGTTCGGCCAGCCACTCCCCCATTTCCCTAGGCACGCCTGCGTTTTTTCCTGACACGCCCGCGTTTTTGAGCACACTCCCGGAAAACGCTCAGTTACCACCCAGAAACACCCACTTCCTGTCAATCACTCACCGATCAACAGAGCGACAGAAAAGCGTCGCTCGACCTTGTGTAAAACGGCATAGTTTTGTGTGAAAGTACTTTGTGCGTGCATACTGCGGCCCGTACGCATGCGCAGAAATGCTGCTTTTTCACCTAATCGCCGCGCTGCGACTGAAAACAGCTAGCAATCAACTCGGAATGAGGGCCATAGTGTGAGCAGGGATGTTGATTAGGGGAAGAGATATATTGGAAGCAGGCATGATGATCAGGGGAAGAGGTGTATTGGGAGCAGATTTACAAGTGGTTGTGAAAAATTGCCACATTTTATAAAAAAAAAAGAAATAATAATATCTATAGCCAGGAATACCAGATAATAACATCTGAAATGAACTGCAATGTTTTATAAACTACTTGGAAAAATAATAGGTGGCAATGGTGGAGCAAACATGAGAAGCGTATTTTCAGAGCAGATATGTACCTCCATCAGCATCAATAATTAATTAACTGATGGACTAAGACTAATTAGTTGATATGAGATTTCATAATGAGGAGATTGTACTCATACATTCTGCAATGTAATTGACTGCTCTCTGTAATAGAGGTAACAAGTGAACAGCATCAAAATCCGCCAAATTTCCAGTAGTATATACTGCTGCACCTCTGCATAATGCCCACATGAACCATTGAGCTCATCAGGGCTGGTTCTAGACCTTGTGGCTCCCAGGGCAATAGAGTTCATGCGCGCCGCAGGCGCATGCCAAAAATAGGAGCGTGGCTTCATAGGGAGTAGCTGTTGTGCCCCCAGTACTGCACCCTCAGTAGTTGTGTCCCCAGTAGCTGTTGTGCCCCCAGTAGCTGCTGTGCCCCTTGCAGCTGTGCGCCCAGTACTGCGCCCTCAGTAGTTGTGCCCCCAGTAGCTGCTGTGCCCCCAGTAGTTTTGCCCCCAGTACTGCACCCTCATTATTTGTGCCCCCATTAGTTGTTGTGCTCCCTGCAGCTGTGCCCCCAGTACTGCGCCCTCATTAGTTTTGCCCCCATTAGCTGTTGTGCCATTAGTTTTGCCCCCAGTAGTTATGCCCCCATTACTCTGCCCACCAGTAGCTGTGCCCCTAGTAAAAAAAATAAAATCAAGAATACTCACCAGCCCCGTTCCTGTTTCCCGACCACTGCTGCTGTCCGTCTTCCGCCGCCAGCGCCGCTCCTCGGATCCATAGGAGCGCATAGACATTAGAGGTCACTTATGACCCCTAGCGTCTATGACTGTCCTAAACTGCTGTGCGGTGCGCGATGACGCCAGGCGCATCACACGGCAGACGCTACCTCACTGCGTGTCTAGTTTCCCTTCGCGGAGAGGACCTTTTCCTAACCACCGCCGCCACCATCTGGACACAGTAGCGGCTCTTGCCGCGGCGGCGCCCTTGGGACAGCGGCGCCCCGGGCAAAAGTCCTGCTTGCCCGTGGCAAGAGCCGCTACTGGAGCTCATATATTGTGTGTAAATCTGGCTCTTGTACTAGCCAGTGCCTCCTAAACTATTTACCTCACCGCACGTCACTGCTTCTATGATGGAATTTATGACATGCTTGGCACAATCCTGAATAGTAGGATGCTGTTAGTGGCATTAGGGCCAGCTCTTAGGAAGATATACTATGATTCTAGCTGCAACATCCAAAAGCAGGCCCACTTATATGGTCGTGAAGCCAACTATCTAGTTACAGTGTAAACCGATAGCAGAGTAAGTAACTTTTATTATATTGGGTGACGTATTTCTGTATCTTATTAGCTTGTACCAGGCCAGGCATATTTTAGACCTTTTAAACGAAAAGGCAAATCTCTCCTGCAGCCTGTTAAGTGTAAACATAAAATGAAATATGATCCAAGCATAATAATAAAGAACAGGTATCCATATATTTAATATCGCTACAGCGCAACCCATACGACTTAGTAATTTGATGTTGTATAATACCCACGGGAAAAATCACTAAATGAATTGTTTCGGTTTCGGTGACTGCCCCATACGATGGCTTTGAACTGCGCCTGTAAACTGGTAGGTTCTCTTTCTTACGTCCCCCTTGGGACCACTCTGTAGATCCTGCTTTCAGACAGCTTAATGAGAAACAAGCTTCTGTCAACATTGCTTAAGCAACATGATTAATTGGCACAAGGAGAGTGGCTGTGCAAACCCCATCCTTATTAGTGAGGCCGGGGAGGCATGGATCAGTGAGTTGGATTTGTATTCCCGCCCTCAGAAGTGTGGCTAGTATTATTGAGGGAATAAATTCCCTTAATCCTCAAATCCAGCAAATAGGCAATTACAACGCAAAGCTCCACGCTCGTCTTCACATTTCAAGTAGAGGATTAACTTTGTTTTTACCTCAGCATTATGTTGTAGCTGGTATCTATTTAACCATTTTCTGGAACAAGCAAGAAAAAATGCAATTTGGCGCACTCCTGTAATATTTTTTGTCATTCAAAAAAACATGGCTAATGTTAAAATTATCCAAATAATTACAAATTAGGAATGGCATTTGTAGATAATGTCAAATTAGTCAAAATCTAAAGTTACTTTCAATTCTCTAAATACATCAGGCAGGGGTGGGTGGGTGTAAATGCAGGTTCACAGAGAAAGAAAAGAACTAGAAGAATGTTGTAAATCTAACTTCTATTGCTTGCAAAAGGTAATGCTGGATGGGATCCGGTCTCTAGGTCAACAGTAACTAGGTCGACACTATCTAGGTCGACCACTATTGGTCAATAGTAACTAGGTCGACAGGGTCTCTAGGTCGACATGTTCTAGGTCGACATGAGTTTTTGCACAATTTTTTTTCTTTTTTTTTAACCTTTTCATACTTAATGATCCACGTGGACTACAATTGGGAATGATAACCTTGCCCGAAGTGCGAGGGGACACGGTGCACTAATTGGGGTTCCCGGTCACTCTACGAAGAAAACTACACAAACTCCCCATTAAAAACACATGTCGACCTTTTGACCTGTTGACATAGACCCTGTCGACCTAGAGACCCTGTCGACCTAGATACTGTCGACCAATAGTGGTCGACCTAGTTACTATCTACCTTCCGACATTAAGACCCACATTTATCAAGTATTGGAGAGTGATAAAGCACAGTGATAAAGTACCAGCCAATCCGCTCCTAACTGCCATGTGTTTAAAAATGACAGTTAGGAGCTGTTTGGTTGGTACTTTATCACCTCGAAGGCTTGATAAATCCGGGCCTAAATTCCTATGTGAATGGAAGTGCTCCTGCTTGGTTCAGTTAACATCTTCTAAGGCGCATGCTGGTACCATCAGGGAGACACATATGATGCCAGAGGTACTGGCGGCAGCCCTGGGTACACTAAATGACAGTGTGACCCAGCTATGTTGTAAATTATGTAATATAATGATTTATTGTATCACCATACACACTGCATGATCAACTGTACAACATGCACCAATATCGCATAGTCTGTGGAAGTGCCCCATTGGACGCGCAGCACATCCAATAGGACGATGCGACCACCAAGTTCGTCAAACAGTGTACTGGGTGGATTTGAGGATACACTCTATGTGATGGTCGTTGCAATCCATCGCAAAATGCAACGTTGTCCAATGTATCATATAATGTATACCCATTTTATCACTTGCTAGTTACTTGCAGCGTAGTCCGCATGAAACTGTCACTTGGATGTATCTAATTGTAGAGCTTTAATGTCTCACTTTATTTGTAAATCAGGGCATGTGCTGTTACATGTAAACTACAGTAGGTGTTAAGGACGGGTGTAGTACGGTATGCCAGCGCTCGGGCTATCGGCGACCAGCATACCGGAGCCGGGAGCCCGACCGCCGGCATACCAACAGCTACGCGTGCCACACTATTTTATTCTCCCTCCAGGGGGGTCATGGACCCCCACGAGGGAGAATAGCTGTCGGTATGCCGGGTGTCGGGATTCCGGCGCCGGTATACTGTGCGCCGGGATCCCGACATTCGGCATACTGAAGACCACCCGTTAAGGACAGCTCCCAGTGTCCTCCTCTACAAGTAACAAGCACAAGCGAGTTACCCTACACTAGTAACCAGATTGAAAATTGTTAAACACCAGATTATAGGTCCTATTGTACACTATTTTTTATTTATTTAAACTGGGTAATAACAAATAGTCATAGAAGTTGGAAGGCCCTGCTCGCAAGCTTACAATTTATAGGGAAATAGTCATTGATACACAAGGATAGGTACACATCAGATTATAGGTCCTGTTGAATTCTGTTGTACATTAGCTTCCTGACTGGAAATCCTGCCATACACAGCCTGATATGTATCTGCCAATAAATAGGAGATAATGGCGTACATTACCTATCATATTGGAGGTCTGCTTTATACTTTAACCACAAAATGGAAGAGTCTGCAATACACTAGCCAGCAGGTTGGAAATTATGCAGTACCTTGAATATGGGCAAAAATATGCTAACTTTCAGTGCCGTTCTGTCGCTTGCATCTGCTAACAGACAGAACTCTATATCAGCCCGTTTATGATCAAACCTTTTGGCTCTTTCAGAAAGGGAACAGTGATGCCTCAGGAAGGGCCTCATGACCTGACCTCCCTTGATTTCTTTTATTCTGCATTAGCGCACTTGAAGATGGAGCATGTACCTCTGGTATTCTCAAAAAAATATGCAATCTAAACAATGACTGCTGGCCTTTGAAATGTATAAAGAGGCGGAAAGAGGAACATTTCCAAAAATGTGAGATCCCTGGACATGGATCCTTGTGTTTCTACTTGCTGGAGCTCACAGACTTTATTAAAAAAATAATGTTATTACTGTTAATTAAAATGTTTAACTACTTTTCACTCTTATATGACATAGTAGAAAAAGTCTTTATAGCGAGGACATACCTGGTATGTATCTGTTGTATGATAGGGTTATCGTTAGGATACTCTCTGAATTATTTTATTTCAAATATAAATAAAAAGAAGCTCCTGAGAGTAATATCAGGGTAATGCAAACATACACAAAGTTCCTATGCCATAGCCAATGATTCATTGACATATATCATAAAGTTAGAGGGTAAATGTTTGGCCATAGTCCCAAGGGGACCAAAGACGTCCCAAGTTTTCCATCAACAGCTTGTTACAGCTTTGATGTTGAATAACAGGTGTCTACACTAAACCTTCCACCTCTGAACTTTTCCACTTGTTATTCCTGATGGGAGCAGTAAAAAACGAAAGTGATAGCAGGGGGAAAATGACCTAACAGCTGAAAAAGAAATCCCACTGATGAAAGAAAACCCCATAGAGAAAATGACCCAGCCTGGAATTATTCCCATAGAACTGTCTGTTATTTTTCAATTAGATTCAAGTATATTTGACATACAGTATTTTAATGAAAGTTATACTGAAAATTATTTGGTGATCCAAGTTCAGGGCTCTACCTTGAAAAGCAAAATGTTTAAAGACCCATCTTTAGTGTATTGGAGAATCAGTGTACATGATATTCAAGGCTTACAAAGATTATTTCCAAGTGCAAACATCTTCCAGGGGCAAGGACATGCCGTCCCTGGGGCAGGGGCAAGATTATGACTCCATCGGGACATTCCTTTATCTATAATATACAAAAACAATCAATTAAACCTTTTAAAAGGCTTTGCGCATGTTCAAAAAATATTTTTAACATTCCTAATACAAACACAGTACAAAGAACTCATTTAATTGCGTCATATTTTTTTTTTTACACATAAGAACATATCTTGGACTCAGAAAACTCATTTTGACAATGTACTTACTCAGCTCGGGGATCGTGGATCCTTTCTTAGTGTTTTTTTTACAGCAACATGTAGGAATTATTGTTTGTCATGGCCTTCTGTCTCTAGTCTGTATGTTGGATACTTTTATGCTTTGCGCTATAAGCTTGTTTTGCATGGGTATCAAGTGTCGGACTGGGGCATGTAGGGCCCACCAGGGGAATGCCCATGTTTAGGGGTGTGGCCAGTCTGCAGAGGGTGTGTGGCCTGCCACCTCATTGGTTTGACTAACCATTAGAGAGTGCAACATCTGGGCCCCTTCATAAATATATACAGTAAATTCAGCTGCTGCATGCATGATAAAGTACCAGATTAATAACAGCAATGCACTGTAGAAAATACATCATAGGCCAGTATAAGGTAACATATGTATAATGTATAATTCAAGTGCACAGTCTGGAACCTGATCCTTAGAGCAGGAGGTGGGCCCCCAGGCAGTGGGGCCCAGCGGTGGTTTCCCCTGTACCCCTGTGGGCCAGTCCAAGGCTGATGGGTATGCCTTTATAAATGTAATACCTGTTCTTAAAGATTTAATAAATTGTTTAACAATAAAAGTCATGAGCAAACCATATTGTAATGCAGAAAGTGCATTTTTTTATTGGATGCATGGTGGATTTGTTACTTTAATAAAGTTTTTTTTAGCATTGACCCAGACACACCCTCTTCCTAACACTAAGGGCCAGATCTACTACCCCTTGAAAAGTGATAAAGAGGAGAGTGATAAAGTTCCAGCCAATTAGCTCCTGTCATTTTTCAAACACAGTGACATATAGTTTGTGAGGTTGAAAAAAGACAATACGTCCGTCGAGTTCAACCTATTTGTAGTCTCCTACTCTGTATTATATCCAGGAGTAGTTTTATCTGTTGATAAAGTCGGCGTTGTGTTGTATTTCCTCATTTTATTATAACTATGTTACGTGATCTATCCACCATAACCCTGTATATCCTTATCCATTAGGAATTTATCTAGCCCATTCTTAAAAGTATTGACTGAGACTGCCATTACTACTTTCTCAGTCAGGGAATTCCAAACTCGTATTATCCTTAATGTGAAAAAACCATTCCGCCTCTGTGTGCGGCATCTCCCCTCCTCTAACCTAAGTGGGTGTCCACGTGTTTTCTGTGCTGGTCTTAACAAAAACAGATCCCCGAAAGCTCTGTGTATTGTCGCCTTAAATATTTATAAATGTTGATCATGTCCCCTCTTAATCTCCTCTTTTCTAGTGTAAACATGTCAAGCCTTACAAGTCTTTCCTGGTATTCAAGCGTCTCCATCCCCTTAATTAGTTTGGTCCCCCACCTCTGAACCTTTTCTAGTTCCAGGATATCCTTTTTGTAGTAAGGTGCCCTAAATTTTGCACAGTATTCCAGATGGGGCCTCACTTGGGCTTTATATAAAGGGAGTATAACACTCTCATCCCTTGCATCAATACCCCTCTTTTTATGCATGCTAGTACCTTGTTTGCCTTTTTTGCCGCTATCCTACATTGGGTGCTGCTTATAAATTTGTTATCTATATGAACACCTAAATCTTTTTCCAATACGGAGTCCCATAAAATCACTCCATTTAGTAAGTAGGTGTTATTTTTGTTTTTGCTACAAAGGTGCATTATCTTGCATTTGTCTGTATTGAAATTCATTCTCCATTTTGCTGCCCATGATTCCAGTTTAAATATATTGCTCTGGAGAGACTCAGCATCTCCCTCTGAATTTATAACCTTACATAGTTTGGTATTGTCTGCAAAAATTGACACCATGCTCTCTAGACCTTCTGCTAATTTGGGAGCTGATTGGCTGTTACTTTATCTCTCTCCACTTTATCACTTTTCAAGGCTTAGTACATCTGTCCCATGTATATGTCCACAAATGTCCCCTCTAATGCAGCACGTCATGGTTTTGTCTTAAAATCGGAGATATTCACAGAAAATAGTCTAGCCTTACAAGGGGGTGCAGACACAAATATGCTGCAAGTCTGGCTCACCGTATGACAATTACTTTTCATGGACCTAAATACTTAGGGAGGCCTTCTATTAATATGATCAGAACACATTTTTATATAAAGGTATACTGACGAGTTGGTATTGATAGCCACGTAGCTTTTATCTGACACAGTAGTGTCTGTAGGGGGGCAGCTAGAGAGCTGGTGCAGCAGGTACTAATAGGAAATATAGAATGACTAAAGTATTGGTTCAGGGAATGAAGAGGCATCTTGGGCATCTTGGACACAGTCAGTTGTTATTAGATGGCAATATATTAGTGTTCACATTAGTGATGTGCACCGGAAATTTTTCGGGTTTTGTGTTTTGGTTTTGGATTCGGTTCCGCGGCCGTGTTTTGGATTCGGACGCGTTTTGGCAAAACCTCAACGAAAATTTTTTGTCGGATTCGGGTGTGTTTTGGATTCGGGTGTTTTTTTACAAAAAACCCTCAAAAATAGCTTAAATCATAGAATTTGGGGGTCATTTTGATCCCACAGTATTATTAACCTCAATAACCATAATTTCCACTCATTTTCAGTCTACTCTGAACACCTCACACCTCACAATATTATTTTTAGTCCTAAAATTTGCACCGAGGTCGCTGGATGACTAAGCTAAACGACCCAAGTGGCCGACACAAACACCTGGCCCATCTAGGAGTGGCACTGCAGTGTCAGACAGGATGGCAGATTAAAAAAATAGTCCCCTAACAGCACATGATGCAAAGAAAAAAAGAGGCGCAATGAGGTAGCTGTGTGACTAAGCTAAGCGACCCAAGTGGCCGACACAAACACCTGGCCCATCTAGGAGTGGCACTGCAGTGTCAGACAGGATGGCACTTCAAAAAAATAGTCCCCAAACAGCACATGATGCAAAGAAAAAAGAGGCGCAATGAGGTAGCTGTGTGACTAAGCTAAGCGACCAAAGTGGCCGACACAAACACCTGGCCCATCTAGGAGTGGCACTGCAGTGTCAGACAGGATGGCACTTCCAAAAATAGTCCCCAAACCGCACATGATGCAAAGAAAAATGAAAGAAAAAAGAGGTGCAAGATGGAATTGTCCTTGGGCCCTCCCACCCACCCTTATGTTGTATAAACAGGACATGCACACTTTAACAAACCCATCATTTCAGCGACAGGGTCTGCCACACGACTGTGACTGAAATGACTGGTTGGTTTGGGCCCCCACCAAAAAAGAAGCAATCAATCTCTCCTTGCACAAACTGGCTCTACAGAGGCAAGATGTCCACCTCCTCCTCTTCCTCCGATTCCTCACCCCTTTCACTGTGTACATCCCCCTCCTCACAGATTATTAATTCGTCCCCACTGGAATCCACCATCTCAGGTCCCTGTGTACTTTCAGGAAACAATTGCTGGTGAATGTCTCCACGGAGGAATTGATTATAATTAATTTTGATGAACATCATCTTCTCCACATTTTCTGGAAGTAACCTCGTACGCCGATTGCTGACAAGGTGAGCGGCTGCACTAAACACTCTTTCGGAATACACACTGGAGGGGGGGCAACTTAGGTAAAAGAAAACCAGTTTGTGCAAGGGCCTCCACATTGCCTCTTTTATCTCCCAGTATACGTACGGACTGTCTGACGTGCCTACTTGGATGCGGTCACTCATATAATCCTCCACCATTCTTTCAATGGTGACAGAATCATATGCAGTGACAGTAGACGACATGTCAGTAATCGTTGGCAGGTCCTACAGTCCGGACCAGATGTCAGCACTCGCTCCAGACTGCCCTGCATCACCGCCAGCGGGTGGGCTCGGAATTCTTAGCCTTTTTCTTGCACCCCCAGTTGCTAGAGAATGTGAAGGAGGAGCTGTTGACGGGTCACGTTCCGCTTGACTTGACAATTTTCTCACCAGCAGGTCTTTGAACCTCTGCAGACTTGAGTCTGCCGGAAAGAGAGATCCAACGTAGGTTTTAAATCTAGGATCGAGCACGGTGGCCAAAATGTAGTGCTCTGATTTCAACAGATTGACCCCCGTGAATCCTGGTTAAGCGAATTAAGGGCTCCATCCACAAGTCCCACATGCCTAGCGGAATCGCTCTATTTTAGCTCCTCCTTCAATCTCTCCAGCTTCTTCTGCAAAAGCCTGATGAGGGGAATGACCTGACTCAGGCTGGCAGTGTCTGAACTGACTTCACGCGTGGCAAGTTCAAAGGGTTGCAGTACCTTGCACAACGTTGAAATCATTCTCCACTGCGCTTGAGTCAGGTGCATTCTCCCTCCTTTGCCTATATCGTAGGCAGATGTATAGGCTTGAATGGCCTTTTGCTGCTCCTCAATCCTCTGAAGCATATAGAGGGTTGAATTCCACCTCGTTACCACCTCTTGCTTCAGCTGATGGCAGGGCAGGTTCAGGACTGTTTGCTGGTGCTCCAGTCTTTGGCACGTGGTGGCTGAATGCCGAAAAGTGGCCCGCAATTCTTCGGGCCACCGACAGCATCTCTTGCACGCCCCTGTCGTTTTTTAAATAATTCTGCACCACCAAATTCAATGTATGTGCAAAACATGGGACGTGCTGGAATTTGCCCACATGTAATGCACGCACAATATTGGTGGCGTTGTCCGATGTCACAAATCCCCAGGAGAGTCCAATTGGGGTAAGCCATTCAGCGATGATGTGCCTCAGTTTCTGTAAGAGGTTGTCAGTTGTGTGCCTCTTATGGAAAGCGGTGATACAAAGCGTAGCCTGCCTAGGAACGAGTTGGCATTTGCGAGATGCTGCTACTGGTGCCGCCGCTGCTGTTCTTGCTGCAGGATGCAATACATCTACCCAGTGGGCTGTCACAGTCATATAGTCCTGAGTCTGCCCTGCTCCAGTTGTCCACATGTCCGTGGTTAAGTGGACATTGGGTACAACTGCATTTTATAGGACACTGGTGACTCTTTTTCTGACGTCTGTGTACATTTTTGGTATCGCCTGCCTAGAGAAATGGAACCTAGATGGTATTTGGTACTGGGGACACAGTACCTCAATCAATTCTCTAGTTCCCTGTGAATTAACGGTGGATACCGGAAACACGTTTCTCACCACCCAGGCTGCCAAGGCCTGATTTATCCGCTTTGCAGCAGGATGACTGCTGTGATATTTCATCTTCCTCGCAAAGGACTGTTGGATAGTCAATTGCTTACTGGAAGTAGTACAAGTGGTCTTCCGACTTCCCCTCTGGGATGACGATTGATAAAGCTGATTATCTTTACAGGAATGAAAGCTAAACCTTAAACATAGCTTAAATATACTTTAAACCTTTAGCCGCTGCGGCCGCTATACTTAGTTCACACTCTACGCACCTTTTACGCTATTAGCGTACAGAGTCCCGTACAGTGTACGGACTTTGCGTACACATGCCGCGCTGACAGTACAAAGTACTCACAGCATGTACACACCCAGAGATACACTTTAAACCTTCTACAGCAATGCAATGCAATAATAATAATACACTTTAAACCTTAGCAGGGCAATGAGGACACGACACCAATTGTGATTTTACCGCTGGGTTCCGACACCACAGTGGATTATTTCTGAAAGGGGTTTACAATACAAATTATACACTACAATACAAGACGATATAACAGAATAATGGCTACAGTCAATGTACATACGTGAGTATATTCGTGTGCGCTTCCCGGTCCGGTCCTCCGTCATCAAATAGATAGCGTTGTGAGTCTTGTGCCAGGCCAGGCTGCAGCAGGCTTTATTTATACAATTCTTCCAAAAACAATACAATAGATCCTGTAATCCCTTTGTCCATTGGACACAGGAATGCACTTTTACAGTACAGGAGAGGTCATAGGTCGATTTGAAAAGGTAGGCGATGTCTTTCCCAACTTCTCTTGTGGGTGGTCTCCTCTGGATTCCCACCGCATACATAATATACAGTAAATACAGTTTATATGTATATTCTGCTTCTGCATATAACTATCCGCAGGAACATGCGATCTTCCGCAGACCAACACCGGAATGTTACCCTTAAAATACCCTACAGCTGGATACCAAACACCACCTTATAACCTTAGTCTGTCCCCTCTTATCCTGTAAAGGTGAATCCCTTTGTTCTGGAATCATTTAAACTGTTGTTACTTTCTGGTGTGGTGCAGGGGGACTATGTGTACATTGTGCACTATTTGGATTAAATATGTAATGTGTTTTGATAGCTCTCCATGCGTTCACAAACTCTATCGTAAATACCCATAGCACGCGCTGATGCGCACGACCGCGGGAGCGACCATACACATATTGCGAATATGTGCACAAACAGCAGATCAAGTACACGCGCGGAGGCCATCTGTGTGTTGTTTGTACGTGATGTGTGTACTGCAATATTTTTCGACTTTGACAGTTCACCCTTTGGCAGTCACCAATAACTGCCACTATCTAATCACTAAACAGAAAAATATCTACACAATATCTACAGAAAATTGGATGGTCGGGGGAGAGTGGTAGGTAGGAAAGGTATGACCTAGTGGGATAGTAAAAGGCATGTATGTATGAATCCATGTCTGAGGGGCATGTATCATCATGCCGTATATATGTTCTAAATAAGCTTTGAGGTATTGCGAAGTATACATTAAATCCTTCTTATCCCATATTTAGGGTCTGTAAGTGGGCCGGCAAACACTACCGAGCTCTTTTCGGCTTCTTGTTCCAACAAATGGGGTGCACATTTAGTTGATGATACATGGAGGGGGAACATATGTGAGTGCTAGTATATGTGGATATCACCTGTCGACTATGTGTGTCATTAACTGAAGTTTGTAGAGATGAAAATAAGACACATATCTAAAATACATTCACATAAACATTTACATAAACATTCTTGGGTAGGGCTGATGTCTTTTCCGGATGGGTGTATCTGGGCAGAGGGGGAGACAAAGGAAAAACGGGTGAAAGAAACAGGCCATGGAATTCATTTGCAATCCTTATCATAACACTGTCTCTATGGATGGGTCGTAAATTAAATCTGCTGCTATGACAATGCCCTCGCTCCTTAAACTCATCAAATTTGTGCCGTGCTTGCTCCGCGTCAGAATCCGAACACACCTAAATATCAAGCCAATAATTATGATGACTCCCAGGATACAAAGGAGAAACTTCCCTACACTCATAATAACATTTTGAGCCCACTCTCCTAATCCTGAGAACCAATTTAGTGGGTTCAACCATGAGACCCAGCCGGTCAGCTCATTACCCACAGCGGTCAGGGTAAGGTTGTGTCTCCTCTGGAACTCCCACCCCGTAATTCGAGTACCTCATCTATTGCTAAAGGGTACGGTACTAATCCTGACTTGCTCTGACCTTGAGGTACTTGTGAGCACACCCAGCATTCTGTCTGGTTTAAGACCTTACCCACTAGTGAGTAGTAATCACTCAATGGATGACGGTCCATGTTGATATTAAGGCTGGACTGACATCTCTGGATGCACCCATCCTCGACTATGTTCTCAAAATTCTACAAATGCAATTTTCCTCAGACAATAACCCTTCACAGTGCCTCCAAGCTCCCTGACTACCAGAGCGCTTTCTGATACTCGCCTTTGCTCGAGTGATGTGTTGCTCTTGAGATTCTACAAATCCATCCTCGCCATCAGAACCCATTCCAGATCCTTTCTCGACCTCTCTGGGACCCTCACCGAAACAGACTGTCCTGGTCAACAACAGGATTAACAGGAAAACCCGGAACGCAGTCTCTTGGGGTAAGTCCATCTTGTTAAGGGAAGAGAAGGGAAACAAGAAGGTGGAGAAAGAGAAGGAGAGAAGGAGGGTAGTGGGAGATGGAGAAAATAAAAAAAAACTGGTGCGACAACCGCCTCTGGTCTTGTTGTTCTCCGCGCTCAGGTGCCGTCTCAACAGTCCTGCCTCTCAACCTTCCCGGAACAGACACTCCAGTGATACGATGTTCTCTACACTCTGCTCTTTGTCACGGGTTCTCTCCGGGTCAGCGACCTTCTTACAGTGGGACGAGTGGACCCAAGTCTCTCTTTCGGCAACCTTTAATGCTGTCGTGCTGGTTAGCAAGACTTGGTACGGTCCTTCCCACCTGTCAATGAGGCAACCTGAGCATAGAAAATTTTGAATCCTTACATAATCCCCAGGTTCAATGTCATGACAAATCACTGTTCGGTAGGTCAGGAATCACCAGCTTTAGAATTCTATTTTGATTCCTCAGCTGCTGGCTCATCCTAACCAAATATTTTACAGTCACTTCGTTATTGCATTTCAAATCATCCTGGGGGTCTATCATTACATGAGGTTGTCGGCCAAAAAGAATCTCCAAGGGTGATAGGTTAAGGGGGGACCTGGGAGTGGTTCAGATGCTGTACAATACTAGTGGCAAAGCTTCTGGTCACAACAATCCAGTCTCAGCCATCACTTTGCTCAGCTTGTTCTTAATAGTGCAGTTCATTCTCTCCACCTTCACACTCGCCTGTGGTCGGTACGGAGTGTGCAGCTTGCTATTAATTCCCATCAGTTTGCACATTACCTGAAAGACTTCACCTGTAAAATGGGTACCCCTATCGCTTTCAATTATTCTAGGGATACCATATCTACACACAAATTCCTGCACAATTTTCTTTGCAGTGAACGTAGCAGTATTTGTGGCAGCAGGGAACGCTTCTACCCAATTGGAAAATACATCAATACAGACTAACACATATTTTAAATTCCTACAGAGTGGTAACTGTATGAAATCAATTTGTATTACCTGAAAAGGGCCATCTGTCGGAGGGATATGGGATGGCTCTGTTGGTATTGACTTTCCAATATTCTTCCTCAAGCAAGTAAGACATGTCATTGCTCTCTTACCCGCATGAGAAGAGAATCCTGGCGCACATCAGTAGGCTCTCACCAGCTTACACATACCCTCTTTACCCAGATGAGTCAGACCGTGTGCCGCCTCAGCTAAGCTTGGAAGATATGCTCTGGGGGCCACTGGCTTACCGTGTCCACCTGTCCAGAGTCCTGAGGACTCCTGGTCATACCCCTTTGACCTCCAGACCGCCTTTTCCTGGAGAGAACACAAATTTTGCATTTCAATTAATTTTTGTGTGTTGATTGTGTTGAATGTCATCAGTGATGTGATGTTCGTTTGTATGGGGGTGCTGGCTGCTGATTTAGCAGCTTCGTCTGCCCGGCTGTTACCAAGTGAAATTGGGTCTTGGTTGTAAGTGTGTGCTTTGCACTTGATAACAGCCACTCTGTCTGGTTCTTGTATCGCTGTTAGAAGCCTTTTTATGTGGGATGCATGCGCTACAGGTGTGCCAGCTGCCGTCATGAACTTTCTGAGGCGCCATAGGGCCCCGAAATCATGCACCACTCCAAAGGCATACATAGAATATATGTATATATTGGCTGACTTACCCTTGGCCAATTCACATGCTCTGGTTAGTGCGACCAGCTCAGCAACTTGTGCTGAGTGCGGTGGGCCCAGGGGTTCAGCTTCTATGATACCTCTGTCATCTACAACTGCGTATCCAGTACACAAGTCTCCTGAGTCCGTCTGTCTGTGGCAACTACCGTCAGTGTAAAAGGTAAAGTCTACGCCTTCCAGTGGGTTGTCACTGATGTCAGGTCTCGCAGTGAAAGTCTGATTCAGGTATTCCATACAATCATGCGTATCAGTATCTGCACTAAATCCTCCTTCACCATCATTCTCATCCTCCACCCTTTGTGCGTGTCCAGGCACACTTAAGTTGCAGGCAGATAAGTTGCAGGATTTAGTGCGCTGCATCTTTTGATGGTGATGTTTACATGGGCCATCAGTGATAATTCCCACTTTGTAAACCGTGCCGATGAGACATGTCTGGTTTGGGCGGAGTTCAGTAAGGCTGATACTGCATGAGGTGTATGGATGGTCAGGTTGTGTCCTAACACTACGTCTTCGCTTTTACTTACTAGCAAAGCTATCGCTGCAACACTTCGCAAGCAAGTGGGGAGAGACCGCGCTACGGTGTCCAACTGTGCACTGCAGTCAGCTACCGGCCTGCTGGCATCACCATGTCTCTGGGTTAAAACTCCTGCTGCGCACCCTGCACTTTCTGTACCATATAATTCAAAGGGCTTCCCATAATCTGGCATACTTAATGCAGGTGCCTGTGATAGGCACTGTTTGAGTCTCTCAAAGGCCAATTCAGACTCATCTGTGTGCGAGATCCGATCTGGTTTGTTCGAGGAGACCATTTCTTGCAAAGGTAAAGCCAGTATGGAGAATCCTGGGATCCAGTTTCGGCAGTACCCACACATTCCAAGGAAAGTGCGGACCTTTTGCTGGGTTTGTGGTAGGGTCATGTCGCGAATCGCCTGTATTCTAGCAGCGGTGAGATGTCTAAGTCCTTGAGTCAAGCAATGTCCCAAATATTTTACCCTGGTCTGGCACGGCTGCAACTTATCCTTTGAAATCTTGTGTCCTGTATGAGAAAGATGAAACAGAAGCTGTTTCGTGTCTTTCAAGGACGATTCGAGTGAATCAGAACACAACAATAAGTCATCGACATACTGTATTAGCACTGATCCACTCTCAGGTTGAAAGGATTGTAAACAGACATGCAAAGCCTGGGAGAAAATACTTGGGCTGTCAATGAAACCTTGGGGAAGACGAGTCCAGGTGTACTGTACTCCCCTGTATGTAAATGCAAAGAGGTATTGGCTGTCAGGGTGCAGAGGGACAGAAAAGAAGGCAGAACAGAGGTCAATACCAGTGAAAAATGTTGCAGTAGGGGGAATTTGCATGAGGATGACAGCTGGATTGGGCACTACGGGGAATTGGCTCTCAACTAACTTGTTTATCCCCCTTAGATCCTGCACTAGCCTGTAGCCACTCCCCCCGATCTTTTTCACAGGGAAGATGGGACTATTGGCAGTGCTGGACGTCCTGACTAGTATGCCCTGTTGTAGCAACCGCTCTATGACGGGGTACACTCCTAATTCTACCTCTGGCTTCAGAGGATACTGAGGGATTTTTGGAGCTATCCTACCATCTTTTACTTGCACTACTACCGGAGCTACATTCGCCATCAATCCAGTGTCTTGTCCATCTTTGGTCCAAAGGGAACCCGGTATTTGTGAGATCATTTCCTCTACCTTTGATGGACACTTGTCTATAACAGCAGAATGCGTCATTAGCCTTTGAGGGGTGTCTAATATATCTTGTACTTCCTGAACGTGATTCTTAGGTATATCCAAGAAGACACCCTCAGGAGTACAGTATATGACACACCGCATTTTACAAAATAAATCTCTTCCAAGCAGGTTAGTCCTAGCCGATGCAGCCAGCAAAAAAGAATGCTTGGTTTGCAAGGGCCCTATCGTAATCTCTGCAGGTCTACTCAAAAGGTAGTGTTGCACTATTCCTGTTACTCCCATTGCCGAAATTGTCTTACCCATGGTTTTTATACCTACAGTTGAATTTAACACTGACCTGGCCGCCCCTGTGTCTACAAGAAAAGGTAATGGCACACCAGCTACATCAACCGTGACCTCAGGTTCAGTACCAAGGCTAGCAATCAACTTCACTGGCTGCAGACTACAGGTATGGCCCAACCCCTATTGTGTGGTGAGACCCTCCCGCAGCAAGCTGGCAGCTACGATATGTGGAGGAGGTAGCTGAGAATTTCCGGAGGTCTGCCCATCTCTCCTTGGGGGGTACCTCCTTGTTTCCCCTGCATGTGGCTCGTAACTTCTCCTATGTGGTCCCTGATCCCAATTATGTGAGTAGTAGTGTGGTTCGTAATCTCTGTCTAGGGTTCTATCTTGGCTATGCGCTCTACCACTCCTACAGTCTTTGGCAAAATGCCCTTCTTTCCTACAAATGAAACATGTTCTAGGTCTGTCCCAAACAACAGGGGTCCGGGTTTTCGGCTGATGGGGTTTTGCCATAAGGGCCTGTATACTTACCGTCATCAGTTTTTCCCCCTGTGACTCCCTGTGTTTAATGATGTTCCTATCATGCTCATAGAAACATAGAAACATAGAATTTGACGGCAGATAAGAACCACTTGGCCCATCTAGTCTGCCCCTTTTTTATTTTATCCTTTAGGCAATCTCAACCCTTTTTTAATCTTGATTCTTTGTAAGGATATTCATATGCCTGTCCCAAGCATGTTTAAATTGCCCTACAGTCTTAGCCTCTACCACCTCTGATGGGAGGCTATTCCACTTATCCACTACCCTTTCTGTGAAGTAATTTTTCCTTAAATTTCCCCTGAACCTCCCCCCCTCCAGTCTCAATGTATGCCCTCGAGTTCTAATACTTCTTTTCCTTTGAAGAATGTTTCCCTCCTGAACTTTGTTAAGACCCTTTATATATTTGAAAGTTTCTATCATGTCTCCCCTTTCCCTTCTCTCCTCCAAACTATACATGTTAAGATCTTTTAGCCTTTCCGGGTAAGTTTTGTGATGTAGGCCATGCACCATTTTAGTTGCCCTTCTTTGTACACTCTCTAATGTATTTATATCCTTCTGGAGATAGGGTCTCCAGAACTGGACACAGTATTCCAGATGGGGCCTTACCAATGACCTATACAGTGGCATTATCACTTCTTTTTTCCTGCTACTGATTCCTCTCCCTATGCAACCAAGCATCTGACTTGCCTTTCTCATTGCTTTGTTGCATTGCTTTCCTGCCTTCAAGTCACTTGAAATAGTGACTCCTAAATCTCTTTCCTCCTCAGTAGTTTCCATTATAGTACCCTTGATACTATACTTAGCCTTTGGGTTTTTGAGACCCAAGTGCATGATTTTGCATTTTTTAGCATTAAACTGTAGTTGCCACGTTCTTGACCATTTCTCAAGCCTACCTAGGTCATCAATCATTTGTTTGACCCCTCCCGGTGTGTCTACCCTGTTGCATATCTTTGTATCATCTGCAAAAAGGCATATCTTCCCTTCAATACCATCTGCAATGTCACCAACAAAGATATTAAAGAGAACTGGACCAAGTACAGATCCCTGGGGTACTCCACTGGTAACATTTCCCTCCATAGATTGCACTCCATTAACTACAACTGTCTGTTTCCTATCCTGCAACCAGGTTCTTATCCATTTCACTAATTTATAATCCACCCCCAGGCTTTCAAGTTTATTTAGCAGTCTGTGATGTGGGACAGTGTCAAATGCCTTACTAAAGTCTAGATATGCTACATCTACAGCTCCCCCTTGATCTATTATTTTCATCACAGAGTCAAAAAAGTCAATAAGATTTGTTTGGCATGATCTCCCACCAGTAAATCCATGCTGTTTTGGATCCTGTAAGTTGTTTGATTTAAGATATTCCACTACTCTTTCTTTTAATAGTTTTTCCATTACTTTCCCTACTACTGATGTAAGGCTTACTGGTCTATAGTTACTTGCTTCTTCCTTGCTTCCACTTTTGTGCAGTGGAACTACATTTGCTCTTTTCCAGTCCTCTGGAATATCACCTGTATTTAGTGACTGGTTAAATAATTCTGTTAAAGGTGTAACCAGGACATCTTTTAGCTCTTTGAGTATCCTTGGGTGTATCCCATCTGGTCCCATTGATTTATCCACTTTTAGTTTTGAAAGTTCTGTTAGGACCTTCTCCTCTGTAAATGTATTTTCATCTACCTTATTTTTATGAATGTCCTTGCAATTTAACTGTGGCCCCATCCCTTCTTCTGTAGTAAATACTGAGCAAAAATAATTATTTAGGTGATCTGCTATTGCCTTGTCTCCCTCCACCAAATGCCCACTCTCTGTCTTAAGTCTTATTATTCCTCCATTTGATTTTCTCCTTTCACTTATATACTTAAAAAAAGTTTTGCCCCCTTTATCTACTGACTGGGCCATTTTCTCCTCAGCTTCTGCCTTTGCACGTCTGATCACTTTCTTAGCATCCTTCCGTCTGTCCAGATACTCCTCTTTGTCGTTATTATTTTGAGTCTGTTTGTATTTCCTAAAAGCCATATTTTTTGCTTTCACACTAGTTGATACTACTTTTGTGAACCACACTGGCTTCCTTTTCCTGGTGCTTTTCCTAACCATTTTGATACAAAGGTCTGTTACACTTAGTAATGCACTTTTAATTTTTTTCCACCTCTCCTGCACCCCTTCCAAGTTTCTCCAGTCTGCCAATGAATCACTTAAACATCTCCCCATTTTAGCAAAGTCTGCATTTCTAAAATCCAACACCTTTGTTTTTGTGTGAGAGGAGTTGGATCCTGTCTTTATACTAAACCATACTGCTTGATGATCACTGGATCCCAGGTGCTCACCCACATATATATCAGATATCCTTTCACCATTTGTAAGAATTAGATCTAATATTGAGTCTTTGCGAGTGGGCTCCCTCACCAATTGCTTGAGAGATGCTCCCTGTAAGGAATGTAGAAATTTGCCACTTGTAGCTGAACTTGCAAAAGACCCCTCCCAATTTACATCAGGTAAATTAAAGTCTCCCATGATTATGACTTCTCCCTTAAAAGCCATTTTAGAGATGTCCAACAATAGGTTCCTGTCCAAATCCTGCCCCTGGCCTGGTGGTCTATAGATCACCCCAATGCGAATAATGTCCTTCTTCCCAGTTTCTATGGTGACCCAAAGGGCCTCAGTTTTGGCTTCAATATTTTGTATTAAAGTGGCATTTATGCTTTTTTTCACATACATTGCTACCCCTCCTCCTATTCTTCCTATTCTATCTTTCCTAAATAAATTGTATCCTGGTATAGTTAAGTCCCAGTCATGATTCTCATTGCACCAAGACTCTGTAATTGCCACAAAATCCAGGTTATCCCTTGTCATTATCGCAATTAGCTCTGGAATTTTGTCTCCTAAGCTCCTAGCATTTGCAGACATAGCTTTAAAAAATGTTTCTGTGCATTTGTTATTAGTAGCCATGTCCAGAGCGTACAAAATAAATGACAAGTTTAAAGTTGAAATTACCTGTTTGGGGATGTTGCTCAGTATTTGTTTTCTTTTACTAATCAGTAATCATACTCTGTCCTTTACACCATGACTATACCTTACTAAATAAAGACATAGTACACCTGACCACAATGGGTTAATGTTCAAAAGAGGTAATCACCAGTTAGTATGCAATACTAAACTGTTTCACTGAGCAACTTCCCCACACATGCAATGACATTTTCAAGAAATCATTACATAAAGAAACATACATAAGTTTGCATAAGAGAGAACTGTAGTGAGCAGATTGGGGATGCCTTTTCTTCGGTTTTGTAAAAACGGATGATATGCATAAGATGAATTACATACTTTTGAGCATTAAGGCAGTCCTTTTGTGGTAGTGTTGGTGTGTTGATGTTTTCCTTCTGGTTTTCTTCGGTTTGACGCAGGTATAACGCTATTTTTATAATAACACTTTTATGTCAGCACTTCTATGAAAGCACTGCCAGCCGACGTCTATCCAGCCGTATACTAGACTTCAAATAGGAACAATATCCATGTGAATGCAATGATTGCAAACTCCACCCAAGACCATCCCCCTTTAAACTAAGGCCATAAATTAGCTTAGAAAAACAGACATTACATGCCAATAAGGCAGCCAACTATATCTCTACAAAGAGAAAAACATACAAGAAAAAAAGAAAAGAAAAAAAAAACCCGTATTCAATATACCTAGACTATTCAAACATGAAATACATTTGACATAATCAGCAAATGCAGTACAACTTGCTGGGATGTGTAGTTCAACGAATCATACCTAGACTATTCAAACATGAAATACATTTGACATAATCAGCAAATGCAGTACAACTTGCTGGGATGTGTAGTTCAACGAATCATACCTAGACTATTCAAACATGAAATACATTTCACATAATCAGCAAATGCAGTACAACTTGCTGGGATGCTCGACAGCGGACTCTCTCAATGCAGCCACTGAGATACCTCTCCAGTTTGATAGAGAGGTCTGTACCCTTGTTCTGAGTGCCTCATTCAACCCGTCCATTAATACTGAAACAGCTACCTCCCTATGATGTGCATTGTCTCTAATGTCCTCGATCCCAGTGTATCTAGCCATTTCCTGCAGTGCTCGATGGAAATATTCGGATGCCGTTTCACCTTCCTTTTGTCTTATGGAAAAGATTTTATTCCATTTGACAACAGTAGGGATATATATTCCTAATTGCAGATTGATTTGTCGTACCTTCTCCTGAGTGTACTCATCAGTGATAGGTACTTCTTCGTCTAAATTGCAATCAGTTATGAACTTCGCTGGGTCAATATTGGAGGGTAAACATGCCCATAGCACTGTTCGCCAATCTTTGTTTGTGGGTTCGGTGGCGTTACCTAACTATTTAAGGAACCTCTGGCATGCAACTAGATCCTTTCTGGGATCGGGAAATTCTGACATAATTGACCTCAATTCTGTCCGGGACCAGGGACAATGCATGGCAATGTTCCTGATGGGAGTTATTCCCTGAGCGTCAGTCTTCCCATTGGGGACTGCAATCACCCTGACAGGATTTAATTCAGTTACATCATTCTGGTTTGATTCTACAATGTGGGGTGCTATGGTTTCTGCATAATGTATGGTACCGTACTTACCTGTGGACACGACCTCACTTATTCCTCCGCTAGGGGGCCTGACTACTGCTCTTGTTGGTTGGGCCGTGCCCACCTGAGTGTCTTGTATGGTGGCTGCTAGAGAGAGTGCCGATATCGTGCTGGGCTCATCTACTTGTTCGCAGTCCTGGGGAAAATTTAAAACAGGGTACAACTGGCAAGGGTTAGTGTTAGTACATTTTGCAATTACACTCTTATTCTGTACCAATATATCATTGCCTGTAGCCATTTTCTCCTCAACAATATATGGTGGTGGTGCCGTCACCATTGTTTTCCCGCTAGGTTTGAAACCTGCTGCGCGAACTAATTCCTTTTGCATATCCCCCTCCTGTTGCCATAAATTTAAACAGTCTGTATGTTTAATCCTTTGTTTCTTGGATTTTATCAGACATATCCTTAACCTTAAATTCTATAATACCTCTGGTTCAAAGCTGCCCACTCTAGGGAATGGTACCCTATCATTGTTGGTCATACATATCCACTCATTGCATAAACCTTCTGTGTGTGAACCATATTTTTCACACATGATAAACCTTGCTGAGCCTTTTGGCCACAATTCTGCCTGAACCCTGTCTAAACGTCTCTTACTTGAGCAACTGGCTCCCATATTTGTGGGTCTCTTCTAATACCTTTAAAAAAATTCCCACAAACACCAAAATACTCAATATAAGTAGACGGTGGAAGTATACCTGAGCGCCTTCCACTCGCTCGCGCCCACGCTGGCCAGTACTACCATACACTGTTGATAGCGAAGGCAATGTACCCAACTTAGGGCTCCTATCAGACCTTACAACACCGTAATTTATTTCGGTGGAAGTTCTGTTTGGAATATTTTCCTGAGAGAGGCAGTGAAAATTTTCTTTTCGGTATCTTTCAACTGGAATTGTTTGTAGGGTGAAAAACAGAGAAATTAGATAACTATCCTTCACCCTTTCCAGTGAAGCCCACCAGGGAGATTTCCCGGAGTTTATCAAAGAAAAACCCCTTTGTCTATACAATCACGTCTGCGTATGCTCTTCCACAGCACATGTGACACAATAATATCACGTTGCTCTGTGCAGAACAAACGGACATGTGATGCAATAGCACAGCCTATAGATACTAGTTATCTATATGCCCTACGACTGCTGTAGACCACCCAGAGTTGTATGGGATACCACTCAGTCCACCAAGACCACCTAGTCCACTTAGTTAATAATGCAGGGTTGCGAACCCTACGCCACCGGGCCTCTACTAACCCAGTGTGTCCACCTAGACCACCTAGCAATCCACCTAGTCCACCTAATTCTTGGGTTCAGTATCCACTCACTCCTGCACTCGCTCACTCAAATACACTTTATTTTTCTGTACAGAAAATTATCATTCAGACAAGCAGCTTTACTCCCAGAGGCAATACAGTAAATAAGGGTTTTATACTAACTTTGGAAACTGGGCAATCTTGTGTTATTGTAGCGTGGCTACTATCCCATCTTTAAAGTAAACGAACTATCGTTTGGTTTTATTATGCGCACACAACGCTACGCAAGCTTGCGTAATTACGCAACCGTGCGTACCTCTATGCCACGTGTGCGGCCTTGCGCTACGTGCACGTTTTGTGTATGCTGTCCTCACGTTCCGTACCACGTGTACCAATGTGCGGACGCAATAAAACAACTCACACAATTTCTATAAATGTGAGCAATATTAACTATAATCGCTCACTTAACACGCCACACAGTGTCTTTTCTGTATAAACCTTTATAACTAGGCCAGACTGTGTTTGTGTTTTACACTTACTTCCTTAATATTTATATTATGAATCTAGTAATCTGAATGTTATGGCAACAATGTGGGAGAGTATGCACAGAGTATGGGTGTACGCTTTTGTTGTGTACGCATTTGGCGCCAAAAATAAATTCATAGATTTTAAATAGCTTTTTTTTTCTCCTGCTTACCTTACGAGTTCTACCAGCATCCCTACAAACCATACAGAGCAGACACCATCTAATCAGCAATTAAGTAGGGTTTTCAGTGCATCCACCGACCAAGAAAAGGATACGTAGGATCCCTGTCCACCCTTATGCTGATAGATTAAGTCTGCTTGTGACCTGTTAAGCAGTAAAAATGTGGAAAACCGGAGAGCCCCCAATTGATAAAGCTGATTATCTTTACAGGAATGAAAGCTGAACCTTAAGCATACCTTAAATATACTTTAAACCTTTAGCCGCTGCGGCCGCTATACTTAATTCACACTCTACGCACCTTTTACGCTATTAGCGTACAGAGTCCCGTACAGTGTACGGACTTTGCGTACACACGCCGCGCTGACTGTACAAAGTACTCACAGTGCGTACACACCCAGAGATACACTTTAAACCTTCTACAGCAATGCAATGCAATAATAATAATACACTTTAAACCTTAGCAGGGCAATGAGGACACGACACCAATTGTGATTTTACCGCTGGGTTCCGACACCACAGTGGATTATTTCTGAAAGGGGGTTTACAATACAAATTATACACTACAATACAAGACGATATAACAGAATAATGGCTACAGTCAATGTACATACGTGAGTATATTCGTGTGCGCTTCCCGGTCCGGTCCTCCGTCATCAAATAGATAACGTTGTGAGTCTTGTGCCAGGCCAGGCTGCAGCAGGCTTTATTTATACAATTCTTCCAAAAGCAATACAATGGATACTGTAATCCCTTTGTCCATTGGACACAGGAATGCACTTTTACAGTACAGGAGAGGTCATAGGTCGATTTGAAAAGGTAGGCGATGTCTTTCCCAACTGCTCTTGTGGGTGGTCTCCTCTGGATTCCCGCCGCATACATAATATACAGTAAATACAGTTTATATCTATATTCTGCTTCTGCACATAACTATCCACAGGAACATGCGATCTTCCGCACACCAACACTGGAATGTTACCCTTAAAATACCCTACAGCTGGATACCAAACACCACCTTATAACCTTAGTCTGTCCCGTCTTATCCTGTAAAGGTGAATCCCTTTGTTCTGGAATCATTTTAACTGTTGTTATTTTCTGGTGTGGTGCAGGCCGGGGACTATGTGTACAATGTGCACTATTTGGATTAAATATGTAATGTGTTTTGATAGCTCTCCATGCGTTCACAAACTCTACCGTAAATACCCATACCACGCGCTGATGCGCACGACTGCGGGAGCGACCATACGCAAATTGCGAATATGTGCACGCACAGCAGAACAAGTACACGCGCGGAGGCCATCTGTGTGTTGTTTGTACGTGATGTGTGTACTGCAATATTTTTCGACTTTGACACGATTGACTCCCAGCAGCAACAACAGCAGCGCCAGCAGCAGTAGGCGTTACACTCAGGGATCCATCGGAGTAATCCTAGGCAGGAGAGGACTCGTCAGACTTGACAGTGACATGGCCTGCAGGAATATTGGCTTTCCTGTCTAAGGAGGAAATTGACACTGAGGGAGTTGGTGGTGTGGTTTGCAGAAGCTTGGTTACAAGAGGAAGGGATTTAGTGGTCAGTGGACTGCTCCCGCTGTCACCCAAAGTTTTTGAACTTGTCACTGACTTCTGATGAATGCGGTCCAGGTGACGTATAAGGGAGGATGTTCCTAGGTGGTTAACGTCCTTACCCCTACTTATTACAGCTTGACAAAGGCAACACACGGCTTGACACCAGTTGTCCGCATTTCTGTTGAAATAATTCCACACCGACGAGGTGATTTTTTTGTAATTTGACCAGGCATGTCAATGGCCATATTCGTCCCACGGACAACAGGTGTCTCCCCGGGTGCCTGACTTAAACAAACCACCTCACCATCAGAATCCTCCTTGTCAATTTCCTCCCCAGCGCTAGCAACACCCATATCCTCATCCTGGTGTGCTTTAACAGTGACATCTTCAATTTGACTATCAGGAACTGGACTGCGGGTGCTCCTTCCAGCACTCGCAGGGGGCGTGCAAATGGTGGAAGGCGCCACCTCTTCACGTCCAGTGTTGGGAAGGTCAGGCATCGCAACAGACACAATTGGACTCTCCTTGGGGATTTGTGATTTAGAAGAATGCACAGTTCTTTGCTGTGCTTTTGCCATCTTAACTCTTTTAAGTTTTCTAGCAGGAGGATGAGTGCTTCCATCCTCATGTGAAGCTGAACCACTAGCCATGAACATAAATGGCACATTGGCAAGTTTACGCTTCTCCTCAGACGATTTTGATTTAGATTTTTGGGTCATTTTACTGAGCTTTATTTTTTTGGATTTTACATACTCTCTACTATGACATTGGGCATTGGCCTTGGCAGACAACGTTGATGGCATTTCATCGTCTCGGCCATGGCTAGTGGCAGCAGCTTCAGCACGAGGTGGAAGTGTTTCTTGATCTTTCCCTATTTAACCCTCCACATTTTTGTTCTCCATTTTTTAATGTGTGGAATTATATGCCAGTAATATATCAATAGCAATGGCCTACTACTATATATACTGCGCACAACTGAAATGCACCACAGGTATGGATGGATAGTATACTTGACAACACAGAGGTAGGTAGAGCAGTGGCCTACTGTACCGTACTGCTATATATTATATACTGGTGGTCAGCGAACTGTGCAAAACTGAAATGCACCACAGGTATGGATGGATAGTATACTTGACGACACAGAGGTAGGTTGAGCAGTGGCCTTCTGTACCGTACTGCTATATATTATATACTGGTGGTCAGCAAACTGTGCATAACTGAAATGCACAACAGGTATGAATGGATAGTATACTTGACGACACAGAGGTAGGTAGAGCAGTGGCCTACTGTACCGTACTGCTATATATTATATACTGGTGGTCAGCAAACTGTGCAAAACTGAAATGCACCACAGGTATGGATGGATAGTATACTTGACGACACAGAGGTAGGTAGAGCAGTGGCCTACTGTACCGTACTGCTATATATTATATACTGGTGGTCAGCAAACTGTGCAAAACTGAAATGCATCACAGGTATGGATGGATAGTATACTTGACGACACAGAGGTAGGTAGAGCAGTGGCCTTCTGTACCGTACTGCTATATATTATATACTGGTGGTCAGCAAATTGTGCAAAACTGAAATGCACCACAGGTATGGATGGATAGTATACTTGACGACACAGAGGTAGGTAGAGCAGTGGCCTTCTGTACCGTACTGCTATATATTATATACTGGTGGTCAGCAAACTGTGCAAAACTGAAATGCACCACAGGTATGGATGGATAGTATACTTGACGACACAGAGGTAGGTAGAGCAGTGGCCTACTGTAACGTACTGCTATATATTATATACTGGTGGTCAGCAAACTGTGCAAAACTGAAATGCACCACAGGTATGGATGGATAGTATACTTGACGACACAGAGGTAGGTAGAGCAGTGGCCTACTGTACCGTTCTGCTATATATTATATACTGGTGGTCAGCAAACTGTGCAAAACTGAAATGCACCACAGGTATGGATGGATAGTATACTTGACGACACAGAGGTAGGTAGAGCAGTGGCCTTCTGTACCGTACTGCTATATATTATATACTGGTGGTCAGCAAACTGTGCAAAACTGAAATGCACCACAGGTATGGATGGATAGTATACTTGACGACACAGAGGTAGGTAGAGCAGTGGCCTACTGTACCGTACTGCTATATATTATATACTGGTGGTCAGCAAACTGTGCAAAACTGAAATGCACCACAGGTATGGATGGGATAGTATAGTTGATGACACAGAGGTAGGTAGAGTAGTGGCCTTCTGTACCGTACTGCTATATATTATATACTGGTGGTCAGCAAACTGTGCAAAACTGAAATGCACCACAGGTATGGATGGATAGTATACTTGACGACACAGAGGTAGGTAGAGCAGTGGCCTACTGTACCGTACTGCTATATATTATATTCTGGTGGTCAGCAAACTGTGCAAAACTGAAATGCACCACAGGTATGGATGGATAGTATACTTGACGACACAGAGGTAGGTAGAGCAGTGGCCTTCTGTACCGTACTGCTATATATTATATACTGGTGGTCAGCAAACTGTGCAAAACTGAAATGCACCACAGGTATGGATGGATAGTATACTTGACGACACAGAGGTAGGTAGAGCAGTGGCCTACTGTACCGTACTGCTATATATTATATACTGGTGGTCAGCAAACTGTGCAAAACTGAAATGCACCACAGGTATGGATGGATAGTATACTTGACGACACAGAGGTAGGTAGAGCAGTGGCCTACTGTACCGTACTGCTATATATTATATACTGGTGGTCAGCAAACTGTGCAAAACTGAAATGCATCACAGGTATGGATGGATAGTATACTTGACGACACAGAGGTAGGTAGAGCAGTGGCCTTCTGTACCGTACTGCTATATATTATATACTGGTGGTCAGCAAACTGTGCAAAACTGAAATGCACCACAGGTATGGATGGATAGTATACTTGACGACACAGAGGTAGGTAGAGCAGTGGCCTACTGTACCGTACTGCTATATATTATATACTGGTGGTCAGCAAACTGTGCAAAACTGAAATGCACCACAGGTATGGATGGATAGTATACTTGACAATACAGAGGTAGGTAGAGCAGTGGCCTACTGTACCGTACTGCTATATATTATATACTGGTGGTCAGCAAACTGTGCAAAACTGAAATGCATCACAGGTATGGATGGATAGTATACTTGACGACACAGAGGTAGGTAGAGCAGTGGCCTTCTGTACCGTACTGCTATATATTATATACTGGTGGTCAGCAAACTGTGCAAAACTGAAATGCACCACAGGTATGGATGGATAGTATACTTGACGACACAGAGGTAGGTAGAGCAGTGGCCTTCTGTACCGTACTGCTATATATTATATACTGGTGGTCAGCAAACTGTGCAAAACTGAAATGCACCACAGGTATGGATGGATAGTATACTTGACGACACAGAGGTAGGTAGAGCAGTGGCCTACTGTACCGTACTGCTATATATTATATACTGGTGGTCAGCAAACTGTGCAAAACTGAAATGCACCACAGGTATGGATGGATAGTATACTTGACGACACAGAGGTAGGTAGAGCAGTGGCCTTCTGTACCGTACTGCTATATATTATATACTGGTGGTCAGCAAACTGTGCAAAACTGAAATGCACCACAGGTATGGATGGATAGTATACTTGACGACACAGAGGTAGGTAGAGCAGTGGCCTACTGTACCGTACTGCTATATATTATATACTGGTGGTCAGCAAACTGTGCAAAACTGAAATGCACCACAGGTATGGATGGGATAGTATAGTTGATGACACAGAGGTAGGTAGAGTAGTGGCCTTCTGTACCGTACTGCTATATATTATATACTGGTGGTCAGCAAACTGTGCAAAACTGAAATGCACCACAGGTATGGATGGATAGTATACTTGACGACACAGAGGTAGGTAGAGCAGTGGCCTACTGTACCGTACTGCTATATATTATATTCTGGTGGTCAGCAAACTGTGCAAAACTGAAATGCACCACAGGTATGGATGGATAGTATACTTGACGACACAGAGGTAGGTAGAGCAGTGGCCTACTGTACCGTACTGCTATATATTATATACTGGTGGTTAGCAAACTGTGCAAAACTGAAATGCACCACAGGTATGGATGGATAGTATACTTGACGACACAGAGGTAGAGCAGTGGACTACTGTACCGTACTGCTATATATAGTTATACTGGTGGTCAGCAAAATTCTGCACTGTCCTCCTACTATATACTACAATGCAGCACAGATATGGAGCGTTTTTTTCAGGCAGAGAACGTATAATACTGGTGGTCACTGGTCAGCAAAACTCTGCACTGTCCTCCTACTACATACCTCCCAACTGTCCCGATTTTCGCGGGACAGTCCCGTTTTTTGGGGACTGTCCCGCTGTCCCACCCGCGGGCCGCAGTGTCCCGCGGTGGGGGGGGGCAGTTGGGAGGCTCTATCTCTCGCTGCCCTGCTTAGCAGAGCAGCGGTGAATAGACGCTGTGCACATGCGCACAGCGTCTATTCATTGGAGACAGAGGGAGAGGGGGCATGCCAGCATCTCACAGAGCGCTGGGCATGCCCCTTCAGTGACGAAAACGGGGGCGTGGTTCGCAATCGAAGCCACGCCCCTTTTTTGTAGACCATGCCCCTTTTCGGGAGCGCGCGCCGCGCGTGTGTCCCTCTTTACAGAAGGGAAAAGTTGGGAGGTATGCTACTATATAATACTGCTGGTCCCCAGTCCCCACAATAAAGCAATTAGCACACTGAGCACAGATATTTGCAGCACACTGAGCACAGATATGGAGCGTTTTTCAGGCAGATAACGTAGATATTTGCACTTGCAGCACACTGAGCACAGATATTTGCAGCACACTGAGCACAGATATTTGCAGCCCACTGAACATAGAAACTGAGAGGATGCCAGCCACGTCCTCTCACGATCATCTCCAATGCACGAGTGAAAAATGGCGGCGACGCGCGGCTACTTATATAGAATACGAATCTCGCGAGAATCCGACTGCGGGATGATGACGTTCGGGGGCGCTCGGGTTAACCGAGCAAGGCGGGAGGATCCGAGTTGCTCGGACCCGTGCAAAAAAAGGTGAAGTTCGGGCGGGTTCGGATCCCGAGGATCCGAACCCGCTCATCACTAGTTCACATTTACTTTATCAAACTATAAAACGCAATGTTTTGCAAGGTATGCAGCCTTCTCCAAGAACAGCAGATCCACCCTTAAACACAGACATGGCATTTGTGAACTGGAAAATGATGTGGTTTCATCTCAGGAAAGCATTTCAGTAAGAGAAATCAGTCTCTCCCTGGAGGGATGATGAACAACTCCTTGAGACACATTTCACAATCTCACCAAACACAACAGAGTCTCATCTCATCAGAGTCAAAGCAAATCGCAGATGCACAAGCTGTCAAAGGGGAGATAAGCACTCTGGCCTTTGTATGTTGAGAATATTATAATCCAGTGGACCAGTGAATGCGTTCTAAGACAAAGAGAAAGATAAAGTAAAGAGAGGTAAAGTACCAACCAATCAGCTTCTGTTATTTTTCAAACACAGCGTGTAATAATGACAGCCTGTAATATGATGGTTAGTAGCTGATTGATTTGTACTTTATCTCTCTCCACTTTATCTCTCCCCAAGCTGTGATAAATTTCCCCAAATAGTGCTGTAATAATGCATTAAAATACTGCACCCAGTTTAAGCCTGTTGCATCACATTTAGCTTATACATGTACTTTGGTATCCGGTCTCTAGGTCGACCACACTTAGGTCGACAATGTCTAGGTCAACCACTATTGGTCGACAGTTAGTAGGTTGACAGGGTTTCTAGGTCGATATGACAGAAGGTCGACAAGAGTTTTTCAAATTTTTTTCATTTACTTGAACTTTTTCATGCTTTACGATCCACGTGTACTATGATTGGGAATTGTAACCTGTGCCGAGGGCAGTGGTAGCAGAGCGAGGCACCTTGCCCAAAGCATGGCGAGCCAAGCGAGCCATACCAGGGGACATGGTGTACTAATTGAGTTTCCCGGTCACTCTACGGAGAAAACACCAATCTTTTAAAAAAAAAAACTCCTGTCGACCTTTTGTCCTGTCGAACTTGTACATGTCGACCTAGAAACCATGTTGATCTTCTTACTGTCGACCAATAATGGTCGACCTGTACACTGTCGACTTAAGCGTAGTCAACCCTATGATCCACACCCTGTACTTTACACTGGTTTGTAATACAGGTTGAGTCTCCCTTATCCAAAACGCTTGGGACCAGAGGTATTTTGGATATCGGATTTTTCCGTATTTTGGAATAATTGCATAGCATAATGAGATATCATGGTGATGGGACCCAAGTCTAAGCACAGAATGCATTTATGTTACATATACACCTTATACACACAGCCTGAAGGTCATTTTAGCCAATACTTTTTACAAATTTGTGCATTAAACAAAGTGTGTCTATATTCACACAATTAATTTATGTTTCATATACACCTTATACACACAGCCTGAAGGTCATTTAATACAATATTTTTAATAACTTGTGTTTTAAAATAAGTGTCTGTACATTGAGTCGACAAAAAACAAAGGTTTTACTATCTCACTCTCACTCTAAAAAGTCCGTATTTCGGAATATTCCGTATTTCGGAATATTTGGATATGGGATACTCAACCTGTATATCAGAAATGTATTGAATGTATCTCTTTATTTACTGGAGGACATTACTACTGTGAAATTCATGTATTGTGATAGAAATATTTTCATCTATTGGCAGGTTTTTTTTTTTTCAACTTGTATCTTGTATCAACTGTTTTTTGCCAGAGTAAGAGAATCGCAGAACAGAACTGGGCTTAAGTGTTGGAAACTTTGAGGTATCCGTGGGGAGAAGTGTTAAAACAGTTAAAATGACTAATTTAAAGAACATTCTCCAACTGGAGAAACGGAAACCAGACACAAGATGCTGGCCAAATATTTATAGAGAAGTTATATTGATAAATAATGAAATCTGCCCGGCCTCACTTCATATTCACTCTATCAATGTACGTGTGAGAGCCTATTTCACACCAGGAACATGCTGAACTGATCTTATTTGTATCACATAAGCTGATAATTTAGTACCTCCACACAACTGTGCTGTCAACTGGGACTTGTGGGGAAATCTAATTGTTCAGCTCTCTGATAAAAATTTGCTGGTGAAATTTAATCAGGAAAGCAGCTTGGACCAGTGTATTATATTGACCATAAATCCTAATAAAACAGAAAATAAAAATGGGTACAGTATCATCCCCACAGATATAATGTTCCAGATAAGCAGCTTGTTGCATTTATATATTGGGTTAGCGATTAGTGGTTATAGGTCGTGACACCTAGCTGAATACCAGAATGTCTGTAGTATATATTTCTTACTTTGTCCTATTGTACTGATACATACTGTAGCTCTATAATAATGTTTGAAAAGAGCCAAATTAACCCCTTAAGTGGCATGCACGGAAAATCTCTGGGCTAGCTCCACTGGAGAGACTGGCTATCCTGGAAGATTTCCAGGGCATGCCCAGCGCTGCTCCCCCTCCTCCCTCGTGCTATGCTTGGGGGGCAGAGTTTTGCGGAATGATGTGGTTGTGTCATGATGTCACAACGCAACCGTGTCATTCCGCAAAGCTCTGCCCCCTGAGCGGAGTACAAAGGAGGAGGTAGAGAGGATTTCAGTGCTGGCATGCTAAAATATACACCCCCCTTGGCAATGAGCATTCCCCTTGGCAACGAGCATGGATACCAGAGCATGAATACCTTGGAAATGAGCATGACACCCAGTGCATGAAACCCCTGGCAATGAGCAGGTAATTCAATTAAAAACCCACTCTGGGAGGTGTAACATAGTAAAAATGAAGTCACAGCTGAAAGGGTTAAAATAACAAATACATTCATTAAAATTGCTAATTAATGCAGTAGAAGAAGTTCTTCTCTTGTTAATACTTTTACATTAGTACTGTAAACCCCTCATGTCCAGCTAATGCTATACTGTGTGTGTGTGTGTGTGTGTGTGTGTGTGTGTGTGTGTGTGTGTGTGTGTATATATATATATATATATATATATATATAGTACAGATGAAATAATTAGATATAAGAGCAATAAAATCCTATGATCAGTGGGTCATCTTTGCGGAGTCTACAAGTCCTCTCCACTAGGATCCCCCAAAGTATAGAATTATAGAGGCAGATGCAGTATATCCAGGATGTTCCTAAAAATACTCTCTCACCAAAAATAATCCATCAAGAAAAGTCCCAATGGAGTTCAGTAAATAATTGCCAGTTTTTTACATTTTGCTGACAAAGTATCCACAATCACTATTCAGTTGAAGTGATGGTATATTCCTGCCACGACCCTTACGGGTGTGAGCTCAATTAGCAGGAACATCCTGTTTAGTGTATCGACCGTATGCTTTTTGTCCAGAAATTGATTTCTTCAGGGGTAAGAAATATTTTAAAAATAAAAAAATTATAATGCGATGTCATAATTGATGTACTGGAAATCGTTTATAAGTCATTCATAGCAATAAACCCAAACAGTAAAATTGGCTGCTTGCGCAATCACACAAAAAGGGGAATTCACATCCAGTGAAAAAGTGGATCCAAAAAATGGATTGGATTCAAGGAGTAATTTTGAACATTGGCCCTCATTCCGAGTTGTTCGCTCTGTAATTTTCTTCGCATCGCAGCGATTTTCCGCTAACTGCGCATGCGCGATATTCGCACTGCGACTGCGCCAAGTAAATTTGCTATGAAGATTGGTATTTTACTCACGGCATTACGAGGTTTTTTCTTCGTTCTGGTGATCGGAGTGTGATTGACAGGAAGTGGGTGTTTCTGGGCGGAAGCTGGCCGTTTTATGGGAGTGTGTGAAAAAACGTTGCCATTTCTGGGAAAAACGCGGGAGTGGCTGGAGAAACGGGGGAGTGTCTGGGCGAACGCTGGGTGTGTTTGTGACGTCAAACCAGGAACGACAAGCACTGAACTGATCGCACTGGAAGAGTAAGTCTCGAGCTACTCAGAAACTGCACAGAGAAGTCTTTTCGCAATATTGCAAATCTTTCGTTCGCAATTTTGATAAGCTAAGATTCACTCCCAGTAGGCGGCGGCTTAGCGTGTGCAATGCTGCTAAAAGCAGCTTGCGAGCGAACAACTCGGAATGAGGGCCATTGTGAAAGTGCCTTCCAAACATATGGAACAATTGTGGTGCTCAGTGAATTAATACACCACTCATTGCACACACAAACAAATAATAATGACAATTACTGTCCTCCAATACAGTTGAAATGAATGTCCAACCAATGCCTAGACAATGCATTTTTATAGTGGCAGCACCTTATATGATAAGATTATTAGAATTACTGTAAAAAAAAAAAAAAATAACAGCAAGGGTGCGTCCTAGCGCAGAAAACTCGATATTTAAGGTGTAATACGTTTTCATAAGTGAATAACCCCGCTACAAATACATTTTGTGCTTATCCGAACAGGAGAACAATTCACTCCTAGATTCTTTTCTTCAACATAATTCTTGGGAAATTAACTAAAGGTTGATTTTAATTGATGTATGAGTTCAGAGGCTGAAACACATGTACTAACAGGTGATTTTTTTAATTTTAATTATTAAATATTAATAAATATGTGTTCTGGCCCTGGAAGTACAACATAAATTTTGATTGATATTCATAGATTTTAAATCCATCAAAATCAATCTTTAGTAAATTTCCCTCTTGGACTTGAAGCGGTCTCAGTAGAAACAAAATAAATAGCGAGCCCAGGGTGTAATATTTAATACACATACATTGAATAAATCTGTAATAAATCACACATACAATAATACATTTCACATAAATCTTATCTGACAAAGATCATCCCCAGTAAGGTCCTCAGGTGACCAAAGAGCTGGAGGTCTGATGCGTTTCATCCTGACACTTCCACACATCATAGAGAACAATTGTCACTAAGGGGTACATTTACTAAGATGGGAGTTATATTTAAAATTGGATGTTGCCGATAGCGACCAATCAGAATCTACTTCTCATTTGTCTAGCACCTTTTAGAAGAATGTACCTGGAATCTTAAATAGAACTCCCTTCTTAGTAAGAGTGTAGAAGCAATACAGGCTCAGGGGGGTTTGCTAAATTAACATATTTTCTACATACTAATTATATAGGAGAGTTAAAAAACAAAAAGTTTTTTTGTCAGCAAGAACAGTCTCCTTCACATCTTTAGGACAATTATAGGTGAGTAGTATAGGGCTTCTATATAACAGGGACAATACAGCATCTCGCAGCTTCTGTAATATTCCAGCTTCTCAGTGCACTACCCTAATTTGCTGAAAGAAAAATAAATGAAACATTTTGCTATTAGAACATTAAGAGCGCTTATTTATCTACCAATTAACTCATATCACAATGAAGAAAACAATAAAGCCGAACTAATGATCTTTCTAATTGGCAATACAAGTTATTTTTAATGCATAAGAAAATGTAAATGAGCTATCAACTTGGTAATTATTTTCAGCACATTGAAATATTCCACATTTATGGCACTTAAAAATGATGGGCTCATAAAATGATGGCAGATTTATCTTAACTAAATTATCTTGACATTTTCTTTCATATAAAAGTGAAGTGTGACCTTAGGATGTAGGAAATATATAATAACATTTTAACTTCCAAACTTCTAGTAAAAACTTAATTAAAGGTTAAAAAAAAAATAGTTCAGGTGACTGTAATCTCAAAGTTTTGTTTTCTTCCTTATGGTATTATTACAATGCTTTATTCTTTATAGTCCCCTCTACTCAGACTAATGCTTGGCAGTTGCAACAATGTATTTTGGCTTTTGCCTAGTTTCACTAATACCCCTTTCAGACCACTTTGCCAGGTTGCACCCGGGGTCTGTACATGGGTTCTTCCTGGGTGCCACCCGGCACCCAGGAAGCGGTGTTCAACCCTGGTCTCTACTTGAGTTGAAATACCGGGTTGCTTGACCTGGATATTTTCAAATGGCCCCTTTCAGACTGTGCCGGCCCACAACCCGGGTTACGGCTTGGCTTCACTGAGCAGCTAGTGGGTTGCAAGGTGGGTAGCACTGTCAGTTGTTGTGATTGTCTCTATTAGTGTGTACTGGTGTGCAATACTGACTGTGCTCCTATAAGCTATACATGTTTAACACTTCCTTTTTGTTATGCAGCCCATGCACCATTTAAGTAGCCCTTCTTTCTGTTTATTCTATTTAGTAATTTATTTTTGTAGGTAGTGGCTCCAAATTAGTTCTGAAGAAGACTTACTCCAACCTATAAAGAAGTAATCACTTCCTTATTAATATTACATTCATTTTTACCTAACCAAGTATTCCACTGGCTTTTCCTTCCAGTGACGTGCGGTGGGGTGAGGCAGAGCCTTTCCTGTCATACTTACGTTTGCACCAGAGTTTTGACTGTATAAAGTATATGAAAACTACAAAGAATATGTTTGAAATATCTTCTTTGCGCTATTCTAATAATTTTTATAACCAAAACTCTGGAGTAAAAGGCTATGGCAGGCGAGGCAGTGCCTCACCTGCCGACCTTTTCATCACATCTCTGATCAAAACTCATAAAATGTCCAGGAGTTTATACTGCTGCACCTGTGTATAATGACCAGATGTGTATACTGCTGCACCTGTGTATAATGCCCAGATGTGTATACTGCTGCACCTGTGTATAATGCCCAGATGTGTATACTGCTGCACCTGTGTATAATGCCCAGATGTGTATACTACTGCACCTGTGTATAATGCCCACATGGGTATACTGCTGCACCTGTGTATATTGCCCACATGTATATACTGCTGCACCTGTGTATAATGCCCAGATGTGTATATTGCTGCACCTGTGTATAATGCCCAGATGTACCCTTTGGCTCATATATTCCATGTAAATCTGTCTCTGTTGCTAGCCAATGCCTCCTGAGCCATTTAGTTTACCGCATGTCCCTGCAAACCACATTCTGCCACAGTTGAGCGACCTGTACACAGTTACATGTCTCCGATGCATTACTTTCCGCGGCCTTGCTATACTAACATATGGCTACTCAAAGCTACTCAATTGACTGATTCTGCGCCATTGTACGCGACAGTTGGGATTTGCAAAGCCGATGGTGGACGTCTCTGTACAAATACAGGCGGCAGCGACATCTGAATATTTTCACACATCCGCTGTGTACAAATTCACATCTGCAAAAGTATTTGTGTACATCTCTCACAATATTGGGGGGAATATGTACTAAAGTACAGGATTTCAGAAGTGGAGATGCTACCCATAGCAACCAATCAGATTCTACTTATTTATATAGCTAAAATCTGATTGGTTGAAATAGGCAACATCTCCACTTCTAAAAATCTGAGAACCTCAGGGGTCGGTAGTGGCCAGTATTTTGTCTAATGTATTCATTAGGGATATTACGTGTGGTATACAAGGAAAGATATGCAATTTTGTAGATGACTGAAAGACATGTAAAAGGATTGATACCCCAAAAGGGGCATATAGTGTAGTAATTTAGATCTTCCGGCAGAAAATCGAGGCTGCCTTGCATTTTTTGTGGATCGGAACTATATACTATATGAAATCCTCCAATCACCTGGAATTACATATATCAGTGATGATTGTTTTGGGTAAGCTCAGCAAGCACTTTGTTTTATGCTATAGGATTTATACTGTTTGAACCATTGACTTACCTACTTTCATTTTGCAGGTCAAATAGTAACTCTAATATGTGTGTGTAGAGTAGTGTATATCTCTTTTACAGCTGGCCTTCTTGCAATTTTAACAGTAGAATAAGAGCAAAAAATAGTTGTTCAGACAGTTTGCAATATCTGTGGCTCTGCTGGCATATCCACCGCCTTCAGTTTTCAGTCTTACTATTTCTAGTTACTAAACTATTGCTATTCTTTTCATGCATCTAAGCTTACTTCCATCCCTTTTCACTGACTATGTTATTTTGTCTTCTATTCAGCATGTTTAATTGTACAGTATGTTTAATCCATGACTCTGTTGAGCTCCAAACCTCTGGATTTACTATTAAATGTACAAATACATACTGTAAGACCTGATTACTCTAGTGCAGGGGTGTCCAACCAGTCAGAGTCAAAGAGCCAGAAAAGATCTGTAGTAAAGGCTAAGAGCCACTGTCATGCACGCACCAAAGCACACAACTGGGGGCGTGGCCTAGTTGTCTCAAAGCCACACCCCATTTATGTTCGCACACCTTTCAGTATGACGTTTGTAGGAGTATGACCTTGTGTCATAACCCCATTGTTAGGCATGTTATACAGTGCCACATACATATAGTGCCCCAGTACAGTGCCACATACATATAAAAACGTCAAAAAATGCATGCCTCCACAGTGCCAGATACATATATGCCCCCCAGGGCCAGATACAGATGTCCCCACAGTGCCAGATATGCCCCCAGTGCCAGATACACATGTCCCCGCAGTGCCAGATACATATATGCCCCCAGTGCCAGATACACATGTCCCCACAGTGCCAGATACATATATGCCCCCAGTGCCAGATACACATGTACACACAGTGCCAGATATGCCCCCAGTGCCAGATACACATGTCCCTAGTGCCAGATCTGCCCTCGGTGCCAGATACACATGTCCCCGCAGTGCCAGATTATTATTATTATTATTATTATTATTACATTTTATTTATAAGGCGCCACATGTGTTTCGCAGCGCCGTACAAAGGACAGTACAGGGGACGAAACATTGCATTACAGTAAATAAATAACAGAAGTAGAGTACAGGTAACAGAGCACCACACATTCTCAAGACATAGTACAGCTAAGATGTAAGTATTGAGGGAGTGATCATCGTACTACTAGAGGCTGGTGGTCATAGATGAAGATGAGCCTTTACTAGCAGGATAAAAATGGTCGTTGAGTAGGGGAGAGCTGTGAGTGAAATGTGTTGAGACTAGGGCTTAGATAACAAGAGGAAAGAGGGCCCTGCTCTGAAGAGCTAACAATCTATTGGGGAGGGGCGACAGACAGATGACAAGAGGTGCAGGCAAGCGGGAGGTAGCCTGATGGCAGTATGCAAGCAAAGCTGAGATGTTCACGGCATGAGGCAGGGGGTGGAGGCGCGGCTTCAGCTCTGGGTTATGCATTAGAAGGGTACGCTTTGATGAATTGGTGGGTTTTTAGAGCCCGTTTGAAGCTTTGCAAGGTTGGGGAGAGTCTAATGGAGCGGGGGAGTGCATTCCACTGAAGGGGTGCAGCACGTGCAAAATCCTGAACTCGTGCATGGGAAGCAGTGACCAGGGCGGTGGAGAGGCGACGGTCATTAGTCGACCGTAGGGGGCGGGAGGGAGTATGAAGGGAAAGGAGGTTGGAGATGTAGGGAGCAGTGGAATTAGAGATGGCCTTGTATGTGAGGGTGAGGAGTTTGAAGAGGATTCTGTAGGGGAATGGGAGCCAGTGTAGATTTTGTTGAAGGGGAGTGGCAGATGTGGTGCGGCGGGAGAGGAAGATAAGCCTAGCTGCGGAGTTCAGGACAGATTGGAGGGGAGCAAGATGGGAGCAAGCGAGGCCAGTGAGGAGGACATTGCAGTAATCAAGTCGTGAGATGACCAGTGAGTGGATGATGAGTTTAGTTGCACTCTGGGAGAGATATGGCCTGATACGAGCAATGTTGCGTAGCTGGAAACGACAGGATTGTGCCAGAGCTTGTATGTAGGGTGCAAAGGAGAGGGAGGAGTCAAGAGTGACGCCCAGGCAGCGGAGTTGGGGAACGGGGGAGATGGTGGTGTTGTCAACAATGATGGAGATATTGGTTGGGGGTGTTGCTCTGGATGGGGGGAAGATGATGAGTTCCGTTTTGTCCATGTTGAGCTTTAGAGAGCGTTCAGACATCCAGGAGGAGATTGCAGAGAGGCAGCTGGAAACCTGAGAGAGGACAGAGGGGGACAGATCAGGAGATGAGAGGTAGAGTTGTGTGTCATCAGCATAGAGGTGGTATTGAAGGCCAAATGAGTTAATGAGCGCACCCAGGGAAGAGGTATACAGGGAGAACAGAAGTGGTCCAAGGACAGAACCCTGAGGGACACCAACAGGAAGGATGGAAGGGTGTGAGGTGGTGCTTGAGGCAGACACAGAGAAGGAGCGGTTAGTGAGGTAAGAAGAAAACCAGTCAAGGACAGTGCTAGAGAGGCCAGCGTTTTGGAGTGTGCCGAGGAGGAGAGGATGATCTACGGTGTCAAAGGCAGCAGAGAGGTCCAGAAGGATGAGCAGAGAGAAGTGGCCCCTGGATTTGGCCGAAAGCAGGTCATTGGTGACTTTCACCAGGGCAGTCTCAGTTGAGTGGAGTGGGCGAAAGCCAGATTGTAGTGGATCGAGGATGGAGTTGTCAGAGAGGTAGCTTGTGAGACGGCTGTAGACTAGTCGTTCAAGTAATTTGGAGGCGAAAGGGAGAAGAGAGATGGGGCGGTAGTTAGTGGGTGATGAGGGGTCGAGGTTGGGTTTTTTGAGAATAGGTGAGACCAGAGCATGTTTGAATGGTGAGGGGAAGATGCCGGTGGAGAGGGACAGGTTAAAGAGGTGAGCAAGGTGGGAGCAGGCAGTGGGGGAGAGGGAGCGGAGAAGACGGGAGGGGAGGGGGTCCAGGGGGCAGGTGGTAGGGGGGGAGGATAAGATGAGGGAGTGGACTTCCTTTTCTGAAGTCGGATGGAAGGAGGACAGGGTGGGATAGATGGAGGGGAGGGATAGAGGGGGCAGGGGGGTAGCAGAGGGGTGACGGCGGGAGATGTCGTGTCGGATATCCTCAATTTTGGAGATGAAGAAGGAGGCAAAGTCAGTGGCAGTGAGGGAGGATGGGAGGGGAGGAGGAGGGGGGCGAAGGAGAGTGTTGAAAGTTTCAAAGAGACGGCGTGGACAGGAGGACTGAGAAGAGATGAGTGCTTGGAAAAAGGATTGCTTGGCGAGGGAAAGAGCAGAGCTGTAGGAGGAGAGAATAAACTTGAAATGGAGGAAGTCCGGTAGAGAGTGAGATTTCCTCCAGGAGCGTTCAGCGGAGCGTGAGCATTTTTGTAAAAAACGTGTTAGTTTGGTGTGCCAGGGTTGGGGTTTGGAGCGGCGGAGGGGGACAGAGGAGAGGGGGGCCACAGAGTCGAGAGCAGCGGTTAGGGAAGAGTTATAGAAGGTGGCTGCCTGGTTGGGACAAGTCATAGTGGAAAGAGGAGAGAGGAAAGTCTCGAGGGAGGACATGAAAGTGGGATTGAGAGACCCAAGATTGCGTCTGGTGGTGGTGGGTCTGGGCGTGGAGGGGAGGAGGGAGGATGAGAGGGTGAAAGAAAGCAGATGGTGGTCAGAGAGAGGGAAGGGAGAGTTTGAGAAATCAGAGATCAGAGATCAGATACATATATGCCCTCAGTGCCAGATACACATGTCCCTAGTGCCAGATCTGCCCTTAGTGCCAGATACATATATGCCCCCCAGTGCCAGATACACATGTCCCTAGTGCCAGATCTGCCCTTAGTGCCAGATACATATATGCCCCCCAGTGCCAGATACACATGTCCCTAGTGCCAGATCTGCCCTTAGTGCCAGATACATATTTGCCCCCCAGTGCCAGATACAGATGTCCCCACAGTGCCAGATCTGCCCTTAGTGCCAGATACATATATGCCCCCAGTACCAGATACACATGTCCCCGCAGTGCCAGATACATATATGCCCTCAGTGCCAGATACACATGCCCCCACAGTGCCAGATACATATATGCCCCCAGTGCCAGATACACATGTACACACAGTGCCAGATGTGCCCCCAGTGCCAGATACACATGTCCCATAGTGCCCCTTCAAGTGCTGCTCACCGCGCTGCTACTCTGCTCACTGCGCTGCTGCTGTTTGTGAGGGGAGGAGAGCGCAGCATGCGCCTCTCCTGCCCCCCAGTCTCCAGCAGCAGTGTCTATTTCCAATTAGCGCTGGTACATGAGCCAATCTATGCTCGATGTTCGGCAGTTAATCTGGAGCCTTAACTGCCAGTCCAAGAGCTCTTATTGGCTTACGAGCCGGCGCCATTAGAAACACTAAGAAGTGTGCAGGGTTGTCGGGCAACAAGAGTTGGGAGCTGACCGAGCCACATGCAGATGAAGAAAGAGCCGCATGTGACTCAAGAGCCGCGAGTTGGCCACCGCTGTTCTAGTGCAACTCTTAGAGAGTGGGAGATTGGGGACCTTCACAGTCAGGGAGGCTTAGGGTTAATGGGTGAAGGTAGTTAGCCAGTAAGGTTTTAATCCAGGAGTCTTTAGGGTGGGGTGTCGGACATTTTGTTTCTGATCCTAGCTAGGGACTGCCTCTTTTTCCTGCATTCAACGCCCCCCACCCCAAAAGCTCTTTTGTTTCATCTGTTGGGGTGTGTCAACCTCACTGCAGCGGGTAAGAACAGCAGTCCAGTAGCTACTGTGCTGTTTTATGGAGGTGCGCTCTCTTGTCAATATACATTGATCTAGTGTATCCTACCTTACTGGGGGTCAGGGCACTAGCTGTCTGTTCGGGCCTGTTATGGCGTACTGGGTGGAGAGTTGGAGCCTCAACATGTTTTACTGGTAATGGCCAATTGGCTTAGTTAAGCACATGTCGCGGACATCTTATTAGCGTAAGACGTAATGTCACTGAGCCCCTGGCCGTTCCTTCTTTCTGTCACCATACTAATCTTGAAGTAAATAAAATATTGACCAATTTTAATGGCATTTCTGTTGTCAATGTTATTTTTGATAAAGTTAGATTTTGGGGGATTTGGACTAAGCAGTTATATAAGTGGAGAAGTGAGCCAGTGGAGAAGTGGCCCATGGCAACCAATCAGCTGCTCTGTATACTTTTACAGTATGTAAATTATAAATGTTACGTCAATGCTGATTGGCTGCCATAGGCAACTTCTCCACTGGCTCACTTCTCCACTTTTTTCACTGCTTAGTTCATCTCCCCTTTATTTGTAAAGACTTATGGTTAATGTGTGGGGGACATGCAATCTCACATCTGCCGAAAGGAAGTTTGAGAAAGTTGACAGTCTGCATGTCGAATATACGGATTTGCGGTTTGGCTCAGAATGTTGAATTTATTCAAGTATACTAGGCCAAAGAACTCCTTGTCCTAATGTGGTAAACCATGTAATGAAAGAGGAACTAGATATATACTGTTGTTGTATCCCTATAGATTGTAAGTTTGCGAGCAGCAGTGACGTGTGGTGAGGTCAGGGGCTGGGGAGACACTGCAGCTAAACACCCCCCCCCCCCCCGCCCGGAAAAAAAAAGTGCAGTCCCCTCACACCGCTAAAACCAGCACCAGGCAGAACCAGCCAGGGGGGTAATGCCATAGCAGGGGAGACACTCAGTGTGGGGTCCCCCTGCCATGCCATTAAACACCCCCCAAACCAGTCAGCCCAGGGCTGTAATTCCTCGGAAAGTTGGGCCCCAAAAAATGAAAATGGGGTCCCCCCTCCTGAGCAATAACCATCACTGGGCTGATAGCCCAGTGCTTTGCCCCGCACCCCTGGTGGCGGTGGGTGCGGGGTTCATTGTATGCTAATACTGTTCTTTACAGGTGGCCTACAGATCCCAGCAAGCCTGCCCCAGCATGCTGGCACTTGGAGAACCACAAGTGCCAGCATGCCCGGACATAAATGGCCCACTGGCACCTGTAGTCCACCTGTAAAGAATAGTAATATTGTTCTTTACAGGTGGCCTACAGGTCACAGCAAGCCTGCCCAAGCATGCTGGCACTTGGAGAACCACAAGTGCCAGCATGCCTGAACATAAAGGGCCCGTTGGCACCTGTAGTCCACCTGTAAAGAAAATATTTAAAAAAACACACTACACGTACTTTAAAAAAACCTTTATTAAACAGGGTCTTCACCTGGGGGCGGCAGCCTTTAAGCTCTTTTGCGTGGCCGCCGCCTTCCCAGGGCTTCTGGCGTCTTCACCTGGGGGGGCGCCACCTCCCTAGGGCTTCTGGCGTCTTCCTCCGGCGTCTTCACCTGGGAGGCGGCGGCCTTTAAGCTCTTTTGCATGGCCACCGCCTTCCCAGGACTTCCAGCGTCTTCACCTGGTGGGCGGCGGCTGCTAAGCTCTTTTGCATAGCCGCCGCCCATCCAGGACTTCCACGGCGTCTTCGGTCTTCAGGAGCTCTTCTCAGCTCCTCCTCCGCCGTCGGACTGACAGCCGCTGCCTCGCGCTGACTTATATAAGTCAGCGGAGGGGGCGGAGCGATGACGCGGCGAGCCATGATTGGCTCGCGGCGGCCATCTTGAATTTAAAAAATGACGCTGAGGCGCCATTTTTGAAATGGGTACCGCTTCCGCTGCCAAACTCTGCAGAACTGTCCGTACTGCCGCGTCCCGCCGCCGCTACCGCCGCCCGCATCTCCACCGCCAGCACCTCCACCGCATCCCGCACCTCCGCTGCCCGCACCTCCGCCGCCACCGACGCCCACACAGTGATTGGCAGCGGATCCAGTGACGGATCCGCTGGCAAATCACTGTGGCCTCACTCACAGGGACGTGCTTTCATAGGTTGAAAGCACGTCCCTGTAGGAAAGCGGCACCTCTAATGGTGCCGCTTTCCCATGCAATTTCAATGGGCTTTTCCTGCCCATTGCTAGGCCCCGCCCGCGCCCGCCCCTTGCTCCCATATCTTTTCTCAATCACTACGGGAGGCACCACGATCGGTGCCTCCCAAACTAATTCTGCACACTTTAATGATGAGTAAAATAATAAAGAAGATACTTATGTGTCATAAGTATCTTCTTTGTATTATTTTACTCATTAATGACAGGGGAGGCACTGCCTCCCCTGCCTCCCGTGACTGCACGTCCATGGCGAGCAGGTCCTTCCTTCTATGACTGTCTGTTTTTACCCAGTTTTGTTCTTTCACTGTTCTTTCTAATTGTAAAGCACTATGGAATATTCTGTGCTATATAAGAAACTGTTAATAAATAATAATGACAGTGATTGAATACATATATATATATAACTAATTGTGGTGTTAGAGTGATAGGAAATGACACAGTTATATATTTATATATAAAGGCTTTCTGATAACAATATGTAGAATTTAGTTGCACATGCTGCTTAGAGAACTTGACTCGGAATTACATTTTTACTGCATTTTACCGGGATGTACTCATGTTACCGGTGGTCGAGATCCTGCCAGTCAGTAAACCGACCCCGGAATCCCATCCGCTGGAAATCCCGACAGTCGGCATGCAACTAACAGGGACTATTCCCACTCGTGGGTGTCCACGAAACCCATAGAGTGGGAATAGAACCTGTGGCGAGCGCAGCCAGCCACCAAGCCTGCTGCGTGGAAAGCGCAGCGAGCCCGCAAGGGGCGTTGTTGCGCTCGCACTCCGCTGGCAATCTGGCATCTGAGTTGGTATGCTGAACACCGGAATCCCGACTGCCGGTCACCCGATCCCAACCCATTTTATCAAAAACACCTTGAAATCACCATTATATTATATATTGTGTTCCACAAGACCTGTATTGTTTATCAGTATAATTACATACCTCCCAACTGTCAGAATCCCTAATGAAGGACATGCTGTGCCGAAGGCGCGGCTGCGGACGGAAAAGGGGTGGGGCCTCATGAGAGGGGTGTGGCCTTGAGTGATGGGGGTGGCATCGCGCTACGATCCCTGGGTTTTGCTGTTTTGGGGGCATGTCCAGCGCTCCTGAGCAGATGGGCAGCCCCTTCCTCTTCTCCCTACACTGTTCAGATGCCGTGCACATGTTCAGTGATCACCGGCTGCTTTGGAAAGCAGTGCAGCGGGGATCACTGGTACTCCCAACTGCCCCCCCCCCCTCCCCCGCTCGCAGGGCACTGTGACCTGTGGGTGGGACAGCGGGACAGTGTCCGAATAGCGGGACTATCCCGCTGAAATTGGGACAGTTGGGAGGTATGTCATTATTCATCAGGTTTAGGATATGTTCCTGTCTTCAAACTTCCTGTAACATCATAGGCGTGCGCAGGGGGGGGGGGGGGGGGTGCCTGGTGCACACAGGCACCCCCTAATGTCTGGCACCCTGATCTCACATGCCTGATGCAGCGATCACCGAGCAGGCTGATTACTGTACTCTCTGCGCTGCACCCTGTCAGGACTGCATTACTGACCCAAAACCTGGGTCAATCAAGGGTGCCACTGCCACCAGCTTTCAAACTCCCTGCTCCACTTCCATGTACAAAAACAGCGTGATGTGACGTGATGACGTCATGCTGCTCGCACGCCCACCCGTCACACGCCCACCTCTTTCCTTCTATACTATGCCAACGCCAGCCACTGATGAGGATCAGCATGCAGCCAGCATTCCTTTTAGGAAGACAAATTCAGTACTGGCAGGCGGTCTGCCGCAACATTGACACGGCACTCGTTTTTCCAGCAGCAGCAGTACTAGTCTGCGACTGTCAGTGTCAGTGAGTGTCTGACTTGTAAGTAAGCTGCTGCAGTTTGCAGGGGAAAGAAAGGGGGAGCCAGACCAGGCTGAGGAGGAGCACTGTAATTGCAGTGAGTGCCATCAAGGGTGCACACCACAACATCTGACAATGCATCTGCATTATTAGGATTGCTACAAGGGTGGATATTTATATTGTGTTGACCATCAATAGATGGTTCTAGACATACCCAAAAGGCAGTGCTAGATACACCACTCCGATGGTGCACCCCCTAATAAAATGTGCTGCGCACGCCTGTGTGTAACATGCCTGACATTTTCCATGTCCATGCTTTCCCTTACTATACCTTAATAAATGCATTGCCTGTCATTGGTTTCTCTCTTCCAGCTGTGTTGCAGCTGATGGCTTCACATCTCACCTCCTTTCTGGATTAGACGTTGTTTTGGGTCGACATCATTCGAGTTGTGTCCGACAAGCACCTCCCACATGAAAAGCACAAACTCAATGTGGCCTTTCTGCATGGCACTAGATTGGTAATTGTTTTTTTATTTATGTCATGATGACAAGCTTGTGTATTTAAGATAACTAATCATGAAGAGTTATACCGCTTAACAAAAAGTGTGGTAATAAAACATGACAAATAGCTTGACCCCAAATAGTATTATTATATAACAAAAGAAAATGCTTCTGTTTTTCTAATATGAGACGTGAGACATGATTAAGTTAAAATTATATATTTCGGTAATACTCTAGCTCCCTATTAATTTACCATTAACATAGAGGCGCAATAATGACTTTCTATTTGTGGTTTAATTCTGCACTAGGTATTTGTTTTCTTTTTAAGTGTGAAGACCATTTGAGAAGTGCAGATGTACTGTGTGTACCTTCTCCAGGGAAATATAAAGACCAGCATACTATAAAAGTCTGCCCATACAGTAATATAATATCACAGCAGCAGTTTTGTGTTTACAAGTGGAACACTGTTAGTCTCACAAAGAGGCAAAGTACAGTAAATCCAACATGCAACTTTAATGAGCAAGACGTGGGATTGGTTATTAATGTATTTTTACCAGCTTTACACATCTGAAAAACAATAGGATTCAATAGGATGCTAACACTGGCCCATTACTGTAGTGGAGCTAAGCGCAGGGAGCTCGGTGGCTGCAGCTTAATGCCAGATACACACATATAGATATATCTGCAGATCAATTGCTCTGCAGATATATCTACAGATGGACCGGGCAGTGTATTCAACATATACACTGCCCGATCCATCAGGGACTGACGTCACAAACTGGGCGGGTGTTTACATGTGCCCATCCAGTTCAGCTGTCCGTCACCGCCGGCGTCTACAGCAAGTGTATGGCCGGTAAGAACTTACCTTTGTTAAAACTCTTTCTGCGAGGTACACTGGGCTCCACAAGGATAGACATTGGGGTGTAGAGTAGGATCTTGATCCAAAGCACCAACAGGCTCAAAAGCTTTGACCTTCTTCCCAAGATGCATAGCGCCGCCTCCTATATCACCCCGCCTCCGTGCACAGGAGCTCAGTTTTGTTAACCAGCCCAATGCAGTAGCAAGTAAAAGAGACAACAACTGCCAGTTGCCACAAACACCATACTCTCCCGACAGGAGAAGTGTCAGCATCTAATGCCATACCAACCCAAAGAAGCTAAGTGCATCAGGGTGGGCGCCTTGTGGAGCCCAGTAACTCGCAGAAAGAGTTTTAACAAAGGTAAGTTCTTACCATAAAACTCATTTTCTGCTGCGGGGTACACTGGGCTCCACAAGGATAGACATTGGGGATGTCCTAAAGCAGTTCCTTATGGGAGGGGACGCACTGTAGCGGGCACAAGAACCCGGCGTCCAAAGGAAGCATCCTGGGAAGCGGTGGTATTGAAGGCATAGAACCTTATGAATGTGTTCACAGAGGACCACGTAGCCACCTTGCACAATTGTTCAAGGGTTGCACCACGTTGGGCCGCCCAAGAAGGTCCAACAGACCGAGTAGAATGGGCCTTAATGTGATCAGGAGCAGAGAGACCAGCCTTCACATAAGCATGTGCAATCACCATTCTAATCCATCTGGCCAGAGTTTGCTTGTGAGCAGGCCAGCCCCGTTTGTGAAACACAAACACAACAAAAAGAGAATCAGATTTCCTAATAGGAGCAGTTCTCTTCACATAGATACGGAGAGCCCGTACCACATCCAAAGACCGCTCTTTGGGAGACAGATCAGGAGAAACAAGTGCCGGAACTACAATCTCCTGATTAAGGTGGAACGAAGAAACCACCTTAGGTAGATAGCCGGGACGAGTCCTAAGAACCGCCCGGTCACGGTGAAATATCAGATATGGGGAACTACAGGACAAGGCACCCAAATCCGACACTCTTCTAGCTGAAGCAATAGCCAGCAGAAACACCACCTTAAGGGAAAGCCACTTAAGGTCAGCTGAACCAAGAGGTTCAAACGGAGACTCTTGTAATGCCTCCAAAACCACCGACAAGTCCCAAGGAGCCACAGGCGGGACATAGGGAGGTTGGATACGCAACACGCCCTGAGTAAAGGTATGCACATCAGGTAAGGTCGCAATTTTTCTCTGAAACCACACCGACAAAGCAGATATTTGAACCTTGAGGGAGGCCAGACACAGGCCGAAGACCAGGCCCTGCTGAAGAAAAGGCAACAACTTGGCTATACTAAACTTGGAAGCGTCATAATCGTTAGATGCGCACCAAAGTAAGAATGCCAGACCCTATAGTAAATTCAAGCAGAAGCCGGTTTCCGGGCCCGCAACATAGTTTGAATGACCGTCTCAGGAAACCCTTTAGCCCTTAAGACGGAAGCTTCAAAAGCCACGCCGCCAAAGACAGCCGGGCTAGGTCCTGGTAGACACAGGGGCCGTGAACGAGGCGGTCTGGGCATTGTGGAAGTAAAATTGGACCCTCTGACGATAGGCCTTGCAGGTCTGAGAATAAGTGCCGTCTGGGCCATGCTGGAGCTATGAGAAGCAGAATTCCTTTTTCTTGCTTGAACTTCCGGATTACCCTGGGCAGGAGTGACGTCGGAGGGAACGCGTACGGCAGCCGAAACCTCCACGGTACCGCAAGCGCATCCACAAATGCTGCTTGAGGATCCCTTGTCCTTGCTCCGAAGACCTGCACCTTGTGATTGTTTCGAGACGCCATCAGATCTACGTCTGGAAGGCCCCACCTTTCCAGTAGGAGTTGAAACACTTCTGGATGGAGGCCCCACTCACCGGCATGCACGTCCTGACGACAGAGAAAGTCCGCTTCCCAATTCAGGTCTCCCGGAATGAATATTGCCGATATTGCCGGTAGATGGCGTTCTGCCCACTGTAGAATCCATGAGACTTCCTTCATTGCTAGGCAGCTTCGAGTGCCGCCTTGATTATTTATGTAAGCCACTGTGGTGGCGTTGTCTAACTGTACTTGAACAGGACGGTTCTGAATTAAATGCTGGGCTAGGTTCAAGGCATTGAGACCGCCCGCAAGTCCAGAATATTGATCGAGAGGAGGGACTCCTCCTTGGTCCACCGCCCCTGAAGGGAGTGTTGCTCCAGCACCGCGTCCCAACCTCTTAGACTGGCATCTATCGTCAACAGGACCCAGTCGGATATCCAGAACGGACGGCCCCTGCCCAGTTGTTGGTCACGGAGCCACCAGAGCAGTGACAGACGGACCTCCGGAGTCAATGAGATCATTTGAGACCTGATCCGGTGAGGCAGGCCGTCCCACTTGGCTAGAATCAGCCTCTGGAGAGGGCGAGAGTGAAATTGAGCGTACTCCACCATGTCGAATGCTGACACCATGAGGCCCAGCACCTGCATCTCCGAATGTATCGACACTTGCGGACGAGATAGGAAGCAACGAATCCTGTCCTGAAGTTTCAGGATTTTCTCCTGAGACAGGAACAACAGCTGTAACAACGCCCACGTTCTAAAGTCCAGCTGTTCGGCATTACCCGCTGATTGACCCTGCTAACGGCTTCTCACAGCCACAATCTACTACGGTCTGGATAAACGCCGGGCGCTCCAGCCGGCGGCTTTCAGCAGGAGCCCTGACATAGATCTCCGTGCTGCGCTGCAGACGTCCGGTACTCCGCTCACCCGCACTGAGTGACTGCTGCTGGCCTCCGCAGTGAGGTCTAACACCCGTGACGAGGAAGTGAGTTCTTTGGAGTCCTATACACAGGTTATCAAGAATCCTATTTACCCGGAGTACAGCCGTGCTACACGGCATTTTTCAAACCAGCTTTAATTAGCCTAAGCAATTTATACCCGCATATGTGCACAGATATCTAAACGGACCCTGTTCATTCAAATTCTCAGGAACCAGCACATGGGTAAATATACATCATCATATATAAAAGTTCCTCATTAACAAGGCTGTGATTATTCCTTGCGGGACATTTTACTAAACACTGGGACGCCAGTGTATTCATTTTTATATGGCATTATAACAAAGAATTCTTACTATATTGTATGCTATATTAATTCTGATTATTACTAATTAATTGTTGCTAAGTATATGCTGCTTGTTTTGTTCAAAATGTGTCATTTTTAACGATTATTGGATAAAGAATTTATTGATACGTATCTTTTTAGTTCTACTGAGTCAATTATTCTATATGACAGATTGCACACTATAGTTTAACTTGATACAGTGTACATATAGCGCGGAGTATATACTTTTTAGCTGGTTGTGAGTGTCCAATAGTGCTCCCAGATGCACCATGCTCTGAGCTGGGATCAGGGATGACTTCTTCCAGTTGATGAGCCACCCGTGGGCTTGCAGAAACCGGACCGTCACATCTAGATGACGCAGGAGAAGTTCTGGGGAATTTGCCAGGATTAACAAGTCGTCCAAATATGGCAGTATCCTGATCCCTTGACGACGGAGTACCACCGTCATCACCGCCATGACTTTTGTAAAGACTTGCGGAGCCGTTGTTAAACCAAAAGGTAACGCCCGAAACTGGTAATGGCAGTTGCCAATCGCAAATCTCAGGTATTGCTGATGAGACACTGCTATAGGAATATGCAGGTAAGCATCCCCTATATCCAGGGAGACCATGAAGTTCCCAGGTTCCAAGGCCAGAACTATAGAGTGAAGAGTTTCCATCCGGAACTTCGAAACCTTCACAAACCTGTTCAATGCCTTGAGGTTGAGAATGGGCCGGGAGGACCCATTCAGTTTCGGGACTAGAAACAGCGGAGAATAGTACCCCCGGCCCCTCTGCGCAAGAGGCACCTGTACTACGACTCCTGTATCCAGGCGGGTCTGTACCACCGAATGTAGAGTGTTTGCCTTTGTCTTGTCCAACGGGACATCTGTCTGGCAAAATCGATGAGGGGGTCGGTTTTTGAAGGCTATGGCGTAAACCTCGAGTGACGACTTCCCGTACCCAGGCATCTGAAGTGGTCTTCAACCATTCCTGGGTATACCCTAGAAGCCGGCCCCCCACCCTGGGATCCCCCAGAGGGAGGCCCGCCCGTCATGCGGCAGGCTTATCTGTCTTGGAAGCTGGCTAACGGGCCGCCCAGGCTCTTTTGGGCTCAGGTTTACCAGGTTTGGAAGTACGGGCCTGCTTATTGTACGCCTGACCTTTTGCTTTACCTGAAGGACAAAAGGGGTGAAAGGAAGTACCTTTAACCTTCGACACAGAAGGAGCAGTACTTGGCAGACAGGCAGTTTTGGAAGTAGCCAAGTCAGCCACAATCTTATTTAAATCCTCCCCAAACAGAATATCTCCCTTAAAAGGGAGTACCTCCAGGGTTTTTCTAGAGTCCAGATCCACAGACCAGGATCTCAGCCACAATATCCGGCGAGCCAGGAATGACGTAGTAGAGGCCTTGGCTGCCAGGATACCGGCATCAGAAGCCGCCTCTTTAATATAACGAGAAGCTGTGACAATATAAGACAAGCATTGTCTAGCATGGTCAGAGGAGATTTCAGCATCTAACTCCAAGGCCCATGCTTCAATGGCCTCTGCAGCCCAAGTAGCTGCAATAGTGGGCCTTTGTGCAGCACCCGTGAGGGTGTAAATCGCTTTCAGACAACCCTCCACACGTTTATCCGTAGGCTCTTTTAGAGACGTGACGGTGGTGACCGGTAGAGCTGAGGAAACCACCATCCTAACCACATGTGAGTCCACTGGAGGAGGCGTTTCCCAATTCTTAGACAGCTCCGGCGTGAGGGGATAGCGAGCCAGCATCTTCTTTTGAGGCACAAACTTCGTACCTGGGTTTTCCCAGGGTTCCTGACGTATATCAATTAGGTGGTCAGAGTGAGGTAAAACTTGTTTAATCACCTTCTGACGCTTGAACCTATATGGTTTCTTAGGAGGAACGGATGGCTCGGGATCATCCGTAATCTGTAAAATTAACTTAATAGCCTCCAAAAGATCAGGAACATCCACATGTGAACCACCCTCCCCATCAGCCGTATCTGAGTCAGAACCTGTGGGGTCAGTGTAAGTGCCGTCTTCATCCGACGAGGTGTCAGTGACAGTAGTGGATTGTGAGGAGACAAGCGCTCGCTTAGAGGACCGCTTGGACGTAGGCGAGCAACGGTCAGACTTTTTAGTAGTCAGGGACTGGTTCAACTTCTGTATTTGAGCAGATAAATCGTCCGCCCACAGCGGGTTAGCTGCAGGGACCACAAACGGTTGCACCGGCATTGGAGTCCCATAGGGGGTGTTAGTTTATGAACTAGCGTATGCAGAAGTGTGGAAAAAGCGGCCCACGGCGGGTCATTATTTGCCCCCGTTGCCACCGTCCCACTGGGGGGCAAGGAGCCCCCAGAACCAGAGCCCAAAGCTGCTATATTCTCCTCATAGGTATCTGCGGCTTCAGCAACACCGGCAGTCTGTTCAGCCCCAGAACCGTCACCCTCAGAAGCAGACATGATATAACTTGCAGTATCAGGTAACACAGTACAATTTGTCAGCAGCACAATACCTCTAGCCCAAACTCCTGCGCAGTGTAGTCAGCACCAGCAGAAATAAAGGAGAAATATGGTGACTAAATCACAGAGAAAAATACGTAATACAGTATATCTTTGTGAAAATCCTATATTAGATAAAACCTGACGCACCAAGCCCCCTCAGGTTATAGAATATAGGGATAGCAGGTTGAGTGAAAGACACGAAATGGACACCACTCAGCTATCAAATGCACACACAAATAGTCACAGTCTGTACAATGCAGAGGTTATTACTAACAATAATACTGCACTGGACTAGCTTACACAGCTATATAACAATAGATATAACAGTACACAGTAAGAACTGGATGTATATCACAGGGTAATTGTACTAGGAAACCCTGACTAAGTGCACTCTTTCTTAACTAACACTGACTAAAAAAGGCAGGTAGAATACTTAAGTGTCTTGTAAAGTCACAGCACTGACAACCAGGCGGCTTTACATAGGAGGATTTGCCCAAGCATTCCCAGGAACAGTGAGCTGAGGGATAATGGCGCCGCAGACACTGCCAGGGAGTGAGGGAGAGACAGATATGCAGCTCCAGGGCAGGAATATTTGCGGGAAATGGCGCCCTGGGGCTGGGGGAGGGGCTCCAGGTCTAAGCCTTATCCCCTCTGCTGGTAAAACCACCGGGTACTGCGGGCTACTTGTAAAAAGTACGCGCGCGGCCTGCCTCCCACCGGCCACGCCGGATCACGATAAAGTGTGGGATCCGCGAGCGGGACCCACTTACCTCCTCCTGAAGTGCGGCCACGCGATCCCTGAGAGCCCCAGCCATGTGTGACTAACTTGGAAGAAAACCGGAGCCTCCTGCTGTAGGTACCCGGCAACCAGGGCACGGGAGTGTACAGCGCCGCTGGGGAGAGATGGAGCTGCAGCAGGCAATGTCTACTGACATCCAACACAATCTGTGCCTCTGCTGCAGCCCTTGTAGTCTTCTTTTTTCCTCAAAAAAAGCTTTTTCTAGAGCTGCGGTGAGCAGCTCTTCCTGTTACATGCTTGCACTGCAAGCACCAACTACAAACTGAGCTCCTGTGCACGGAGGCGGGGTGATATAGGAGGCGGCGCTATGCATCTTGGGAAGAAGGTCAAAGCATTTGAGCCTGTTGGTGCTTCGGATCAAGATCCTACTCTACAGCCCAGTGTACCCCGCAGCAGAAATATCGTTAGATATATTGGCCGTTGGGTGTTGTTGATTTATGGAATCTTATATAACATATATTTATTATATCATATATTGATATAATGGTTTATGTATTTTATATCTGCAAATATATTATAATAGGCTTACAAATAGGTGGGCTCATAACAAAAGGGGTGATGTTTAGTACTGGTCCAATCACACAATATGTTATGCGTGGACGTTCCTATTTAATACCTGTGATTGGCTCAGATTAAAGGAGCTATATCTCTACTGTCCAGGAAATATTTCCAGGCAAAGCCTAAATATACTTTACAGAGATATATAATCCTGGCTCATTGAACATATAAGTACTATACTTTGACTACAAGTCAATTGTCCCAACTTGCAGAGCCTTATATAATATATGCAGATTTCATGTATAACTTTAGTGATTCCGAAAATGAGTTCAAGACTTGGAATACCAGCTCTATTTTGTCTAGTACATTTATTATAGGTGATACAAATTACAAGATAAGATAACACAATGATAATAAATCTTATAATTTATCTAAACTTCCTTAACCATGGTACATACATAAAACACAAACAGTTTTACAAACTTAAACAATTAATACACATACTATACACTTGCAAGAATATGTGAGGGCATAATTCATAGCTACCGTCTTAGGATCCTGACTCCCTCTGGACTTTGTTCCTTCCTCCTCTCCTTCTGACTCTCTATCTATCAGACTGCCCCTTATATCCTATATTCTACCAATTCAAAACTAGTATATGCCCACAGTTTCCAATGGAGTACATAATTATAGGTTTTGACAGATTCCAAAGTGTAATAAAACGTTCTCTGCTAACTCCGTCCCACGGTGGTGAGCATGTAGAGAATTCTGGGATCATAAAGTTTGGTATTCCTTTATCCATCAGAGATCTACCTTTGTATGGATGTGTAAACGATCTATTTCGCCTAGGCCCTAGGGTGTTAGCATAAATGATTGTGACCTGTTTATAGTGCGTTTGATCCTATATTATCATTGCCTCTGGCCAGCAGTATAACTGGACAATAGGCCAGCTGGTTGATGTACTCTCTAAAGGTATGAAGATCTTTGATTGTGAATTCCAATGTACCCTGTTCATACCAGTAACTGTTTGCATATTATGAGACCTGAGCTAGGTGACCTATTGACTTTATCCACCAAGTTATGATTATTTATTTGCTGTGTGTGAATCAAGTATACAGTATACATATATCTACATATCATGTAAACTTTGATTTAATTGTACTTGGTATAGCGCAGATCAGACGTTAATCCTTTGATTAATACAGATATGAATAATGGCATGGAAGGGATGAATTTGTGTAATGCTCAATGTATTGTGTATTCTGGCTATATGGCTTACACAGAGAAAACCTGTCTCTTACATAATGACCCATAATCTTGCAGTAAAACACACAGAAATACATGCTACTAAATTCTCAAAACATAAGACTAATACATTCAAACCTATTTAAGTTATACCTTACAATAATATATATATACACACACTCTTAACTGGTTAAAATCACATTGGGTAATAAATCATATTATTTAATTTACATAATTTGTTCTAACTTTGGTACCTACTAAATTATATTGTTATGTAATGGTCTATATGGCAACAGTCGCCCCCTTGTGGCCGTGAGAATTGATGATGATGGCCACACATACATTAACATAATAATTGCTTATATCTTGCATCTACCAGTTTTTCTAGCTTACTGCGTTCCTGCCTTATAAGGCGCTTAAGCCACAATATCAGTGAAATTAAAATGATTAGCAAGATTGTTTGACCGATCAGCAAGCCCTTTAAACCAATCTCCAGCCAGGTGTTTGTCATGGTTATTTCAAAATCTCCATCATGCAGTAATTTATTTAGTGTGGCATCTGCCTTCTCAACCATGTTATTAATTTGAACTATGTGTGTGTCTTTCCTATCCAGGAGTTTCTGTAAATCTAAGGTTAAACTATCTATGTGTATGTTGAACACAGGTATATATTCTCCAAGGTTTGAGATTTCTGGTTCACTATCTATATTTATGTCCTCTTCATAAACGGGGATTGGGGTGATAACCGTCTGACCAATGGTGGTATACTCATGTGGGCTAAAGCAGAAATTTGGGTTTGGCACTGGACATGACTTTTCCCCATATAAGAACTCTCCGTGATTTGTGACTATGCAGTACTGTCCATTCATGTTGTATGTAACCTTCACCGCTGGAGTTCTCCATTTTGTTAGCTGCACTGGACAAGCAATGTCTCTGGCTGTATAGCTGGTTGATGTATTTGGCTTTGCACTGTGTTCAGGTCCTCCCATATCCATATCTTTGCTGGGAATGGTGGCAAGTTCATTTATATCTGTGATTAGGGTACTTGGTTTACTTGATTCTAGGCCGCAGATTGGCGTCTCAATTTCGAAAACATTGCAGCGACACAAGTATTGGTTTCCCTTGACTGCACAGCAAGCAGTATGTGGAACTTTCCAGATGTCGTCGACTCGGACCAGTAGTTCTGGTAGGTCCAGCCGCTCTTTGTAAATGTCCTTTTCCAAATATCCAATGGAGTGAACTGTAGACAGTTTGTCAAATAAAGACTTGCTTGGGTCGAACACAGGTAGAGAAATGGTAAAGGAGACATATAGGATATCGCTGACTGCACAAGGTTGCTGCTTGTTGTAACAACGGGGTGAACCTCTATTTGGGTGGGGGGTCACAGTGCCTAAATTCCTAATTGTGGAGATGGGCAGAGGTCTGCAACCATCTCTTGGGGTATTTTCCCCATGCCCAATGTCAGATTGCGAGCAATACCAATTGGTCAGGTCATTATCTCTTAAAATGTCAGGTATTCTACCAGATTGTAGGTCTCTAATTACATGTGTGATTGCGTTGAGGACATAATTACCATATGCAGTGCATATTATTTCTTTCCCCACCTGATTTTGTCTGGCTTCTCTATTGTTCAGTTCAATGATTTCGTTTATCTTGGCTTGGGTCTCTGAAAACAATCTTGCTATATCATGCATGTTATAAACAGTAAATTTTTCTTCACTGGCCAGACCCTCAATGCCCTGCAGGACAGGCTTCAAAACATATTGCCCCTCTTTCTGCTCAAAATTGCCTATGTGTCTGCGGATGACTTCCAAATCCGCCCTATTCCAAATTGACATCCCGGAACCAAACAGTCCAGGGATGGATCCAATGATCCCATCTAAGCTTTGTAATTTCCTGGATCTAAAAATACCTTTTTGGTTAGGGGTTGCCTGTCCTGTGTATGGGTCTTGAGTTCTGCTCTGGTGAGAAGCAACAATATCTACTAGTAATGAAGCATAGAATAAAGAAACATTACTATTTACACAATAACCAAATTCTGCCATATTCCATTTTGATAGATTTAGGACTACTGGTACATGTATATATTGTACATTGTTTATCAAGGAACCAGGAATGGAGGTGGCAGTAAGGCCACTTGTGGGTCCTTCACTTGTTGGTGGGCACTCAGCTGTTTTAGTAGATGGCAGTGATTTAGCCTTTGTTGTGGTACTTGGGGGAGTAGGGTCTCTTTTCTGGGACACATTCAGTGTGATGCTCCCAGGAACATAAGTCCTCTTTACTGTGGGTGGATTCCCATACATGGGAATGGGGATGATAAAACCATATATCCAGGTTCCTGTGTCTGTAGGGTTTGCATGGCTAAGCAATAGTGATCCATTTGGAAAAACATGTATTCTACCCATGTAATGTGGTGAGTTTCCTGCGTTTCCATTATCCCAGGTTTTAATTTCTTTGTCTGCTGGGCCCCACCAGGATACCTGTTTCCCTGTTGTGCCTTGTACTGACACTGGAAGGAGGATGGATTCTCCCTCTTTACAGTGAATCGGATTGGCTTCCACTCTAATTGAAATGTTGACCTCACTGGTACACTGGATCTGGAGGCTCACCACGAAGGACAGGACCAAAGTTGGGATTCTCATTTTTCTGTAAAAACAAAACAAAACAAAATAAAATTATAAGAAATAAAGAGATGCGCTACTCAGTTGACCCTTCTCCTTTGTACAGTTTCATCTGATTGGCATGTACCCATTTGTCCTGCACTTTCTTTGCATCGTTGATTCTTAATTTGTATACTGAGGGACTCAGTCTGTCCACTATTGAAAATGGTCCTCTCCATTTCTTGCCCAGACCATGGTCTGTGGGTCGGAGTTCTAGAAACATGACCCTTTCTCCAACTTCCCAACAATTTTCTCTTACACCTTTGTCAAAATAAGCCTTTGCTTTTCTCTGTGCTTTCCCTAACTGCTGTGCTGCAAACAGATGAACCTCTGTGAGTGCTTTTTGCAGTTTTGTAAGGTACTGATCCATTGACAGTCTATCAATAGTAGGGGTGTGTAGATCTATCCAAAGGTGCTCTGGCAATCTCATTTGCCTGCCTGTCATTAATTCAAAGGGGGTCAATCGGGTCGCTGATGAAGGTGTGGCCCTTATTGCCATTGCCACTAGGGGTAACAGATTATCCCAGTTCTTACCATTTATGCCAACAAACTTTCTCAACATAGTTTTGATCTGTCTGTTGGCACGTTCCACCTGTCCAGAAGATTCAGGATGAAAAGGGACATGGAAGCTTTGTTTTATTCCCAGCATTTCCAGGCATGTTTGCATCACATTACCTGTGAAATGTGAACCTTGGTCTGATTCAACCGATGTTGGAAGGCCCCACCGTGTGAATATCTGATCAACCAGAATTTTTGCTGTGCTCAGGGCTGTGTTACTTTTAGAGGGAAAAATTTCTACCCATTTTGAAAATAGGTCAGTCACAACCAACACGTATTTGTTATTTTTAGCTGTGGCAGGCAGAGGGCCCATGTAATCAATTTGTAAGGCATTCCAGGGACCTTCTCTTCTCTGGATTCTCAGTGGAGCATTTATCTTTCTAGGTGCTGGGTTAACTTGGGCACATACCACACAGTTGTCACAGTATTGCTGTACATCTTTTACCATATCTGGCCACCAACCTATTGTTTTTAGTCTCTGCTGTGTCTTTTCTACACCCTGGTGTCCACCTGTGGGGAGGTCGTGTACAAGATATATCATTTCATTCCTGTACTCTTTTGGGACTACCCATGTTGTATCTTCCCCATTGTGGATAAGCATTTCCTTGTCCTCTGTTAGTGTTAGATTTGGTGTGTGTTTTGCCAATGTATTTCCCTCTGTTAAGTCCAACTCCTCATTCCTCAACTTTTGTATGATTTCTTTAATTTCAGGGTCCTGCATTTGGATCTCTGAAATGTCTGGTGCATTTATCATCTCTGGCCTTTTTGCCACTGCACATACAAGAGGGCACACTTTTGGCTCTGGGCTTGCTTTCGGTATCTGCCACAGCTCCCCCTCTTGTGCCCCTTGTTTGGCTAAAAGGTCAGACATTTCATTCTGTTCATGGTGTGGTGATGTAGTTGAATGCCCTTTGACTTTACAGACCCAGGGGACATGTGTTAGACTCTGTGCCAGGGAAACTATGTACTGGAGTAGGTCTGCATATTTAAGAGGGCTTCCATCAGATGAGGTATACTGATGAGTTTGCCAAAAGGGCAAAAATTCAGTAAGGGCATTACACACCCATGCTGAGTCCGAGTACAATGCGATTTCATGTTTGTGGTCTTGGAATAATTCAAGGGCATGTGCTACTGCTGCCAGCTCAGCGTACTGTGCAGACTTTACATCACAAGATCGAAAAACAGATTGTGGTGTGGTTTGGGGATGCATTATGTACAGACCAAAACCTGCATGGGGTGACCCATGTACATAAAAACATGAACCATCTGTAAAGATCTGGGTGGTTTGTTCAGGGGCTGTAGCCTCCTGTGGCATTGCTCTAAACAAATGTTTTGAATGGTCAGCTGGGAGTAAGTCACATGTGTGTGTCAGTCCCTGGTATATTAGTCCATATGCACAGGTGGATGGACTGTTAGTTGCCTTCACTGTTATATCTCGATCCTGCAACAAAAGGGCCCAATGTGCTAACCTGGCATTAGAGACATTCCCATCTTTGATTCTGTCTGTGAGGAGGAACCTTGTTGGTGTGTGCGTGGAATGTAAGATGATAGGGTTCAGGCCTATCATGTATGTGAACTGTTTTACTGCCCAAAATGTGGCAAGAAGGTGTTTTTCACACACGGAGTATTTTAATTCCACTGGTGTCAGTAACTTTGATGCATAAGCTATGGGCCTTTGCTGTGCATGTATTTCCTGTGACAGGACTGCAGACATGGCTGTTTCTGTTGCTGCTGTCTCTAAGTGAAAGGGTAACTGTGGGTCTGGATTTGCAAGGGCAGGGGCACTAGCTAGTGCTTCTTTTAATGTTTCTACTGCCTTTGTGTGACTGGGGGTCCATTCCCATTTTATATCCTTTTTGAGGAGAGAATAGAGAGGTGCAGATATTTGTGAAAAATCAGAAATGAAGGACCTAGAGTAATTTACCAACCCCAGGAAGGATCTCAGTGTAGGTATGCTGACAGGAAGGGGTAAACGAAGGATGGTTTTTACCTTATCTGCCGATATTGTTCTCCCATCAGCCGTAACACTGATCCCCAGGAAGGAAACAGATTCCCGTAAAATCTGAGCTTTAGATGGGTTACACTTCAAACCTGCGTCTTTGAGGATGCCAAGGAGTTCTCCCAGTAGCTGAAGATGCTCTTCCTTTGTCTCTGTTGCTAGTAAGAGATCATCTACATACTGCAATAAATTCTTGTGGGAAGAAAAATCAGTTAAAATTTCTCTCATCGTAGTATGGAAAAATGATGGAGAATTATGGAAGCCCTGTGGAAGACATGTAAACGTGTATTGCTTTCCCAGAAATGTGAAGGCAAATTTGTATTGACACTCTTCAGATAGAGGCAGAGACCAAAACCCATTTGAAATATCTAAAACTGTGAACCATTTATGCTCTGGGCTTAACATTTTTAGAATGTCTGGCATTGACGCAACAGTGGGTGCGCAGCTAAGCGTAAGGCCATTAAGTTTGCGGTAGTCAATTGTGAGCCGCCAGGAACCATCCGGTTTCCGTACTGGCCATATTGGCGCATTGTTAGTGGATACACATGGTCTGATTACACGCTGCTCTAACAGAGAGTCAATTGTTTCTTGAATGAAGCTTATGGCCTCCTGTGGGAAATTGTACTGCTTCTGTGGGGGAGGGTCAAGACCACTGACTTCAATCACCTTGTTTACCTTCCCACAGTCATGTTTGTGTTTAGCAAAAGCATCCTGAAACTGTTCAAGTAATGGTAATACCAAATCTTTGTCAGGATGATCAACATTAGCCTTAAGCACATCATATTTCGCATTATTGGGTTTTACAGCAGCAATTACATGGGAATCTGGTATAATTACAACCTCAGGTGTTACATTAGGAGAACTCTGCAGAAGTAAAAGGTTAGTCAGATCCAATATACACCCATTAGGGATCATAAAGTCAGACCCTAATAAATTAGTTTCACTTGGCAGTGAGGCTAATGCAAATGTGTGAATTGCAGATACATCTCCTATTTGTATTTGGAGAGGGTTTGACAGCACTGTATCTACCTTATTCCCTGCAAAGCTTTGGAGATGTATTGTTTTTCCTGCTGACAGAGGAGAGTGATGTGGCTGATCATCATGTAGGATTGATATGGCGGCACCGGTGTCTAGTAACATTGTGTGCTGGTGGCCCCTGACCAGAACCGAGACTTGAGGGCGCCCGCACCTATCTAAAGTGATTGGTGCAACTATCCTTGGGGCCACTGACTGTCAATTTTTCTCCTTTTGTGTGTCAGCTTGCTGCACTTTGTTTGCTTTTTCTAAATTCTCATACTTCTCTTTTATGGCCTGTAGCTGGTGTCTTAGCTCTGTGTAAGTGGGACCCTGGTGTTTAAACTCTGTGTCCTTTCCTCTGTTCCCAAAATGTTGTGAGTAACCCATGTGTCTATTCCAAGCTCCATCATTTGAATGTCCTTGGTATCCTCTACCTCCACCTCTAAAAATGGATCTCTCTTTAAACATTCCCCCTCTCCTTTGTGACCCTGTGTTCCATCGTGGGTTAAATGGTGTGTTTACCTCCCCTGGAATGTGGGGCCCTTCAACCACCATTGGTTTACCTTCTGATTCTAATGCTGCAACCCTCTTTATAACACATTTCTCATTCCTTTCTGCCATCTTACGTTGCTTACTGGCCTGTACTGCTTGAAAGGACCGCTGCATTAATCCCATTATTTTATCATAGCTATGCTTTACGGTATCTATCAAGTGTTCACACTTAGCTTTAATTGTGGGGTGCGAGTTATGCACCAACAAGTTTTTGAAATCTTTGCTGTTTTTCTGACTGTTGTCATTTTTGCTGTTTCCTGCACTATATGCTGCCCACAATCTATTTGCATATATTAATGGGTTCTCCTCACTTTGCTGTTTGATTTCATATGCAACCATTGTGCCTGCTACTGAAGGGTTAATTATCTTTTGTAGCTCCTCTACAGTTTCTTCATATGTACCTTTACCTTCTTTAATCAGATCTGGCAAAGCGCTCCAAGCAGCTAATGGAATTGTTAATTGCAGTACCTTAACCTGATCAGTGAGATTTCTAATTCCTAGAAGTTCACACCTCTGCTGAACATTAGCTGCATGGGAGGTGATGTGTTCTCCTGAACTCATTTTTCCAATCATATCTGCCACTCCCATAAGTGTTTTTATGGGTTGTGGGGGATGATTGGCACTAGGGGCCCTTGAGTGAATGGCCTCTCCTTCACTATTGAATCCCAATAGGGTGTTCCTACTCTCAGTGAGGAATGCTGGCTGTTTATGAGCCCTGTGTGCCTCAATTTCTGTCTGTACTTCTTCATCACTACTATCTGTGCCTATTAATATAGAGCACTCCCTATTCGCTGCTGATTCTGCAAACTCTCCCATTGCTATGGGTACCCTGAGGGTAGATTCAGTAGAATTCCCCTCTCCCCAGCAGTCCTCTCTGTCCTCATGATTTGTGTCCCATTGTTCTCTTTCATATGCATAGATAGGATATGGGGCAGTGGCTGCAGTTCCTATCCTAATGTTTGCAGCAATATGTCCTTTCAGAACAGATATCTCTTGCATAAGCTGCATCTCCCTGTCCACACAAGGGGTATGGTCAATTGCTTTCCCTTTCATACATTCTGTGAGCTGTCCCTGCATAACTTTATATGCACTTATTATCTCATCTCTCTCTGTTGTAACCTCTGTTAGAGCTCTCCTACATTCTGTGGATTCCCTCTGAGCATTTTTATGTTTCTGTAACACTTCATCCTGGGAGATTTTACCCATGTCATTAAGTGTTGTTAAAGTTTTAATTTGGATATTTAGCTGATCTATTTTTTCCTTGCTTTCTGTTTCTTTTAAATTAGATTCTTCTCTACATTTTTGTAGGGTTTTAGCTAAACTGCTTAATTTAGCATCCATAGCCAAACAGGCTGCATACAAGCCTGCAATGGCTATTCCTTTCTGTTTCCTTTTCTTTGATGATTTAATTTCATCATCAAACAAACCCTGGACATAGCTCCATGGGTTTTCTTTTAATTTGGCATCACAAGCAAAGTCTGTACACTTTTGCTTTGTGATGTATTTCACTACAATGCTGTCTATATTTGACATTGTAGCCATTTTACAGATTTATTCCCTTTCGTTATATGTATTCTATCACTGAGAATTACAAACTTTTAGTATTTGGGAACAATATTTCCTATATTTTGCACGTGGTATCCTCCCTTATCTGTTCGCTAGCCTGATAAGTTAAACTCTAACACCCGTGTTTTTTAATTTCTTACTTTAGGCCTTTTTTAGAAAATAAAATTCTCTAGTCATTTGCAACTTATTCCACTGTGATCTTGTATTTTGCCCAGCGGGCTTATAGCCCTTGCGCTGCCCCTAAATATTGTATTTAGTCAAAATTGATACTGAATAATTCCAAGTCCCTTCCGTGGTCGCCAATGTTGATTTATGGAATCTTATATAACATATATTTATTATATCATATATTGATATAATGGTTTATGTATTTTATATCTGCAAATATATTATAATAGGCTTACAAATAGGTGGGCTCATAACAAAAGGGGTGATGTTTAGTACTGGTCCAATCACACAATATGTTATGCGTGGACGTTCCTATTTAATACCTGTGATTGGCTCAGATTAAAGGAGCTATATCTCTACTGTCCAGGAAATATTTCCAGGCAAAGCCTAAATATACTTTACAGAGATATATAATCCTGGCTCATTGAACATATAAGTACTATACTTTGACTACAAGTCAATTGTCCCAACTTGCAGAGCCTTATATAATATATGCAGATTTCATGTATAACTTTAGTGATTCCGAAAATGAGTTCAAGACTTGGAATACCAGCTCTATTTTGTCTAGTACATTTATTATAGGTGATACAAATTACAAGATAAGATAACACAATGATAATAAATCTTATAATTTATCTAAACTTCCTTAACCATGGTACATACATAAAACACAAACAGTTTTACAAACTTAAACAATTAATACACATACTATACACTTGCAAGAATATGTGAGGGCATAATTCATAGCTACCGTCTTAGGATCCTGACTCCCTCTGGACTTTGTTCCTTCCTCCTCTCCTTCTGACTCTCTATCTATCAGACTGCCCCTTATATCCTATATTCTACCAATTCAAAACTAGTATATGCCCACAGTTTCCAATGGAGTACATAATTATAGGTTTTGACAGATTCCAAAGTGTAATAAAACGTTCTCTGCTAACTCCGTCCCACGGTGGTGAGCATGTAGAGAATTTTGGGATCATAAAGTTTGGTATTCCTTTATCCATCAGAGATCTACCTTTGTATGGATGTGTAAACGATCTATTTCGCCTAGGCCCTAGGGTGTTAGCATAAATGATTGTGACCTGTTTATAGTGCGTTTGATCCTATATTATCATTGCCTCTGGCCAGCAGTATAACTGGACAATAGGCCAGCTGGTTGATGTACTCTCTAAAGGTATGAAGATCTTTGATTGTGAATTCCAATGTACCCTGTTCATACCAGTAACTGTTTGCATATTATGAGACCTGAGCTAGGTGACCTATTGACTTTATCCACCAAGTTATGATTATTTATTTGCTGTGTGTGAATCAAGTATACAGTATACATATATCTACATATCATGTAAACTTTGATTTAATTGTACTTGGTATAGCGCAGATCAGACGTTAATCCTTTGATTAATACAGATATGAATAATGGCATGGAAGGGATGAATTTGTGTAATGCTCAATGTATTGTGTATTCTGGCTATATGGCTTACACAGAGAAAACCTGTCTCTTACATAATGACCCATAATCTTGCAGTAAAACACACAGAAATACATGCTACTAAATTCTCAAAACATAAGACTAATACATTCAAACCTATTTAAGTTATACCTTACAATAATATATATATACACACACTCTTAACTGGTTAAAATCACATTGGGTAATAAATCATATTATTTAATTTACATAATTTGTTCTAACTTTGGTACCTACTAAATTATATTGTTATGTAATGGTCTATATGGCAACAGTGTGCTGTAGGGCTGACGAGATATGTCTGTGAACGACGGCTTTCACAGACATATCGCTCGTACACACTGGCCGTCGGACCCGCAATATAACGGCCAGTGTGAACGCACCATTAGAGTAAGTTATTAAAATATTTGCAAGGCTGTAGTGTCGCTCCCAAAAGATTGTGAGTCCACACTAACCCACCTGTTCATATATGTACAGCAGCCTTCTGGCAAATCGTGATGATATCCTAGGTCATACGTGCCTGCTTTCCTTGAATTCTCAGGAGATTCTAGAATTTTGTGAAGTTATCCTGGCTCCCTCATTCTATCACTTCTCGAGGGAAGTGGGCGTGGAGGTGTGATGACATAATTCGCTTTGAATTACATGATCGCGACCACACCCTCAAAATAATGCAGAAAATAGCAGGATTACTCAGGATTAGGGGTGGGGTCAGGTTGACCAGATTCATAGCTGCTCACACTTGGTCCCCCATTTCCTAATCTCCGAGGTTGGGAAAGTAGGTATGTCTTAGGTATAGCTTGTCCCAGAGTTTTATTTATTTATTTATTAACAGTTTCTTATATAGCGCAGCATATTCCGTTACGCTTTACAATTAGAACAACAGTAATAGAACAAAACTGGGTAAAATCAGGCAGACATAGAGGTAGGAAGGCCGTGCTTGCAAGTTTACAATCTATAGGGAAATAGGCATTGATACACAAGGATAGATGCTACCTATTGCATAATGGTCCACCAGATTGCTAGGTTCTTAATGGGTTGTATGATATGATCACCCAGTAATGCTGGACAAGTGTCAGGGAGGGTGTGAGAGTAAAGAAGGACAAAATATGTGAGGTTGTGTGTACTGTACAGAGAGAAAGTAATTAGATAGGGAAGCATTGAAATTTATGTGGGTGGGTCTGGAATTTGATAGGCTTGTCTGAAGAGGTGAGTTTTCAGGGAACGTTTAAATGTTTGGAGACTAGAGGCGAGTCTTATTGTGCATGGGAGGGCATTCCACAGAGTGGGTGAAGTCCAGATAAAGTCCTGTAATTTTGAGTGTGAACAAGTAATGCGTGTGGATGAGAGACGCAGCTCTTGTGCAGAGCGGAGAGGTCGGGTAGGGAGATATTTTGAGATGAGTGAAGAGATGTATGTTGGTGCAGTTTGCTTTGTAGCCTTGTATGTAAGTAGAAGTATTTTATATTTAATACGGTAGAATATCGGTACCCAATGTAGGGACTGACAGAGCGGATCTGCAGACTATGAACGTCTAGCGAGGAAGATTAGCCTCGCAACTGCATTCAAAATGGATTGTAGTAGTGAGAGCCTATGGGAAGACCGGTCAGGAGACTGTTACAATAATCAGAGTTTTAGCATTAAGGAGCAGATGTTTTGAGCCTTGGAGAGTAATATAGTGGAGAGAGATGAACTGCCAACAAACCAGCTCCTGTCATTTTTGGATGGAGATAAAGTCGGTGGAGATAAAGTACCAGCCAATCCACTCCTAACTACCATGTTACAGTCTGTGTTTGAAAAATGACAGAAGCTGGTTGGTTGGTGATTCATCTCCATCTATTTTATCTCTCTTCAAGGATTAGCACATAGACCCCTATGTCCTTTGTTTGTGAAGAGCAGTGGTTTCCAAATTTTCTTAAATCAGAGAACCCTAGGGGATCAGTATTTTCTTTCATGGCACCCTTAGGCCAAAAGTATCTTATTAAGAAATTGAACAAAAACTATTATATTACGTTTACTACTGTATGCTGACTTGTGTGGTAGTGTGCAGGGTTGCACTTCTGTTTATCCACATATTGTATAATTGACGGGCATGAGCACTACTTTTGCCAATCACATTGATCACAAATAATTTTGTGCTGCCGCCCTTTGCTAGTCTCTACACTGGCTTCCTATACTATACAGAAGCTAATTCAAACTACCCTCTCACCTACAAAGCCTTCAACCACCCCTCTCCACCCTCATTTCTACAACATACCCACCCACCATCACCACCTTCCTTCATCCTCCTTGATAACCATTTCCCATTTCCACCCTCAGGATTCCCCCCAGGCCACTCACAACTTCAGAGATGTCCTCTCACACACTATCAAACATGCCAGTAAAATATTTATTTTTCTTTTTAGCTTTCCTCTCTTCCTCCTATATCTCTGTCTTCTTCCCCCCTTCTCCCATTTGAGCCCCATTGAGTTGCGAGAACCCTTTTCCCCTTTTTCTCTATATAACTATCTTAATTGCATACTGGATTTATGTGTGACACCCTGGAAAGTTGTGTGTGTCCATGGGTTAAGGTCAGACCATAGTTCGGTCACATGTTCTAGCTGGTGAACACTAATTGGACAAGGGAGTCTGAGAGCAGAGGAGCCTAGTGGTGAGAAGAAGGTGGAGTCTGGAGGAAGCCATTCTAATGATGGCCATGCTGAGAGGAGCGGAGAGGGAGCTGACAAGACAGTGCAAACTGAGTGGTCATGCTGGGTGGTGGTGAGTAACGCTGCAGAGCACCGAAGAGCGGGCATAAGACATCGCAGCCATTGACAGGACACCGCCAGGCCTATTGAAAGGTGCGAACACCACAGCCATCTTGTACCGCTGAGAACTGCTGGGACAGGTCCAGCCAGTGGAAGTAACTAAAGCAGGGTATTGGAGTGAGTACACAGAGACTATTGGTGTGATGGGCTGCAAGTAGGCAAGTACCAGACCAAATTGTCCCTTTGGGTTCACACACTGCACATCAGGGCCGTAACTACGTGTGTGCCAAGGGGGCTTGGCACACAGCGCAGTTGCCCTGAGGGCGCAACGGCCAGCGGCATGTAGTGAGTCAAATTGACTCATTACATGCCGCCGAAGTCTGCGCCGTGCGCCCTGCTGTGTAGGGAGAAGAGGACCAGCGCCGGGCAGCGGAGAGAAGGAGGAGGAAGGAGGGGGAGCAGTGAGCCGCAGCAGCTAAGGATGCTGGGATGCGGTTCCCCATCCACAGCAGCGCCAGGCAACCAATACAGGAGGAGAGGGGGATGCTGCAGCGGCGCTTACTACCAATCAAATAGCGCTGCTGCGGCTCCCTGCTCCCCCTCCCTCCTCCTCCTTCTCACCTCACACAGCCTGCACCGAGAGGAAGCTGCACGAGGAGCCTGTCAGCGGGGAGAAGGTAAGTATATCCCCTCTCTCTCTCTCTCTCTCTCTCTCTCTCTGGGACACCGTCTGCCGCAATGTGTAAAATGGGGTCTCGTCTGCCGCAATGTGTAAAATGGGGTCTCGTCTGCCGCAATGTGTAAAATGGGGTCCCGGCTGCCGCAATGTGTAAAATGGGGTCTCGTCTGCCGCAATGTGTAAAATGGGGTCCCGGCTGCCGCAATGTGTAAAAAGGGGTCCCGGCTGCCGCAATGTGTAAAATGGGGTCCCGGCTGCCGCAATGTGTAAAATGGGGTCCCGGCTGCCGCAATGTGTAAAAAGGGGTCCTGGATGCCGCAATGTGTAAAAATGGGGACTGGCTGCCGCAATCTGTAAAAAGGGGGACTGGATGCCGCAATGTGTAAAGAGGGGGACTGGCTGCCGCAATGTGTAAAAATAGGGACTGGCTGCCGTAATGTGTAAAAAGGGGGCCTGGATGCCGCAATGTGTAAAAAGGGGGCCTGGATGCCGCAATGTGTAAAAAGGGGGACTGGCTGCCGCAATGTGTAAAAAGGGGGACTGGCTGCCGTAATGTGTAAAAAGGGGGCCTGGATGCCGCAATGTGTAAAAAGGTGGACTGGCTGCCGTAATGTGTAAAAAGGGGGCCTGGATGCCGCAATGTGTAAAAAGGGGGCCTGGCTGCCGCAATGTGTAAAAATGGGGACTAGCTGCCGCAATGTGTAAAAAGGGGGACTGGCTGCTGTAATGTGTAAAAAGGGGGACGCTGTCTATTGTATTGTATAAAAGGGGCGCTACTGTGCAGCGTAATTTGAATAATGTAGACTACTGTGCACCGTAGTATGAATTGCTATTATTTTGTGGCCACGCCCCTTCCCCATTAAGCCACGCCCTATAAAAAAATGTGCTCGCCTACGGCCCGCACTGCCCCTATCTTACATTGGGGGGGCGCCACTATCGTTTCTTGCACACAGCGCTAAAATGCCTAGTTACGGCACTGCTACACATTATTTTATGGACAGAAAGGGTTGTCACCAGGTCTTAAAGCAACAGCTTACAAACTAGCCTCTTATTTGAATACAGTTTATCAGGACAGAGACACGCTTTCTAAGAAGAGTTTGAGAGACATTTAGCCACTTTAAGGAGTAAAAAGAGTAAGTTGCTTTTGTTAAGAGAAACTAGGATACCTTCGCTATCTACATTCTTTTTGCATAACTGACTCACAGAGACATTTCTATTAAAACTAGAGATGAGCGGGTTCGGTTGTCCGAGAACCGAACCCCTCCGAACTCCACGTGGTTTACACGGGTCCAAGGCAGGATCGGTTGTTCCCGCCTGACTCGGAAAACCCGAACAAGGGAAAACGTCATCATCCCGCTGTCGGATTCTCGTGAGATTCGGATTCCATATAAAGAGCCGCGCGTCGCCACCATTTTCACTTGTGCATTGTAGAGAGAGCAGAGAGGACGTGGCTACTTTCTCTCAGTGGCAAATCTCAATATCAGTGCTCAGTATCAGTGCTTACTTATTGCTGCTCAGTAATACAAGTACAGTGTCTCTCTTGTGCTGCATCTTGCTGCTCAGCGTCAGTTCTCAGTAGTATCCTAATCAGTGCTCAGTATCACTGCTCATTGTCTTGTGGTGCCCAGTAATACTACAGTACATTACTAATATACTAGTCCAGTGTCTTGTGCTGCATCTTGCTGCTCAGCGTCAGTTCTCAGTAGTATCCTCATCAGTGCTCAGTATCACTACTCATTCTCTTGTGCTGCATTGTGGTGCTTAGTATACTACAGTACATTACTAATATACTAGTCCAGTGTCTTGTGCTGCATCTTGCTGATCAGTGTCAGTTCTCAGTATTATCATCATCAGTGCTCAGTATCACTGCTCATTGTCTTGTGCTGCATTGTGGTGCTCAGTATTACTACAGTACATTACTAATAGTCCAGTGTCTTGTGCTGCATCTTGCTGCTCAGTGTCAGTTCTCAGTATTATCATCATCAGTGCTCAGTATCACTGCTCATTGTCTTGTGCTGCATTGTGGTGCTCAGTATACTACAGTACATTACTAATAGTCCAGTGTCTTGTGCTGCATCTTGCTGCTCAGTGTCAGTTCTCAGTATTATCATCATCAGTGCTCAATATCACTGCTCATTGTCTTGTGCTGCATTGTGGTGCTCAGTATTACTACAGTACATTACTAATATACTAGTCCAGTGTCTTGTGCTGCATCTTGCTGCTCAGTGTCAGTTCTCAGTATTATCATCATCAGTGCTCAGTATCACTGCTCATTGTCTTGTGCTGCATTGTGGTGCTCAGTAATACTACAGTACATTACTAATATACTACTCCAGTGTCTTGTGCTGCATCTTGCTGCTCATTGTCAGTTCTCAGTATTGTTATCATCATCAGTGGTCAGGTCAGTATCACTGCTCATTGTCTTGTGCTGCATTGTGGTGCTCAGCAATACTACAGTACATTACTAATATACTAGCCCAGTGTCTTGTGCTGCATCAAGTTGACCCACTTAAAAAGATGAGAGAGGTCTGTAATTTCCATCATAGGTACACTTCAACTGTGAGAGACAAAATCTGAAAGAAAAAAAAACTAGGAAATCACATTGCATGATTTTTAAACAATTTATTTGTATATTCTTGTGGAAAATAAATACTTGGACAATCAAAAAGTTTAACTCAATACTTTGTAATATAACCTCGGTTGGCAATTACAGATGTCAAATGTTTCCGGTAGTTCTTGACCAAGTTTGCACACACTGTAGAAGGTATTTTGGCCCACTCTTCCATGCAGATCTTCTTTAGATCTGTCATGTTTTGGGGCTGTCGCCAGGCAACATGGACTTTCAACTCCCTCCACAGATTTTCTTTTGGGTTGAGGTCTGGATACTGGCTAGGCCACTCCAGGACCTTGAAATGCTTTTTGCGGAGCCACTCCTTAGTTGCCCAGGCGGCGTGTTTGGGGTCATTGTCATGGAAGACCCAGCCACGTTCCATCTTCAAGGCTCTTACTGAGGGAAGGAGGTTTTTGCCCAAAATCTCACGATATATGGCCCCATTCATCCTCCCCTTAATACGGATCAGTCGTCCTGTCCGCTTTGCATAAAAGCAGCCCCAAAGCTTGATGTTTCCACCCCCATGCTTCACAGTGGGTATGGTGTTCTGGGGATGCCATTCATCATTCTTCTCCCTCCAAACACGGCGAGTGGAGTTTATACCAAAAAGTTCGATTTTGCTCTCATCTGACCACATTACATTCTCCCAATCCTCCTCTGGATCATCGAGATGGTCACTGGCAAACTTTAGACGGGCCTGGACATGTTCTGGCTTAAGCAGGGGGACCTTTCGGGCGCTGCATGATTTCAATCCATGACGACGTAGTGTGTTACTAATGGTAACCTTTGTGAATGTGGTCCCAGCTCTCTTGAGGTCATTGACCAGGTCCCCCTATGTAGTTCTGGGCTGATTCCTCACCGTTCTCAAGATCATTGATACCCCACGAGGTAAGATCTTGCATGGAAGCCCAGGTCGTGGGAGATTGTCAGTGATATTGTATTCCTTCCATTTTTGAATAATTGCGCCAACAGTTGATCTTTTCTCACCAAGTTGCTTGCCTATTGTCGAGTAGCTCATCCCAACCTTGTGCAGCTCTACAATTTTGTCCCTGGTGTCCTTAGACAGCTCTCTGGTCTTGGCCATGGTGGAGAGGTAGCAGTCTGACTGTTTGAGGGTGTGGCCAGGTGTCTTTTATACAGATAACCAGTTAAAACAGGTGCCATTAATACAGGTAACGATTGGAGGATAGAAGAGCTTCTTAAAGAAGAAGTAACAGGTCTGTGAGAGCCAGAAATCTTGCTGCTTGCTAGGTGTCCAAATATTTATTTTCCACAAGCATATACAAGTAAATTGTTTAAAAATCATACAATGTAATTTCCTGGTTTTTTTTTTCAGATTCTGTCTCTCACAGTTGAAGTGTACATATGATGGAAATTACAGACCTCTCTCATCTTTTTAAGGGGGTCAACTTGCACAATCGATGGCTGTCCAAATACTTTTTTGCCCCACTGTGTGTGTATATATATATATATATATATATATATATATAGTGTGTATATATATATTAGTGATGTGCACCGGAAATTTTTCGTATTTTGTGTTTTGGTTTTGGATTCGGTTCCGCGGCCGTGTTTTGGATATGGACGCGTTTTGGCAAAACCTCCCTGAAATTTTTTTGTCGGATTCGGGTGTCGGACGGACACGATCGCGAGACTTCCGGCCGAAGACGGGATTTCTGAGACACAATCGCGGGACTACTGATACAGATCATTTGAATGATCTGTATGTCTAACTACCTCTACATGATTTCACACATTATGTGCATGACCAAGACCTTAGACCTCTAAGTTACCAAGTTACCCATTAACCTTTTTTCCCCCTAAACGGGGATGACGTCATTATCTTGGACTTCCGGTCTCCAACCAATCCATACTCAGTATGACGCCAAGCCTCCTCTGTCCCCTCCCCTCTCTTTACCTTAAATACAGCAGCTTTCCCTAATGCCCTGACACAGTGAACATGCCACCCTGGTGAAACGGTCCGTCTGTGCTCAGTGATGCAGAACTTTCCATAGTTCAGATCACCCTATGGTATCCCCTGGTATTGTATGTGCCCATTGGGACTCTTTGCATTACTAAAAAGTTATTTAACTTATATACTACAAAAAAATGTTTTTCTTTCCTTTGTTTGCCTACTTGATCCGCAATATTCAATGAATTTGTTCCTAAATTGCCCTAAGACCTCCCTTTCTTTCCCCTATCAAATGCATATGTTTTCAGCATTTTTTTTGTGTAGCTGGACCTTGTACCACCTGGTTTAAAGCTTACTACTTTTTTGTAATTTATGTATGCTATTTATTGTAGCGCAACTCAGGCCCTGTCTCTCATTTAAATAATATTTATGATATTGGTCTTCTGACTCAGCATATCAGCCTGTCACACACTGACTGTTTGTGATCACACCACTTTACCCTCAACCCTTCACATTTCAATAGGCGAGACTAACCTACCTCTCTCATCCACTGTCCGCTATAAATTATATAAGACAGTGGACAGCAGAAGGTGGGGTCCCCTCCCTATTCTCTACTTATCCTTTCTATATAATTCTGTACCCTCTCATCCAGATGCGAGACTACTCTCTGCAATGCCTACAGTAACAGAGAACCTGCGCTACTAACTGGACAGCAGAAGTACCCTTGTTGCTCATCCTCCATTACACTCTCTCATTTGTATCTCAGTGTTGCAATTACTGCCACATTTCAGCGGTAACGCCCAATCTCACCCGATCTTGGAAGCTAAGCGTTGACAAGCCTGATCAGTACCAAGTTGGGTGACCTCTTGGGAATATCAGGTGCAGTAAAAAATTCAACCTATGACTACAAACAGCAGAAGTGTTAGAGCAACTTCCTAACTCTCAAAGTCTGTATCCATTTTGTGATCACCTTCCTGACAATTATTGATTACCAATTATTCTCTTTTGGTGATTTTTGTTTCTTCATTAATGTCGTTTGGTATCAAAATTTGTACAAACGTCTTCTTACATTAGGATCTTTTATGTAGCAAACTAAGCTTCCACCTAGGGGACCACCATCAGTTAATTGGTATTCCAATTATAAATTATATTATAATTATACCTTTTTCTATGCCTTCTTTCTAGATCACATAGGTCAATAGATCACTAACAACCTATTATTATTACCACAGTGATCTCACTTTAATGTCATTTATTTGTACTCCTTATCTTGATCGACTCAGGCATATAATTGTTTTTCTTTACAAATTAATTTTTTCACCATAGGTGCTCTTAATTTTCCATCAGGCTTATCCTGATTCTTGTTAATGATTTCTTCCAATTAATTTTGATTCATAAATAATCTATTATTTACTTTATTGTTATACTTTATACATCTCAATAATACTTCTGTGTAGACTGTTATCATTATATGTATACTCTGTGTACTTGAACATTTTTTTGTATCAAACTATCTTCCCCTTTTTTTATGTGATACTAAATTAAAAGTCAAGTTTTAATAAATTCATAATTTTCAAAGTGTGCCCCAACACATAGTCTTTCTTTTCTCTCCTCCCTATCCAGTTTATTACTGACTCTGGGAGCACCACCAACCCACAATAATTATTAGACACCTTCTTTTAAGGATCTCTAAGCGTAATACTGTTGGTCATTTGAACAGTTTTTTACAATTCTTGTATAAATCTATGTTCGTCACCATAATATTCTTCCTGTGCGGAACCAAACCAAACCTTCCTGTTAACCACATTACATTCTCCCAATCCTCCTCTGGATCATCGAGATGGTCACTGGCAAACTTTAGACGGGCCTAGACATGTTCTGGCTTAAGCAGGGGGACCTTTCGGGCGCTGCATGATTTCAATCCATGACGACGTAGTGTGTTACTAATGGTAACCTTTGTGAATGTGGTCCCAGCTCTCTTGAGGTCATTGACCAGGTCCCCCTATGTAGTTCTGGGCTGATTCCTCACCGTTCTCAAGATCATTGATACCCCACGAGGTAAAATCTTGCATGGAAGCCCAGGTCGTGGGAGATTGTCAGTGATATTGTATTCCTTCCATTTTTGAATAATTGCGCCAACAGTTGATCTTTTCTCACCAAGTTGCTTGCCTATTGTCGAGTAGCTCATCCCAACCTTGTGCAGCTCTACAATTTTGTCCCTGGTGTCCTTAGACAGCTCTCTGGTCTTGGCCATGGTGGAGAGGTAGCAGTCTGACTGTTTGAGGGTGTGGCCAGGTGTCTTTCATACAGATAACCAGTTAAAACAGGTGCCATTAATACAGGTAACGATTGGAGGATAGAAGAGCTTCTTAAAGAAGAAGTAACAGGTCTGTGAGAGCCAGAAATCTTGCTGCTTGGTAGGTGTCCAAATATTTATTTTCCACAAGCATATACAAGTAAATTGTTTAAAAATCATACAATGTAATTTCCTGTTAGTTTTTTTTCAGATTCTGTCTCTCACAGTTGAAGTGTACATATGATGGAAATTACAGACCTCTCTCATCTTTTTAAGGGGGTCAACTTGCACAATCGATGGCTGTCCAAATACTTTTTTGCCCCACTGTGTGTATATATATATCGATATATATATATATATATCGATATATATATATATATATATATAGTGTGTATATATATATATATAAATATATATATATTAGTGATGTGCACCGGAAATTTTTCGTGTTTTGTGTTTTGGTTTTGGATTCGGTTCCGCGGCTGTGTTTTGGATTCGGACGCGTTTTGGCAAAACCTCACTGAAATTTTTTTGTCGGATTCGGGTGTGTTTTGGATTCGGGTGTTTTTTTTACAAAAAACCCTCAAAAACAGCTTAAATCATAGAATTTGGGGGTCATTTTGATCCCATATTATTATTAACCTCAATAACCATAATTTCCACTCATTTTCAGTCTATTCTGAACACCTCACACCTCACAATATTATTTTTAGTCCTAAAATTTGCACCGAGGTCGCTGGGTGGCTAAGCTAAGCGACACAAGTGGCCGACACAAACACCTGGCCCATCTAGGAGTGGCACTGCAGTGTCAGGCAGGATGGCACTTCAAAAAAATTGTCCCCAAACAGCACATGATGCAAAGAAAAATGAAAGAAAAAAGAGGTGCAAGATGGAATTGTCCTTGGGCCCTCCCACCCACCCTTATGTTGTATAAACAGGACATGCACACTTTAACGAACCCATCATTTCAGCGACAGGGTCTGCCACACGACTGTGACTGAAATGACTGGTTGGTTTGGGCCCCCACCAAAAAAGAAGCAATCAATCTCTCCTTGCACAAACTGGCTCTACAGAGGCAAGATGTCCACCTCATCATCATCCTCCGATTCCTCACCCCTTTCACTGTGTACATCCCCCTCCTCACAGATTATTAATTTGTCCCCACAGGAATCCACCATCTCAGGTCCCTGTGTACTTTGTGGAGGCAATTGCTGGTGGTGAATGTCTCCACGGAGGAATTGAGTATAATTCATTTTGATGAACATCATCTTCTCCACATTTTCTGGAAGTAACCTCGTACGCCGATTGCTGACAAGGTGAGCGGCTGCACTAAACACTCTTTCGGAGTACACACTGGAGGGAGGGCAACTTAGGTAGAATAAAGCCAGTTTGTGCAAGGGCCTCCAAATTGCCTCTTTTTCCTGCCAGTATACGTACGGACTGTCTGACGTGCCTACTTGGATGCGGTCACTCATATAATCCTCCACCATTCTTTCAATGGTGAGAGAATCATATGAAGTGACAGTAGACGACATGTCAGTAATCGTTGGCAGGTCTTTCAGTCCGGACCAGATGTCAGCACTCGCTCCAGACTGCCCTGCATCACCGCCAGCGGGTGGGCTCGGAATTCTTAGCCTTTTCCTCGCACCCCCAGTTGCGGAAGAATGTGAAGGAGGAGATGTTGACGGGTCACGTTCCGCTTGACTTGACAATTTTCTCACCAGCAGGTCTTTGAACCTCTGCAGACTTGTGTCTGCCCGAAAGAGAGATACAACGTAGGTTTTAAATCTAGGATTGAGCACGGTGGCCAAAATGTAGTGCTCTGATTTCAACAGATTGACCACCCGTGAATCCTGGTTAAGCGAATTAAGGGCTCCATCCACAAGTCCCACATGCCTAGCGGAATCGCTCTGTTTTAGCTCCTCCTTCAATGTCTCCAGCTTCTTCTGCAAAAGCCTGATGAGGGGAATGACCTGACTCAGGCTGGCAGTGTCTGAACTGACTTCACGTGTGGCAAGTTCAAAGGGTTGCAGAACCTTGCACAACGTTGAAATCATTCTCCACTGCGCTTGAGTCAGGTGCATTCCCCCTCCTTTGCCTATATCGTGGGCAGATGTATAGGCTTGAATGGCCTTTTGCTGCTCCTCCATCCTCTGAAGCATATAGAGGGTTGAATTCCACCTCGTTACCACCTCTTGCTTCAGATGATGGCAGGGTAGGTTCAGGATTGTTTGGTGGTGCTCCAGTCTTCTGTACGCGGTGGCTGAATGCCGAAAGTGGCCCGCAATTCTTCGGGCCACCGACAGCATCTCTTGCACGCCCCTGTCGTTTTTTAAATAATTCTGCACCACCAAATTCAATGTATGTGCAAAACATGGAACGTGCTGGAATTTGCCCAGATGTAATGCACGCACAATATTGCTGGCGTTGTCCGATGTCACAAATCCCCAGGAGAGTCCAATTGGGGTAAGCCATTCTGCGATGATCTTCCTCAGTTTCCGTAAGAGGTTGTCAGCTGTGTGCCTCTTCTGGAAAGTGGTGATACAAAGCGTAGCCTGCCTAGGAACGAGTTGGCGTTTGCGAGATGCTGCTACTGGTGCCGCCGCTGCTGTTCTTGCTGCGGGAGGCAATACATCTACCCAGTGGGCTGTCACAGTCATATAGTCCTGAGTCTGCCCTGCTCCACTTGTCCACATGTCCGTGGTTAAGTGGACATTGGGTACAACTGCATTTTTTAGGACACTGGTGAGTCTTTTTCTGAGGTCTGTGTACATTTTCGGTATCGCCTGCCTAGAGAAATGGAACCTAGATGGTATTTGGTACCGGGGACACAGTACCTCAATCAAGTCTCTAGTTGCCTCTGAATTAACGGTGGATACCGGAACCACGTTTCTCACCGCCCAGGCTGCCAAGGCCTGAGTTATCTGCTTTGCAGCAGGATGACTGCTGTGATATTTCATCTTCCTCGCAAAGGACTGTTGGACAGTCAATCGCTTACTGGAAGTAGTACAAGTGGTCTTCCGACTTCCCCTCTGGGATGACGATCGACTCTCAGCAGCTACAACAGCAGCGCCAGCAGCAGTAGGCGTTACACTCAAGGATGCATCGGAGGAATCCCAGGCAGGAGAGGACTCGTCAGACTTGCCAGTGACATGGCCTGCAGGACTATTGGCTTTCCTGGGTAAGGAGGAAATTGACACTGAGGGAGTTGGTGGTGTGGTTTGCAGGAGCTTGGTTACAAGAGGAAGGGATTTAGTGGTCAGTGGACTGCTTCCACTGTCACCCAAAGTTTTTGAACTTGTCACTGACTTATGATGAATGCGCTGCAGGTGACGTATAAGGGAGGATGTTCCGAGGTGGTTAACGTCCTTACCCCTACTTATTACAGCTTGACAAAGGCAACACACGGCTTGACACCTGTTGTCCGCATTTGTGTTGAAATAATTCCACACCGAAGAGCTGATTTTTTTTGTATTTTGACCAGGCATTTCAATGGCCATATTCGTCCCACGGACAACAGGTGTCTCCCCGGGTGCCTGACTTATACAAACCACCTCACCATCAGAATCCTCCTTGTCAATTTCCTCCCCAGCGCCAGCAACACTCATATCCTCATCCTGGTGTACTTCAACAGTGACATCTTCAATTTGACTATCAGGAACTGGACTGCGGGTGCTCCTTCCAGCACTTGCAGGGGGCGTGCAATGGTGGAAGGCGCAAGCTCTTCCCGTCCAGTGTTGGGAAGGTCAGGCATCGCAACCGACACAATTGGACTCTCCTTGGGGATTTGTGATTTAGAAGAACGCACAGTTCTTTGCTGTGCTTTTGCCATCTTAACTCTTTTCATTTTTCTAGCGAGAGGATGAGTGCTTCCATCCTCATGTGAAGCTGAACCACTAGCCATGAACATAGGCCAGGGCTCAGCCGTTCCTTGCCACTCCGTGTCGTAAATGGCATATTGGCAAGTTTACGCTTCTCCTCAGACACTTTTAATTTTGATTTTTGGGTCATTTTACTGAACTTTTGCTTTTTGGATTTTACATGCTCTCTACTATGACATTGGGCATCGGCCTTGGCAGACGACGTTGATGGCATTTCATCGTCTCGGCCATGACTAGTGGCAGCAGCTTCAGCACGAGGTGGAAGTGGATCTTGATCTTTCCCTATTTTAACCTCCACATTTTTGTTCTCCATATTTTAATGTGTGGAATTATATGCCAGTATCAATAGCAATGGCCTACTACTATATATACTGCGCACAACTAAAATGCACCACAGGTATAGAATGTATATGGATAGTATACTTAATGACGACACAGAGGTAGGTACAGCAGTGGCCTTCCGTACCGTACTGCTATATATAGTATACTGGTGGTCACTGTGTCAGCAAACTGCAAAACTAAAATGCACCACAGGTATAGAATGTAGATGGATAGTATACTTAATGACGACACAGAGGTAGGTACAGCAGTGGCCTTCCGTACCGTACTGCTATATATAGTATACTGGTGGTCACTGTGTCAGCAAAACTCTGCACTGTACTCCTCCTATATAATATTATACTGGTGGTCCCGACTCCCCAGTCCCCACAATAAAGCAGCACACTGAGGAACACAGATATGGAGTGTTTTTCAGGCAGACAGCGTATAATGGTGGTCACTGTCAGCAAAACTCTGCACTGTACTCCTCCTATATAATATTAATTATACTGGTGGTCCCCAGTCCCCACAATAAAGCAGCACACTGAGCACAGATATGGAGTGTTTTTCAGGCAGACAACGTATACTGGTGGTCACTGTCAGCAAAACTCTGCACTGTACTCCTGCTACAGCTGCTCCCCAATCCCCACAATTAAGCAGTGTGAGCACAGATATATGCAGCACACTGAGCACAGATATGGAGCGTTTTTTTCAGGCAGAGAACGTATAATGGTGGTCACTGATCAGCAAAACTCTGCACTGTACTCCTCCTATATCATACAGCTGCTCCCCAGTCCTCCCCACAATGAATTAAGCAATAATGCACAATCAAATTCAACAATAACGGAGAGGACGCCAGCCACGTCCTCTCCCTAACATTTGCAATGCACGAGTGAAAATAGCGGCGACGCGCGGCTGCTTATATAGAATCCGAATCTCGCGAGAATCCGACAGCGGGATGATGACGTTCGGTCGCGCTCGGGTTACCCGAGCCATACGGGAGAATCCGAGTATGGCTCGGACCCGTGTAAAAAGGGTGAAGTTCGGGGGGGTTCGTTTTCTGAGAAACCGAACCCGCTCATCACTAGTTCACATGCAGGGACATGGGCTGCAAAAGTAGCACATCCCTGCTATATGCTTGTCAAGTGATCACATCATATACTGACCACACATGAGCGTCAGCTAGAACCCTCCCCTGGAAGTTTTTACAAAATGTAGCCCATAGGCTACAGTGGCTAAAGCTGAGCTTGGTAAATCTGACAGTTTTTGCTACCCCTTAGAAACCTATGGGGGTTGTAGTTTCTATTGGAAATAGAGGGACCTTGAGATATTAATGCCATCTGAAGATGGCTTTATGTAGGCTTCCCCCCATTTCACCTACTCTTGCTTTGCAATTCTTGCCTGCTGACAGGAAGAATTGAGCACAGAGTAGGCAGTTCTGAGAACTGAGATGCTGTGAAAGTCCCAGCTGACATCTCAGTTTACATCACAGAGCTGATCACTGGTGTCAAAGAAAAGCAGTACAGCAATCAGCTGACCGGCTCATCGGATCCACTGACCGGAGGTAAATATTTGCCTAAACAATGGGAAATATCATGAGAAGTTTGTGGAGAGAGTTCTTTCAAGCTCTGTCCCAGCATGAAATATTTGATACATTCTTGCAATGTATTCAAATATCACATTGTGAATTTAAGTGAATTTACCATATCCCATCCGCAACTGAGATGTGCATTGTGATAAATATGCTCCCACATAAGAAAAGTCAATATATATATTTTTATATATTAAAAATTAGCTGCCAATTCATTATCGGAGGTAATTTGTCGAACCCCTTTATCAGTTATACCAGTGCACTCTTAGGTTAAATGTTTCTTTAATATATATTAAAATGTAAGCAACCAAAAATTATTTTTCACAATTTTTATTATTTTACTTATTTGGTTATATTTTTATAAATTATGGTTTTCCATGGTGCCTTGTGTACAGAACTAACTCCCGTAATGCTATATAATGAATGTGTCACTTTGAGCTGGAAACGAGCCCTGATGTATAAAATTATATTACCAGAAGAGATGATTTTTCACTGCAGTCCCTGGTGACCTTGTCTTATTTTACAAACATCCAAGACTTGTGTTGACCATGGCAGTGAACTTCACTGAGAAGGGACAATATCCTCAAGTTTATGATCAGCCAAGTGTATAAAACAAATCAAGTGGGTCTTGATGGACTGAGAGTGTTGCCAATAAGATAAGAGACTAAATTGTGCCTGGGATCTATGTGTTGTCGGTCTTCAAGCTGAAGTTCCTCTGGAGTGAGCAACTAAAGTATTCTAAAACATGAATGGCCTCAAAGAATATATAAGATTAATAGATCTGTACATAGTAATTTGGTCTCTTTTTAATACATTATTTATTTGTATTATTTATTAAGTTCTTTTAATATGTTTAGAGGTTCAGCAATGGCAAATGACTCAAAAGGGGCGAATATATAGCTTGTGAGATTCCATCGAGATTAATCTTGCTCTTGGGCGAGTTTGAGCATAAACTCAACAAATATAATAGGATGTGAATTTAAATTACTGTAACTTGTGATCCTTCTGCCATGTGTGGCAGGTTATACAGTCACACTAGTAGTATTCCAGTGTGTTTTCTGGAAACACAGTAATTATTAAAAAAAAAAAAAAGTGTAGGATCCCCCCTATAACATAGCCAGCTTTGGCATTTCTGTAAAAATTGGGAGGTAACAAAGAACATGCCCCCCCTAATTTTTCAATTACCACACTAGATATGACTAGTCAGAACTAGTGAAACCATAGAGGGAAAACTCACAGTGATGGACCCCTCACCATGATTAAACCAGTCCTACGCTAATTGGCACCAAGGTTGGTTTGCCCTGGGGATTGGATCCCACAAACAATGTGCTGGCTCCCCCACATGGGTACAACCAGTCTTGGTGCCAATTGCCCTGGGAGCATCAATAATATTGTTTTTTACAGGTAGACTGGTGGCCTCAGTAACCCAGCAAGGCTGCCTCGGCCATGATGGCACTTGGAGAGCCTGAAGTGCCAGTATGCCTGTGCATCGATGACCCACTGACATCTGTAAAAAAAAAAATATAGGAATTTAATACCTGCCGGTAATTCCTTTTCTCGTAGTCCATATTGGATACTGGGGATCTGTACTTTAGTACCATGGGTTATAGATCGGGTCCACTGGAGCCTGGCACTTTAAAACCTTTAGTGTGTGTATGTGTGTGCTGGCTCCTCCCCTCTATGCCCATCCTACCAGACTCAGTCTAGGAAAACTGTGCCCATAACCAAAAGGAGGGTGCTAACCAGAACAGAGGATAGCAACACCAACCCAAACAGGACAGCACAGCTATCCCAACAATATAACGGGACCGCAATGGCGGGCCAACCAAAAACTTAATCAGGTAAGCAGAAGTCGAAGCACTGAGGCGGGCGCCCAGTATCCACTACGGACTACGAGAAAATAAATAACTGATAGGTATTAAATTCCTATTTTCTCTGACGTCCTAGTGAATACTGTGGATCTGTATTTTAGTACCATGGGGAAGTTACAAAGCTTCCAAACAGGTGGGAGAGTGCTGAGACCCCTGTAAAACTGCCTGACCAAACTGAGGGTCATCCTTGGCCAAGGTGTCGAACCGTTAGAATTTCACAAAAGTGTTCGAACCAGACCAAGTAGCAGCCAGACCTCGTTGAGTGGGCCTGAATAGACGTCGGCAAAGGCAGAGCCACCAAAGTATAGGCCTGTTGAATGGTCAACCTGAGCCAACGAGCAAAGGATTGCTTGGAAGCTGAATGACCAATCTTGGAGGTATCATAAAGGACAAACAGCGAATCAGATTTCTATGACGAGTCGTCCTCTTGTCATAAATCTTCAGAGCCCTCACAACATCCAAGTACTCTAGCCCAATGGAAGCCTCAGACAACACCGGAACCACAATGGGTTGATTGACATGAAAGGCTGAAACCACTTTTGGCAAAAACTGAGGATGGGTCCTGAGTTCCGCCCTGTCTTCTCGAAAAAACAAATAAGGGCACTTACAGGATAAGGCCCCCAATTCATAGACACGTCTTGCAGACGCCAATGCTAAAAGTATCACCGTTTTCCAGGTGAGAAATTTTAACTCCACCCTATGTAAGAGTTCAAACCAGTCTGATTGAAGAAAGGACAGAACCACATTGAGATTCCACGGAGCCATGGGAGGCCCGAAGGGCGGTTGCATATAAAGCACTCCTTTTAGGAAAGTTTGTACTTCCGGCAACATGGCAAGTTGTTTCTGGAAGAAAATAGAGAGTTCCAAAATCTGGACTTTGATGGTGCCTAAACATAGGCCCATATCCACTCCCACTTGCAGGAAAAGTAGAAAACGACTGATTCTAAATTCCACGGGAGACACCTTTCTACTTTCATACCAGGAAACATACTTTTTCCAGATACAATGATAATGTTTTGACGTCACCATCTTCCTGACTTGGACCATAGTGGAAATAACCCAGGAGTGAAGACCTTTTCTTGCTAGAATCTCCCTCTCAACTTCCAAGCCGTTAAATGCAGCTGCTGTAAGTCTGGATTGACGAACGGACCTTGTTGAAGAAGATCCTATTGGAGCGGTAGAGGCCAGGGATCCTCCAGAGCCATGGTTAGGAGGTCCGAGTACCATGCCCGTTGAGGCCCAAACTAGTACATGCAAGGCGTCGTCAGCGCGTCCACTGCTACAGCCTGCGGATCCCTCATTCTGGAACAGTAACAGCATACCTTGAGACGAGAAGCCATCAGGTCTATCGGCGGACAGCCCCACCGGTGAATTAACTGTTGAAAAACCTGGGGATGTAGGCCCCATTCCCCCGGATGGAGGTTGTGTCTGCTGAGGAAGTCCGCTTCCCAGTTTTCCACTCCTGGAATGAATATAGCTGAGATGAACTTTGCATTGGCCTCCACCCAGAGGTGAATTTTTGACACTTCTCGCATTGCTGCTCTGCTTCTTATTTCCCCTTATCGGTTTATGTATGCCACCGCCGTGGCATTGTCCAATTGAACCTGGATCGCCCGATCCCTCAGGAGATGGGAAGCTTGCAGAAGGGCATTGTAAATTGCCCTGAGTTCCAGAACGTTTATCAGCAGAGTAGATTCCTGACTTGACCGTATCCCTTAGAACTGGGCCCCTTGGGTTACAGCCCCACAACCCCGGAGCCTGGCATCTGTTGTCAGTAGAATCCATGATTGCATATTGAAATTCCTGCCTTCTACCAGGTGAGGAACTTGTAGCCACCATAATAGAGAAATCCGGCCTTTCAGAGATAAGGTCACTTCCTGATGCATGTGAAGGTGAGACCCCGACCATTTGTCCAGCAGATCCAGCTGAAATGGCCGGGCATGAAATCTGCTGTATTGGATTGCCTTGTAAGTAGCAACCATCTTGCCCAGCAAACGTATGCAAAGATGTATGGACACCTTGTGAGGACGGAGCACTGAGCGGACCAAAGCCTGGATAGCCAAGGCCTTGTCCATCGGAAAAAACCCCTTTTGAGACACTGTATCCAGTATCATTCCCAGAAATTGGAGACATTGGGTCGATTCCAGGTGAGATTTCTGGAAGTTTAGAATCCACCCATGATCTGTAAGCAGGCGAGTCGTCAGATCGAAGCTGTGCAATAGACACTCCCTAGACATAGCCTTTATCAAGAGAATGCCCAAGTAGGGAGCTATGTTGACTCCCATCCTGCGCAGTTGCATCATCATCTCCGCCATGACTTCGGTGAAGACCCTCGGAACTGTGGACAGGCCAAAGGGCAAGGCCTGAAACTGGAAATGGTCATCCAAAATGGCGAACCTGAGGTAAGCATGGTGAGGGGGCCACATGGGAATGTGTAGGTAAGCATCCTTGACATCTAGGGATTCCAAGAATTCCCCCTCCTCCAGACCAAACACCACTGCCCGCAGAGATTCCATCTTGAATTTGAACACCCGCAGATACGGGTTTAGAGACTTCTGGTTTAAGATGGGTCGCACCGAACCGTCTGTTTTGGAACGACAAAAAGACTGGAGTAAAACCCTCTTTTGTGTAACGTAAGAGTTACTGGAACCACCACCCCAGTCTGCAAAAGTTTCTGAATTGCCTCTTGCAAGGTAACTTTTGCAGCGGGCAAAACTGGTAAGCCCGATTTGAAAAATCTTGGAGGAGGAGGTGTTTGAAATTCCAGACAGTATCCTTGGGAATTGAGATCCTTCACCCAAGGACCCTGCCAGGACTTCACCCACACATGGGTGAAGTGTTGAAGGCGAGCACCCACCATGCTGCTGGGGCCAACCGTCACGCGGAAGGCTTAGTGGCTGGGGATCTGGTGGTCTGGTCCAGGGATGCAGCAGTTGCAGGTTTACGGGACTTACCACGAGATGCTCTCGGAGTGGTGGAGACTCCCCGGCTCCTGCCTCTGAACCTTGCCAACGAAAGGACTGCAAGGAGGGTCCTGTGTAAGAACGTCTAGCAGGTGGCGCAGCCGATGGCAGATAGGTAGACTTACCCGCCGTTGCCTGGGAAATCCATTTATTTAATTCGTCCCCAAACAAGGCATCACCTGTAAAGGGAAGATTTTCTACACCCTTTTTGGAATCATCATCCGCTTACCATTGACACAACCACAGAGCTCTGCGTGCCGAAACTGCCATAGCAGTAGTGCGCCCATTTATCTTACACAATTCCTTTATAGCCTTGCTCATAAAATTTGCAGCATCCTGTATGTGTTGCAGCAGAGTAATGACCTCATCCTGGGGCAGATTGTCTAATCCATTAATAATATTATCGGTCCACTTGACCATTGCCCTGGAAATCCATCCACAAACTATTGTGGGGCGCTGTGCTACGCCTGCTGCCGTATAAATTGCCTTGAGAGTGGTCTCACTTTTACGGTCAGCCAGCTCTTTTATGGATAAAGCCCCTGGCACTGGCAGTACCAACTTCTTAGACAGTCTGGACACAGACGTATCCACTGACGGGATTTTTCCCATTCCTTCCTGCCCTTAGCTGGGAGGAGAAAGGTAGCTAAAAACCTCTGAGGAATTTTAAATTACTTATCAGGGTTTAATCATGATTCCCTGGCCAGGGAGTTTAACTCTTTAGACACAGGAAAAGTGGCTGAGGTCTTTGGTCTAATATTAAAGTACAACTCCTCATCTGGTTCTGACTCCTTATCCGGTATCCGGTATGTGAGGAACCTCTCTTACCGCAAAAATGGGGGCCTCCACATCATCATCTTCCGCATCAGACTGATCAGAATCAGAATCAGACTGGAGCACCTGTGGCAGTGAGTGTTTACGAGAAACCAACAGAGGGGGCTGAGAATCCTTTCTGGTATCTGCTGCTTTTGCCATACAGTCAATAGACTGTTTTAACACCTGTCTCTCCTTTTTTTGCTGCAGCTAATTCTGAATTAACATACTGAATCATGCTTTTAAAATTATCCAGCCAGTCCGGTGCCTGTGAACTGTGTCCCTGAGGAGACAAGGAGCACTGTTCACACATGAGAGACCCCGCTGATGAAGGGGTAGAGTTACAAGCAGCACACATCACCATGTCCACAGACATCTTGAAACAACTGTAATATAATGCAGCTCACTGAAAAACACCCCCACATAGACCCTAGAGAGCACCTGGAGTGACAATGAGGAGCGGAGACCAGCACACAGAACACAGCAGCACAGTGTGTGAAATAATGTGTATAACCTGATAAAAGGCAGCGGCGCTACCGCTGTAGTGCTCCCCCCCTGCTATGACCCCCTGGTACCAGTACAGAGTCTGTAACAGCGTGGGTCCGTGGAGGAGCAGCGTGCATGCAGCCTTGATGATCCGCAGCAGCAGGAAATGGCGCCGTCCCTTCCCTGGTCCCGCTCCGAGAAGCCCTGCCCCTTGCAATGGCGCGCAGTCCCTCACAGTATTATACTGGGCATGAGTAAATTTCACACATATAACAGCACAGACCAGCCCTAAGGGGCGGTGAGCACTGTGGGGCATGAGCCCTGAGCCAGTTTTGTCCATGGCGGGCACCGCAGCTCGTGGCCCGTGACCGCCGCACGACCCGCCACCAAACTGCACTAACCGGGACCCCGGTGTAACACTCACTGCACTGCGATCTTCAGCATCTGTTAGAGGGTGGCGGCTAGCTGCTGGCGTGGGCACACATACCAACGATGTGTGATCAGCACCTCAGGAGCTCAGTGTCCTGCCAGCTGGGATTACGAACCATTAACCCTCAGGAAGTTGGTTCGGTCCTCTAAGCCCCGCGAAGCAGGTAGTCTGGTTGCCAACCAGGACTACCGGAAAACAATAAACTAAAACAAAAATTAAAGGAAACTCTCTGGAGCTCCAGAGAAATGCACCTGGCTCCTCGGGCACATTTTTCTAAACTGAGTCTGGTAGGAAGGGCATAGAGGGGAGGAGCCAGCTCACACATACACACACTAAAGGTTTTAAAGTGCCAGGCTCCAGTGGACCCTATCTATAGCCCATGGTACTAAAGTACAGATCCCCAGTATCCAGTAGGATGTTAGAGAAATATAAAATAAAACAGAACAAACACACACGCACCATACAAAAAAGTATTTAATTAAATAAACACCCCTCTTTACCCATTTATTACTCAATCCAATTGGAAAAGTCCTCTTTGCTCCATTTAGACATCCCTTGCATGAGGCAAAAAAACAAACAAGAAAACCTGTCATAGAAGAAGCCACTGTACTTCTCCTTGGATACTTTCCATGAGAATGCATAGGGCAATGCTGTTTTGTCAGAGCGTTTGATTTTTTGTTGAATTTGAGATTGGTGTGGTTGTGGAAGTCATTGGACTACCATTGCCATATTCATTGGAACCCTAATCCTTTTGAGATTGCGGATGCCATTTACCCATTGACATGTTCATTGGAACCAGCTTGAGATGAATGATGGGCTAAATGTAAAAGCCTGCGAGTTGCTGAAGGTGCAGGACTTTGTGCAAGTCTGCCTGTTTTTTTAAAGCAGCAATCATTTACAAGGCAACACCCTGTTGGCGCGATGTGTGCTTTGTATCAATGTGCTTTAACCTGCTGGAAATAGCCATTGGAAGACGGATAGACTATGGGGCTAATTCAGAAAACGCACAGCAGCGATCAGGCCTGAACTGCGCATGCGCCGGTGCCGCAGTGCCGACGGCTGTCTTAGCCCAGCGATTGCCTCTGCCTGATCTGGGCGGGAGGGGACGGGTCGGCAGCGCGGTTCGGGCAACGTAGGCGTGCCCGGACCATTGGGGGGGCAGGCCACGCAGCCACTGCGACAAGTAGCTCCCTGCCTGCGCGCAGGAGCTGCGCTGGCTGGGAGCTACTCTTCCAGTACAAAAGCATCGCTATTGTGTGATGCTTTTGTACTTGTGCGGGGGGGTCGGCCCTGACATGCTGGGCGTACTAGCCCTGTGCTGGGTGTCCCCCCGCATGTCAGGGAAGCTGATCGTAGAGGTGCTAAATATAGCACATCTACGATCAGGTCTGAATCACCCCCTATAGCCAGGGCCGGCTCCAGGCATGTTCGAGTTGAGCGCCCGCGCAGGGCGCCACTCTTAAAGGGCGCCGCACGCTGGCGCCGACATGTTGGAGCCTGGAGCCGGCCCTGTCCTAGCCCTGCGCGCGCCACGCTGTTCGGCGCCGGCGTCTGATGTAAGACACTGGCGCCGCACAGCGCGCACAGATCACTAGGGCACAGCGCGCCTGCCTGCAGCTGCATTCCCCCTCCCTCATCGCCGGCGCCCGGCACATCAGGTACTCAGGGGACATATGTGGCACAGTGGGGGCATTAATGTTTCTGTCACTGTGGGGGCATATCTGGCACTGGGGGGCATTTAATGTATCTGGCACTGTGGGGGCATATCTGGCACTGGGTGCATTAAGGTATCTCTCACTGTGGGGGCATATCTGGCACTGGGGGCATTAAGGTATCTGGCACTGTGGGGGAATATCTGGCACTGGGGGCATTTAATGTATCTGGCACTGTGGGGGCATATCTGGCACTGGGGGCATTAAGGTATCTGGCACTGTGGGGGCATATCTGGCACTGGGGGCATTAAGGTATCTCTCACTGTGGGGGCATATCTGGCACTGGGGGCATTAAGGTATCTGGCACTGTGGGGGAATATCTGGCACTGGGGGCATTAATGTATCTGGCACTGTGGGGGCATATCTGGCTATGGGGGCATTAATGTATCTGGCACTGTGGGGGCATATCTGGCACTGGAGGCATTAATGTATCTATCACTGTGGGGGCATATCTGGCACTGGGGGCATTAATGTATCTATCACTGTGGGGGCATATCTGGCACTGGGGGCATTAATGTATCTGGCACTGTGGGGGAATATCTGGCACTGGGGGCATTAATGTATCTATCACTGTGGAGGCATATCTGGCTCTAGGGGCATTATTGTATCTGGCACTGTGGGGGCATATCTGGCACTGGGGGCATTAATGTATCTGGCACTGAGGGCATATCTGGCACGGGGCAATAATGTATCTGGCACTGTGGGGGGCATTAATGTATCTGGCACTGTGGGGGGCATTAATGTATCAGGCACTGTGGTGGGCATTAATGTATCTGGCACTGCGGGGGCATATCTGGCACTGTGGGGGCATTAATGTATCTGACACTGTGGGGGGCAATAATGTATCTGGCACTGTGTGGGCACTTATGCATCTGGCACTGGGGGCATTTATGTATCTGGCACTGGGGGGCATTTATGTATCTGGCCCTGTGGGGGCATATCTGGCACTGTGGGGGCATTTTTATATCTGGCACTGTGGGGGCACTTATGTATCTGGCACTGTGGGGGCACTTATGTATCTGGCACTGTGTGGGCACTTATGTATCTGGCACTGTGGGGGCATTTATGTATCTGGCACTGTGGGGGCATTTATGTATCTGGCACTGTGGGGGCATTTATGTATCTGGCACTGTGGGGGCATTTATGTATCTGGCACTGTGGGGGGCATATCTGCACTGTGGGGGCATTTATGTATCTGGCACTTTGGGGGCATTTATGTATCTGAACTGTGGGTGCATATTTAGCACTGTGTGGCCATTTATGTAGCTGGCACTGCTGGGGGGCATGTCACGTGTAGCTGGCACTGCTGGGGGGGGGGCGGGGGCATGTCACGTGTAGCTGGCACTGCTGGGGAGCATGTCACGTGTAGCTGGCACTGCTGGGGGGCATGTCACGTGTAGCTGGCACTGCTGGGGGGCATGTCATGTAGTGTTCCCGCTAGGCGTCTGTGGCTAGGCAATGTGTCTCAGTGCTCTCCCTGGTGCAATGTGTCTCAGTGCTGTGCCTGGCGCAAAGTGTATAGAAGGTTCTACCTGGTGCAGTGTGTATTAGCTGCACTACTGTGTGGTGTAATGCAAATTGCCACTATTATGTGGCCACGTACCTTCCCAACGAAGTAACTCCCCTTAATTTTTGCTGTGCGCCGAAGGCGCGCACTGTCCATGCTTTGGCATATGGGTATGGGAACAACAAGCAGTATGTACATCATTTTGCCCTCCTAACTTAAAAATGTGCCCTCCCTGTGATCAGCACCATGCCCTAAAAAGTGAACACTATCATGTGTAGCTGGCACTGCTGGGGGGCATGTCATGTGTAGCTGGCACTGCTGCGGGGCATGTCATGTCTAGCTGGCACTGATGCGGGGCATGTCATGTCTAGCTGGCACTGCATCGGGGCATGTCATGTGTAGCTGGCACTGCTGGGGGGCATGTCATGTCTATCTGGCACTGCACATTATGTGTATCTGGCACTATACTGGAGACATTGTGTGTAAGGAACACTACTGTGGCTATGTGTAAGGCTGCTAATTGTGTGAAAATATATTTATAGTTTGATGATATGAAGTTACGAGGCCACGCCCCCTTTTCCAGAGGCTACGCCCACTTTTACGAGAGCGCGCGCGCCTTCGGCACGCGCATGGGGGGGGGGGGGGGGGGCGCTTTTACATTTTCTCGCTCAGGGTACTAGTAGGCCTGGAGCCGGCCCTGCCTATAGCCATAGAGATTTACGTAGTCAGAAAGAATTCCTTAGACTGTCTGTGGCATTAAAATTATGCTCAGTGGTTTTAAGGGACTAATATGTGCCAGTATGCGACAACACCTTACACCACCAATAGCCAGAACCTTTAACACAAAGAAGAATAGGCCAAGATTTGTGATGTACTCAGAGATACTCTTCTGCATACTGTCATTGTAATGAAAGGCTTGTGTGCCTTCCATTCAGCTTGAGCCAGTCTGCATATTCTCCTCTGAATGCATTCATATAGACCACCAGAGCTGCTGTGAGTTGAGATAGACCCAGGTACTGGGGGCATGGCCAAATTGGTGAGGCATAGCCACACCCCCTCCAAAACAGTGTAAAAAAATATTTTACTTTAGATGGGGCACCTGTGATACTATGTAATTCTATTCTATATCCCACATCACGGCTTAATACAAGTCCAGCACTCCCCTGTTACACAGGTTGCTGTGGGTTCTTCTATGTGATCCAGCAGCGCGGCCTCATACACAAACACCGGACGTCCTCTTCAGATCACCGGCGTGTGGTTACCATGGCAACGTCCTCTTCAGATCACCGGCGTGTGGTTACCATGGCAACCTGCACAGTGATCTGAGATGCTATTCAGAGCACAATTTAGGAACTTTTACAAGTATACTTTAATCTTAATGCCCTATTAGGACAGTGGAATATCACATTGATGATCCATTTTTCTCACATTATGGGGTCTGTTCATGAAGCAGTGAAAACTGTGGAGAAGTGAGCCAGTGGAGAAGAACCAATCAGCATTGAAGTAACATCTATTATTTGCATACTATAAAATCATACAGAGCAGCTGATTGGTTACCATGGGCAACTTCTCCACTGGCTTACTTCTCCACACTTTTCACTGCTTCATGAATAGACCCCTATGTCACTATCAACTCCCTTTCACTAATTGATACAGGGACACTCTTACACTGTTTGTTATACTTAGCACTTATTATTTCTACTCATTATATATACTCTCTAACATTTTTTTGCCACCTTACGTTTATGGTTTGCCCTCATATTTGAGTTTTACCTTCAAGAACTTTACAATTAAGGGATCTATTTACTAAGCCTTGGATGGAGATAAAGTAGCTGGAGATAAAGTACCAGCCAATCGGCTCCTAACTGTCCTTTTTCAAACACAGCCTGTGACATGGCAGTCAGGAGCCGACTGGCTGGTACTTTCCAGAGACTTTATCTCCATCCAAGGCTTAGTAAATAGACCCTTAAATCACATGACCTGTCACTCATCATTAAGATCAGGTTTTTTTAGCAGCTCGCCATACACATGCGATCGCACACTTGCACAGCGAATATACACTCCCCTTGGACGGCGACTATCTGATCGCAGGACAACAATTTTAGCAGCCCAGCAATAAGGTCTGAATTAGGCCCATGGTTTTATCCAGTTGCTTGCTTTTTTGGTTTGCTAACAAACCTGAATAACTCCCTATATTCCCTACCACATGTACACACACACATTCATGCTAATTTTGTTGGGAGCCAATCAACCAGTATATTTTTGGATTGTGGTTGGAAACAGGAGTACCCGGATGAAATGCACGCAAGTACGGGGAGAATATACAAACTACAAACAGTTGTGGCCATGATGGGAATTGAACACATGACCTCAGTGTTGTGAGGCAGTAGTGCTAACCATTACACCAGAGGTTCTCAAATGCGGTCCTCAAGGCACCCCAATGGTCCAGGTTTTAGGTACAGTATATCTATGGCTCAGAACAGATGGATAAATCAAATTGACTGAGGTGCTAATTAAGTCACCTGTGGCCAAGCATGGATAAACTTAAAACATGGACCGTTGGGGTGCCTTGAGGACCGCGCTTGATACTGAACTTGCACAATTAACTCTGCCTACACAAGCATGGGTGATGCAGAATCATATGCATACAAATTGATTTTAAATATTATTTTCTTTCATTGCAGTAGAACTGAAGGCCCAAGTCTTAGTTTTCAGTTCCTCTGCACATCGTGGATCAGCTAGCATAAGTTAGACGTACAGGTTTTTTTTCTAAGTGAAATCTACATTTACAGAATGTACAGAATGTACATGTCCATATCCAGTTTTTTATGCATTTTACATGATTTGATATAAAGTGGAGACAGGACACTGAATAGCCTCAAGGAAACTATATAAAACTAAAAGGAACTATGTGTGCAGCCGCTCCCCCCTTCCCAACACATCACGCAGGGGCCTCTCAGCGTGTGCTGAGCTATACAGACAGGGTGTTACAGCAACAGTCTCTTCTCATCCGCTGCCCAGCAATTGGAAGGTGGTGATAGCGACGGTGAGTCCCAGGCCCCCAATGGTCTCCTCCAACAGGCCCGGGCCTGAGTAAATAGTACCCACTCCCTCCCCCTCTCACGTAGTCAGAGACCATAATACCTTTATTGAGACAAGGATAAGGGTTAAATGTAATAGCCTCTGAGTTGCCGGATGTGTGGGACTTTCTGTGAGTCTGCACGTTTCTTTAAAGCAGCAATCATTTAAAAGGTACAATCACGTTTGTTTTGCCTTGTAAATTATGGCTTTTTTAAAAAAATGTCCAGTCTCGCAGAAAGTCCCTCACTTCCAGCAACTTGGAGACTATTACATTTAGTCCAATAAATCTAAAATACAGTGTAGTGGCCTGCCACTCAGGGCAGATAACACTCCTAGGGTGGTATCCAATTACCCATGGTCATTGACCATGGTTGATTGCTTTGCCAGGGGCTATCCTATTAGCCTTGATAAGCCAGTATGACCTGCTGCTTATCGGGGATGTTAATTTACTTGCCTCAGGCAGGCGAAGCCAAATCGCTGATGAGTGCCAGCTTTTTGGGGTTGCGACTGTGCAAACACACAGAGGTTTTACTGAACCTGTGTTTTCACCCGAAATATATATTTTTTATTTCATGGGAGATCTAATTGGATACACTGTAAAAAAAATATTGTGAAAAGCTCCCGCTTTGTTCGGTCCTGGTGTTTCATTGCGGGTAATTGGATACCCCCCCCCCCTAGAATTATAGACTATACTGTCCCTCACAGCGTAACTGACACTAAGGATGACATATAAACAATTTAATTTAATAGTTTTTCTGAATTTCGCAATTATATACTTTTGGCATAGGTGTGCCATGAATAAAATTCTGACACTGTAGGGCGCCGTGATTCTAAAAGTTATGATCCATCTACTTCTGAGAGAGCATAGAAAACCAACACTCACTGTAATGTAAATACAGGGACATTTTCTCGGCAAAGACGCTCCTTTGTTATCTGACGAGGGTATTACAGCCATTTACTATATCTTTGAGAAGCTGCAAACACTAACGTTACTTTTTTTTTATTGCTTTTATTTTTCCATGTCAGTGTCAGCCCTGCCACAATTTACAAGATCTGTTATATCCCATGAAGGAAATAAAAGGTAAAAAACAGCAGAGTAGTAAAAAATATATATTTCCAGTGAAACTAGGCTCTCTGGAGAGTGCTGTGCTAAAGGGCAAATCATTACATAAAATATAATATATTCTAGTGCAGCACAACAGGAAATTTATAACAGAAAAGCTCTGACAATATCACATCAGTGGAAGCGGGACAAGGGACTGTAGAAGGAACACACATGACAAAATAGGTTATAAAATCAAAGGGATCAGATTATCTACCTACGGTAGGAGTGTTACATTCTTATTGGTGCTAAGGGATAATCTGTATATGATAGTGTATACATTATTATTATTATTATTATTATTATTAATAATAATATTTGTAACAAATAAGTATTACCTTTATATGCTGGTGTTTAAAAAAGGGATGGTAACGATATCCTGGCACTTGGGCCACGGCCGTCAGAGGCATCCTGATGAGCAGGATCCCGACACCTCCCTTCCATAACCGTCACTCCCCCCCCCCCAACGCAGCCTAACCCTAACTCTCCCAGGTGGTGCCTTGACCCACCCCCCTGCCTGCAGCCTAAACCTGACCCGCCCACCCCCACAGCCTAAACCTAACTCTTCCCAGTGGTGACTAACCCTAACTCCTACAAAGAGATCAGTAAATCTGTCAGAATACAGAGCTCCTGGCCTCGGCCCTCCCCCAAAACGGCTACCATTGCTGCCCACTCGACTTCAGAATGTCAATCAACTGATGTCACCAGCCTTCCTACTTCCGACAACACAGGACCCGAGCGGCACATAGTACAGGTCCAGGGCCATTTCTAAAGCCGGATGAGCTGTGAAATGGCTCACGGCACTCCCACATTTTCATAGAGATACACACTTGGATGATGGGGGTGAGGTCAAACCAGAGAGCTGGGAGCTGCGCTGCAGCATGTGGCCTTCCCAGCTCTCTGTGGGACCGGACCAGCCCACCAGACCATCGGCCCTACTGGCATATGTCAGTAGTGCCAGATGGGCAGTCTGCCCTGCTTCAGGCCCATTTATATAAGCTAGATGGTCAGAGTTCTTACAAAAAAGTATCAGTGCAAGTGATACAACAAACATAGGTGATAATCCTTTTTCCTAGTCGGCAGTCTGGTCATATAGCACAACTGCCTAACAGCAGGATTGGTTTCAAGTTGGACACACACACACACACACGCACGCACGCACGCACGCACGCACGCACGCACGCACACACACACACACACACACACACACACACACACACACACACACACACACACAAACAAATCCTCTTGATCATGTGCCTTTATCAAATCATTCCATATTTTATATCATTTTAACCAGCTTAGACAAAAAATTTAATTTGTTGCCTATGAAAATATTCTGAAAATGGCCCTATGTGGCAGGTGTTGAAAACGTATCAGTAACTGATCATCCTCTGATAAACCCATAATTGCCTGCTTTCCCGGAATGACCGGGAGGCTCCCAAAAATCGGGTGGCGTTCCCAGCCACCATTAAAAGTTGTCAAGTCTCTCAGCCGGCAGCTAAGCCCCCACACCCCTTCCAGGAGAAACACTGATATATCCCTTGCAGCATGGGTGCTGATGATGTTATTTGCGTCATCATGACCTCGCCCCCTGCCTCGCTATGCTGGTAATCTTGGCATAGTGTGACGTTGGTGGGGCCACGATGATGTAATCTCACTGCATGCCCACTGCTCCTCCCCATCACGCCCCCCAGTGCCGCACCTTGCCCCCTGCTAAGCCAACCTGGCTGCCTCCTCTGGGAATATCGGCAACTATGGATAAACCCACATACTGTGTGGGGAAATGCATAAGGATTTCTGGGCTACACAATCATTATTTATTACCAGTTCTTTATATAGCGCAAACATATTCCGCAGCGCTTTACAGAGAAAGTTTTGCCCATTCACATCAGTCCCTGCCCCTGTGGAGCTTACAATCTAATTCCCTGGCACATGTATACACACACATTCACACTAGGGTTAATGTTGTCAGAAGCCAATTAATCTACCAGTATATTTTGGGATTGTGGGGGGAAACTGGAGTACCCGGCTGAAACCCAAGCAAGTACGGGGAGAATATATAAATTCCACACAGTTTGTGGGAATAGAACCCATGATCTCAGTGCTGTGAGGCAGTAATGCTAACCATTACACCATCCGTACTGATCATTGAACTGCTGACTGCACACTGGCACACCTCCCAACATGACACTCTCCAGGAGGGACAACATGCTCTGCTCCTGGACTTTTCTCTTAATGTATGATTGCCAGCACCTGTTTGGACAGATGAATGGATAGGAAAGGTGTTTCACCACAGGTAGTGGCAATCATATATTAAGAGGGAAGTCCAGAAGCAGAGTATACTGTCCCTCCTGGAGAGGGTCATGTTGGGAGGTATGCACTGATATCTCTGACGGTAACCAGCCACTGAGACGGAGTGCATCCTAATGTATCACTAACATTGGATGCGCTGTTCCTATTATTAAGTGACTACTGCTTTGTGCACAGCAAGCGGCAGCTGCCTGTATACCTGAAGCAGTTATTTGTACAAGTGGAGTGATTGAGAAGTACCTGAGAGCTGACTGACACTAGATGAGAATCTGCCTCTAATGAAATCAGCGGCATTGTAACTTCAGCATTGTAGAATACAAATTACTGAGACTTTCCACACCCCCAGCACAGGTTCTCATTACCTCTGGAAATTATTGGTGTTTGTGATATTGGAAAAAAGAGACACAATACTTCAGCAGAATATAGAAGGCAAGCCTAAATTCCATATCACAGCTTGTGGTATTCCAATCAATTAAGCAGCAGCTAATCGCATATGATGCATATGGTGGTGATTAAAAGATCGACAGTGTCTAGACAGACAGTCAATAAGTCAACACTATATTATCGGCGGTCAATAGCAGCGGCAGGGAGGGGAAACTTCCCTCTGCTGCTGCTGTCAGAGGGACCAGAAGGTTCCTCTGCCTCGCTGCACCCTCCCCCTGTGTCTGCCTGGCTGCTGATCATTGCTGATCGGTCAGCACGGTGGGATGCCCCCCTCCAGCGGCTGCAGACAATGGCAGCCACTGAGGAGTGTAAATTAACCCTGCCCAAACCACTCCCAGACCCCCTCCTGTATACCTGGAGGCTGTCCCGGCTTTCAAAATGAAAGCCCCAATGGTCTCAGTGTTTCCAATCTTACGATGGTTGCGATGTTCCTGATCGATGTTTCGATGTTTGAAAGAAAATATAAAAATATATATATATATATATATTTTTTTTCTTTTATTTAGCTCAAATCTTTTGGGATAGGGTTAAATTCATGTTCTTCACCTAATTCACAAAACCCCCCCAACAATTTTAGAGCGGTTTTTGGCAAAATAAATAGTCAGTTAAGTGGTTAAAGAAATTAAAGCAGTTTCAGCAACTCCATAAATGTCTGGCCCACCTGGAAAACTCCCAGCGAGGCCTATGGACAATCAACCACTGAGCAAAGTAGGTACAACAGAGGGGAAGGCGAGGAGAGAAAAGGGGAGATGGGAAAATAGAGAAAGTAAATAGGGTGTGATGGAGAGAGAGGGGGAGAACAACTGTCCTTATGAGTTACATCCAGGTTATATCAGAAGAGTCTCTTAACATACTGAATTCAAAAGACTCTTCCTAAGATTCTGACACTGCACATGCACATACCTCCCAACATGACCCTCTCCAGGAGGGACAAAATGTTCTGCTCCTGCATATGTTTACAGTTACTATACCCTTCCCTAGTGCCACTTTTGTGTAGTGGAACCACTTAAAAGTACTGGTTTACTGTCAGTGGCAGTTGGTTAAAAGTTACAGATGTGTCTTCATACACCTAGCCTCAATATGCCATGTATTGTGAGATGGCTGGCGTGAGTGAGTTGCACCAACCAGTGTAATGTATTTTGCATGTGAATGGGCAACTTACAGACCCGATCACTGCTGTGCGTTTTCGCACAGCAGCGATCGGGTCAGAACTGCGCCTGTGCCGCAATGCGCAGGTGCGAGGCCCCACCGGCAACGGGGAACGCCGGGCAGCGACGGGAAAGACGTCAAAAGCGACTCGCATCGGCGATCGCAAGAAGATTGACAGGAGGAGGCCGTTTGTGGGAGTCAACTGCCCATTTCCAGGGAGTGTCCAGGAAGACGCAGGTGTGTTCAGGCGTTTGATGGGGGGGGGGGGGGTTTCCTGACGTCAGCTACAGACCGGATCATCGCAGTGGAACAATAAGTCCTGAGCTGTGCAGAGACTGCACAAACTTTTGTTTGTGCAGCTCTCTGCAAAAGTGATCGCACCCCTGCACTTCGACTGCCCCCTCCCCCTGTAGGTGGCGACTACCTGATCGCAGGGATGCAAAAAATGCATCCTAGTGATTAGGTCTGAATTAGGCCCATAGTTGGAATGTGATGCGACCAAACCGCTTCACAAAACTGCACTGCTTAATCTGATATACTTGCAAGCAGGGGCATCACTAGACTACATGCAGACATGTGTTACCAAAAGGGGCGTGGCTTTCACAGAAAGGGGTCATGACCTCCCAGCCCAATCCCCGTGTTTGTCATTCTGAGGTCCCCGAGATGCTGGGTTATCCCCGTAGACTGTCATGTCTGCAGCACCTAGCTCCTGTCACTGAGGAGGTGCTGGCATTTTGATGTCACACCTCCGCGGGTGACAGCTGGGAGTAGCCCACACCCTCGTAGTGATGCCACTGCTTGCAAGCACTAAACTTGTTTTTTTTAATATCCCAGATACCAACTGGAGCCATGGCTTTTAATTATGAAAGTCCAATAAAAACCTTTTGTTTGGTAAATATATTAGTGTCTACAATACAGTGAATGATATATTTCACTTGAGTTGAACTCTGGGAGTTTTCAACAATAAAAAATAACTAGACAGTCTGCAATTTCTGTTTCCTGCAGCGTATCCATCACTTTCAGCTTTTAGCCTCATTTGTTTATTTTTTCCTTTCATTAATGTATCTAAAGAATATTTGTCATTGTGTTTGCAGGCTGGGTGGCCTTTTCTTCTGCTATGGACTAACCAACCTCACCTGCTTCTAACATTGGTCCATGTGGCATCAATTTAAGGTCAGGCTACAGGAGCACGGTGCAGTAAAACTTTTACTGACTGATCTGGAATACTATAGTTAGTGTGGTTGATATCAACTACCTCAAAAACATAAATATCTGCAGTTTACACATCTACAATTTGAACATGGTTTCTACAGCAGAGGAGATCAACAGGCGGCCTTTGTGTATTTCTTGGCTACAAGTTCTAACATAAACTTGATATATGTGGCCATTAATTGGTTTGTAAAAATGCACATGTCACAGGCTTACACATGTTACAATTTGCTGCAATCCACTTGCAAAATGTACAGTATGCAGCCAACTCCAGGCCTTCTGTACAGGGGGATTATTCAGAGTTGTTTGGAGATTTTGCAAGCGTAGCAAAATCTGTGACCACTAAAAACACATGCTGGCAGCGCCACCCCGCGATGCGATCGCAATTCAATTTTGATCGTATTGCAAAAACCTCAAATAGAGGTTGACCCCTGCGCGTAGGCAGGCAGTCCGGCACCATGTTTCCTATTGCAGGAAACACAGGGGACATCATTAGGCCACCCTGAAAGCAACCATGACACGCCTGCGTTTCCTGATCTCCTCACCCCCAACATCGCGTTGCCGCCCCTGAACACCTGTCGCCTGTCAGTTACTAATCCTTCCAGGATTCGATCGCATAGTGAAGGGTCGTGCATGTGCATTGTAGCCGGGGCACATGCACAGACACACAGGACTCGGCCGTGCATGCAGACTCAGTGGCTGGGTTCAAGTCTGAATAACGCCCTATGTACCCAATATAATACAATGAGTGTCTCTGTTAGTGGGGATCTGCAGCTTAGTTGTAAGCAGTTTGCTACAGTATTGCTCCAGATTAAATAAACACAGTGCAGACTGTAGTATAAACTAGTATAGTCTCACAAGGGGATTTAGGAGGTTATTCATGTTTGGAAGCAAACCAAAAAAGCACACTAATGGGCAAAAACATGTTGCACTGTTGGTGGGGTTGATGTAACTAGAGATGAGCAGGTCTGGTTCTCCGGGAACCGGACTCACCCGAACTTAACGATCCCAGCCGGGATCCGAGTCCGGCTCGTGGTTTTCCACCTTATTTGGATCCCAAAACGAGGCAAAATGTCATTCTCCTACTGTCGGATTCTCGCGGGTTTTGGATTCTATAAAGGTACCCGGTGATCAGCGCCATCTTCACTCCAGCTGTGGAACTTGCATGTCTGCGTTGTGTCCTTCCAGCGGTGCTGTGTTGCCCATCAGAGGCACAATGTTGTCCATCAAGGGGCGGCTACTGTGTCCTCCACGGGTGCTCTGTCCATCCGTCCAGGGGCTCTGCCCCAGTGTTAAAAAAATAAAACTAATATTTTATTAATTAAAAAAATAAATAAATATATATATGTATTTTTGTGCTGTACCCCAGTAAACATCCAGGGGCTGCTGTGTCTATACAGGGGTGCTCTATCCTTCCATCCAGGGTCTCCGTGCCAGTGTGAAAATGAAAATAATGAAAGCTAAAAAGCCTAAAATATAATTATAAAAATATATAAATATTATTTTTTTTGTGCTGTACTATATAATTCTTAGTTTATTTTCATAAGTACTGTGTCACTGTCGGTCAGACTGCAGTATATTATAATTTCATACTCATACAGGTATTGTGCAACACTGTGGGTGAAATTAAACCGCAGTGTTCTATTACTATTTCTCACTCACACACATATTATGTGACACTGTGGGTGAAGGTGGTACCACAGTAATATATATTATTTTGTACTCGACTACTCGTACACATAGGGGTGTATTCAATTGTAGTCGGAACTGTCGTCTTGTCGGAAAATACATTTAGGCACAGGACATGTTCAGGAACCTTGATTATGTCATATTTTAATGAGAGGTTCAGGAACTGAGTTCCTGCTGGTTCCTCTTGCAAAAATAGCACTCGCTACATCCCAGCCATAGTTATTGTTTTGTGATATAACTCTCCCTTCACATGACAGAGATCAGTTTAGAACGCTTCTTTCCACCAACTGTGAGCATTTAGAATCATAGCGGGATGCAGTTAATATACCGGCTGTCTGGATCCCAGCATTCAGGATACTGACACTGCAATGCCGACCGCAGCCCTGTATTCCCACTTGGTTGTGGGTCCATGCCACCACTCAAGTGGGAATATAACCTGTGGCGAGCAAAGCTCACCACCAAGCCCGAGCGTGGCATGAGCAGCGAGCCCGCTGTCGGTATAGTGACAGCTGGCATCCCGTCTGTTGGTCTCCCATTAGTTTTCCATCATAGCATTTAAAGCAGTGCTGCTTTTCTTTCACATGCCAATGTTAGCAATTCACTTTTCATCATCATTGACAGGACAGAGGGATCTAACAGTTTATTTAGCCCTCATTTAATTAGTTTAAATAACCATTAATTAATCATCTGAACTCCTAACAAGAACTTCTGGTGCCAGGATACAAGCACCATCTATGATGTCTTATCTTCCAATCTCTGCAGTAATGAGCGACAAATCCAGAACTTCCTACTTGAGCCAAAGATTTTTTTTTTACAAAATGTAAAGATTTGACATGGATCCAGCATTTTGGTGTCACCCCCCGGAAGGGTGACACCCGGGTACGGTCGACACCCCCCATAGTGACGCCTCTGCCTCTCTATACAACAAGGCAGACTTCTATCCTCTAGCATGGAGAAGGAATGCACTTTAATGTCTGCAGGGCACACCATGTAGACACACAGATGCACAACTATAGAGGTGTTTTTTGTAAATGAGGTCTAGAATTACAAATATTATTAAGTTAGTCTTATCTTGGGTGGTAGAACAGAAAAGGAAAATAATATTCTTTAAATCTCTTATTTATGTAATTATATCAGTTGTCCCTTTAAAATAGTTGAGAAAATAAAGCACAGTAAATGTGGAAGAGTACACTGGGCAATGTGGAAATCATTCTAATACACGAACGCCATTTGTAAGAGCCAATAAAGATACATTTTTATATACGCCTGTTCTGTTATCCTCTGATTTAATTTTATACTTTTTTATACTGCTTTCCGTCTGGTGTCTTTTCCTTGAGGACAGTAAACTGGTTGGTGGGTAGTAAAGCTAGCCGGATGTGCCAATACTTTGGCCTTTCTAAATATTAACAATTTCTGTGAACAGATCCAGCACAGAACATCATGTTTTACAGTCAACTGTACTTTTTTTGTAGATGAAAAGCAGATGGTAGAACAGCTGAGACCTTTATGATCAATATCCTTACTGCACAATACAGCTAAGGCAATTTGATACAGCTGCAAACACTCATGTTGTTCATAGGGTCATGTCATTACAAGTACACTGTGTATAGTGATTTCATAGATGTGTTCTTGACATCTTCTCCCGCCTTGATCTGAGCTAAATATACAACACAACTATGAAGCAGAGCAATCACATTTAGTTATAATGCCGTTTGTGCTGCTGATTAATAACATACAGGCCTCATACTGTTCCTTAGTCCTGTAATTGTCAACAACACGGTGTGGAAAATGTGGGTTTTGTTTGTAATTATTACTTCTGGCTATTGCGATCTTCATGGCAGCTGCTTCAGGCTAGGATTTTCATATAAAGTGATTACAGACAGGTTGGGGAAGCCAATATATATAATTTTGGCACCCCTAAATTGCTGAAGGTTGCCCCTTCAGGGGCAGCTGGAGTAATGCACCACACCACCTACTTAACCACTTGCCTGGCATGGTTGCATCAGATGCGACCACACCAGCAAGTGTTTTATTTGACCTGGTCGCACAGAATGCGACCAGTCAGATAAACAGTGTTAGCAGGTCATGGAAGGGAAACTTTCCTCCGCTACTGCTCTCAGAGGGACCTGAGGGAGTTGTTGTAAAAACAACCTCCTCGATCCCCCCCGAGCTCCCCCTCTGTGTACCTAGCATCTGTCTTGGGTGTTAAAAGTAACGTTGCGATGTTACCAATGTTCCGATGTTACAGATCTTCCCGACCATGTGCCGATGTTTAAGAAAAATTATTTAAAAAAAATAAAAATGTAAAAAAAAAATATTTTTGTTTTTTAACTAAAATAATTTTGGATAAAGTTAAATTTATGTTCTTCACCTAATTCACTCATAAAGCAGTTTATTGAGAAAAAAAAAACATCAGTTAAGTGGTTAATGCAGGGGTTCAACAGTAGCAATGCAGGAATCTTACCAGCAGTCACAATACAGTGGCAGCTTGGAGCGCATAGGGTTTCCTGGGCATTGTAGTGCGTCTGATGCAGAATGCATTGTTATGCTCTTAACTCACTGTGAGGGCAGTAGTGTGCTTGGGCACCTAAGCGTTGGTGGTATTTATAGCTGTGGTGGTATAAATGAATGACTGCGCAAATGTTTCAGGCTTTCTGTCCTGTGGATGCATTGCTGCTTTCTGTGGCACTGTAAGGGTAAAGGGTAAGGGTACTGCTGAATGCCAAGCTCAGAGTAGGCGGAGGCATAGCAGAGCAGGCTGCTGTACTCAGCATAAGCGCGACTCCGCCCCTCAGCATGCCTGTCAGCAGGGTTTGCTCACTTGTCTCTGCAAGCTCTCACAGTGTGGGGGATTTGTGCAAGCTGTCACAGTGTGGGGGATTTGTGCAAGCTGTCACAGTGTGGGGAATTTGTGCAAGCTGTCACAGTGTGGGGGATTTGTGCAAGCTGTCACAGTGTGGGGGATTAGTGAAAGCTGTCACCAGGGACATGCGGGTGAGTCTCTCCACCCTCTTTAAGTTCCTCTGTCACCCCATGTGTATGTCCCTCTGTCACCATGTGTATATGCGCCAATGTCACCCTGTGTATGCCCCTCTGTCACCCTGCGTGATGGCCTCGTAGGATATACTGGCTCACAGGGGCAGTATATCCTATGAGGCCATGCCCCTTGTAGTGAGACCACATCCCGTTTTCCTGGCGCACAAATTCTCCTACAGCCAGTAACCACCCCCTTCCCCTACCATGGTGCCCCTCCTGTATTTTTCTTCTGGATCCGCCCCTGAAGGGAACGCATCTCCTTCTTTCAGGTAGTGCTAATTAATACAATTAAGGATGTTGTAAAGGCTCTAGGCTAGGGGATCTAACTGGAGCCGCAAGGGGTGCAGCAGGGTCCCTAACAGTTATAATTGTTTTGACTGTCAGTATTCATACTGCTCAGACCAGGGACGGCCCAAGTCTACTATCACATTGTGTGAGAATTTTGGAGTGCCCTATCCTACAATTTGACGCACCCCTCCCCCCCACCTTGCATTCCCCGGCTGGCCTATGCCTAGTCTAAGGCTGCCCCCGCCTTAACTTCAGCAGGTGAATGCAGATAGAGACAGGGGCATAGCCAGAACTTTGTGGGCCCCATAGAAACATTTTGAAGGGACCCCCGTCCCAATGCTTCTAGAGAGACACTTCTCTGCAGCAGTTGTTAATTTTAAGCCCTATAATAGTTCCCTAGTTCATTTTCTGAATCATAGAGCCTTATTTAATGTTATGCCCCATAGTAGTGCCCTAGTTTCCTTTATGAATCGTAGTAGTGCTTAAGTTCACCCTATGCCACATTTCAGAGCTGCCAGTACACAGTACCCCCAATTCACAGTATGATATATAGTGCCCCCCCGCTTATATTGTTCCACATTACAGTGACTCGGTTCATATTATATAACATTATAATGCCCTCCAGTTCATTTTATACCACACTACAATGAGCAGGTCCAGGGGCATACCTAGATATATTGCAGGCCCCAATATAAATGTTTGAAAGGACCCCTATGTACCACCTAATGGCAAAAAATGTATATAACATATGTAACTTTAACAGGGAAGGTGGGCCCCTCTCAGCCCTGGGCCCCATAGCAGCTGCACTGCCTGCACCTATGGTAGCTACGCCCTTGGATAGAGAAGAGCTGTGTGAAGGGAGGAGGTTGAGCATGCCGAAAGAAGGTGATCTTTGGACTCTGCAATGGTAACCTTAGGCAAAAGCACTGCGCCAACTAGGGGTTGTTGCCCCACTGCAGCCTCTAACGAGTGTGTACCTGCATTTTCTTTTTCATTTTCTTAATCCGTCTAAGAAATATTTTCAGAATACAGACACATCTTACACAAACACTGCAAAAACCTTCACTGGGCATACTTGGAAACCATTATCTCCCACATTGACCACTGCAATTTTTGATCATACTGGTTTTCCCTAATCAGACTTTCACTCTTCCATGATCTATGTTTCATGCAGTGGGCAGACCTATATTCCGTGCACAACATCAACCCTGTACCTTCTCAGATGGGAACCCATTTCTTTTACTGCTGCTCCTCTCTGACAGTCCTTATAGTGCTTGTCTGCAATTTACCAAACCAAATATAAAATACTTCTACTAACGTAAAAAGCCCTTAACAAACCTACACCAACATACTAGAGATGAGCGGGTTCGGTTTCTCTGAATCCGAACCCGCACGAACTTCATGTTTTTTTTAGAGATGAGCGCCTGAAATTTTTCGGGTTTTGTGTTTTGGTTTTGGGTTCGGTTCCGCGGCCGTGTTTTGGGTTCGAACGCGTTTTGGCAAAACCTCACCGAATTTTTTTTGTCGGATTCGGGTGTGTTTTGGATTCGGGTGTTTTTTTCAAAAAACACTAAAAAACAGCTTAAATCATAGAATTTGGGGGTCATTTTGATCCCAAAGTATTATTAACCTCAAAAACCATAATTTACACTCATTTTCAGTCTATTCTGAATACCTCACACCTCACAATATTATTTTTAGTCCTAAAATTTGCACCGAGGTCGCTGTGTGAGTAAGATAAGCGACCCTAGTGGCCGACACAAACACCGGGCCCATCTAGGAGTGGCACTGCAGTGTCACGCAGGATGTCCCTTCCAAAAAACCCTCCCCAAACAGCACATGACGCAAAGAAAAAAAGAGGCGCAATGAGGTAGCTGTGTGAGTAAGATTAGCGACCCTAGTGGCCGACACAAACACCGGGCCCATCTAGGAGTGGCACTGCAGTGTCACGCAGGATGGCCCTTCCAAAAAACCCTCCCCAAACAGCACATGACGCAAAGAAAAAAAGAGGCGCAATGAGGTAGCTGTGTGAGTAAGATTAGCGACCCTAGTGGCCGACACAAACACCGGGCCCATCTAGGAGTGGCACTGCAGTGTCACGCAGGATGTCCCTTCCAAAAAACCCTCCCCAAACAGCACATGACGCAAAGAAAAAAAGAGGCGCGATGAGGTAGCTGTGTGAGTAAGATTAGCGACCCTAGTGGCCGACACAAACACCGGGCCCATCTAGGAGTGGCACTGCAGTGTCACGCAGGATGTCCCTTCCAAAAAACCCTCCCCAAACAGCACATGACGCAAAGAAAAAAAGAGGCGCAATGAGGTAGCTGACTGTGTGAGTAAGATTAGCGACCCTAGTGGCCGACACAAACACCGGGCCCATTTAGGAGTGGCACTGCAGTGTCACGCAGGATGTCCCTTCCAAAAAACCCTCCCCAATCAGCACATGATGCAAAGAAAAAGAAAAGAAAAAAGAGGTGCAAGATGGAATTGTCCTTGGGCCCTCCCACCCACCCTTATGTTGTATAAACAAAACAGGACATGCACACTTTAACCAACCCATCATTTCAGTGACAGGGTCTGCCACACGACTGTGACTGATATGACGGGTTGGTTTGGACCCCCCCAAAAAAGAAGCAATTAATCTCTCCTTGCACAAACTGGCTCTACAGAGGCAAGATGTCCACCTCATCATCACCCTCCGATATATCACCGTGTACATCCCCCTCCTCACAGATTATCAATTCGTCCCCACTGGAATCCACCATCTCAGCTCCCTGTGTACTTTGTGGAGGCAATTGCTGCTGGTCAATGTCTCCGCGGAGGAATTGATTATAATTAATTTTAATGAACATCATCTTCTCCACATTTTCTGGATGTAACCTCGTACGCCGATTGCTGACAAGGTGAGCGGCGGCACTAAACACTCTTTCGGAGTACACACTTGTGGGAGGGCAACTTAGGTAGAATAAAGCCAGTTTGTGCAAGGGCCTCCAAATTGCCTCTTTTTCCTGCCAGTATAAGTACGGACTGTGTGACGTGCCTACTTGGATGCGGTCACTCATATAATCCTCCACCATTCTATCAATGTTGAGAGAATCATATGCAGTGACAGTAGACGACATGTCCGTAATCGTTGTCAGGTCCTTCAGTCCGGACCAGATGTCAGCATCAGCAGTCGCTCCAGACTGCCCTGCATCACCGCCAGCGGGTGGGCTCGGAATTCTGAGCCTTTTCCTCGCACCCCCAGTTGCGGGAGAATGTGAAGGAGGAGATGTTGACAGGTCGCGTTCCGCTTGACTTGACAATTTTGTCACCAGCAGGTCTTTCAACCCCAGCAGACTTGTGTCTGCCGGAAAGAGAGATCCAAGGTAGGCTTTAAATCTAGGATCGAGCACGGTGGCCAAAATGTAGTGCTCTGATTTCAACAGATTGACCACCCGTGAATCCTTGTTAAGCGAATTAAGGGCTCCATCCACAAGTCCCACATGCCTAGCGGAATCGCTCCGTGTTAGCTCCTCCTTCAATGTCTCCAGCTTCTTCTGCAAAAGCCTGATGAGGGGAATGACCTGACTCAGGCTGGCAGTGTCTGAACTGACTTCACGTGTGGCAAGTTCAAAGGGCATCAGAACCTTGCACAACGTTGAAATCATTCTCCACTGCGCTTGAGACAGGTGCATTCCACCTACTATATCGTGCTCAATTGTATAGGCTTGAATGGCCTTTTGCTGCTCCTCCAACCTCTGAAGCATATAGAGGGTTGAATTCCACCTCGTTACCACTTCTTGCTTCAGATGATGGCAGGGCAGGTTCAGTAGTTTTTGGTGGTGCTCCAGTCTTCTGTACGTGGTGCCTGTACGCCGAAAGTGTCCCGCAATTCTTCTGGCCACCGACAGCATCTCTTGCACGCCCCTGTCGTTTTTTAAAAAATTCTGCACCACCAAATTCAAGGTATGTGCAAAACATGGGACGTGCTGGAATTTGCCCATATTTAATGCACACACAATATTGCTGGCGTTGTCCGATGCCACAAATCCACAGGAGAGTCCAATTGGGGTAAGCCATTCCGCGATGATCTTCCTCAGTTGCCGTAAGAGGTTTTCAGCTGTGTGCGTATTCTGGAAAGCGGTGATACAAAGCGTAGCCTGCCTAGGAAAGAGTTGGCGTTTGCGAGATGCTGCTACTGGTGCCGCCGCTGCTGTTCTTGCGGCGGGAGTCCATACATCTACCCAGTGGGCTGTCACAGTCATATAGTCCTGACCCTGCCCTGCTCCACTTGTCCACATGTCCGTGGTTAAGTGGACATTGGGTACAACTGCATTTTTTAGGACACTGGTGAGTCTTTTTCTGACGTCCGTGTACATTCTCGGTATCGCCTGCCTAGAGAAGTGGAACCTAGATGGTATTTGGTAACGGGGGCACACTGCCTCAATAAATTGTCTAGTTCCCTGTGAACTAACGGCGGATACCGGACGCACGTCTAACACCAACATAGTTGTCAAGGCCTCAGTTATCCGCTTTGCAGTAGGATGACTGCTGTGATATTTCATCTTCCTCGCAAAGGACTGTTGAACAGTCAATTGCTTACTGGAAGTAGTACAAGTGGGCTTACGACTTCCCCTCTGGGATGACCATCGACTCCCAGCGGCAACAACAGCAGCGCCAGCAGCAGTAGGCGTTACACGCAAGGATGCATCGGAGGAATCCCAGGCAGGAGAGGACTCGTCAGAATTGCCAGTGACATGGCCTGCAGGACTATTGGCATTCCTGGGGAAGGAGGAAATTGACACTGAGGGAGTTGGTGGGGTGGTTTGCGTGAGCTTGGTTACAAGAGGAAGGGATTTACTGGTCAGTGGACTGCTTCCGCTGTCACCCAAAGTTTTTGAACTTGTCACTGACTTATTATGAATGCGCTGCAGGTGACGTATAAGGGAGGATGTTCCGAGGTGGTTAACGTCCTTACCCCTACTTATTACAGCTTGACAAAGGGAACACACGGCTTGACACCTGTTGTCCGCATTTCTGGTGAAATACCTCCACACCGAAGAGCTGATTTTTTTGGTATTTTCACCTGGCATGTCAACGGCCATATTCCTCCCACGGACAACAGGTGTCTCCCCGGGTGCCTGACTTAAACAAACCACCTCACCATCAGAATCCTCCTGGTCAATTTCCTCCCCAGCGCCAGCAACACCCATATCCTCCTCATCCTGGTGTACTTCAACACTGACATCTTCAATCTGACTATCAGGAACTGGACTGCGGGTGCTCCTTCCAGCACTTGCAGGGGGCGTGCAAATGGTGGAAGGCGCATGCTCTTCACGTCCAGTGTTGGGAAGGTCAGGCATCGCAACCGACACAATTGGACTCTCCTTGTGGATTTGGGATTTCGAAGAATGCACAGTTCTTTGCTGTGCTGCTTTTGCCAGCTTGAGTCTTTTCATTTTTCTAGCGAGAGGCTGAGTGCTTCCATCCTCATGTGAAGCTGAACCACTAGCCATGAACATAGGCCAGGGCCTCAGCCGTTCCTTGCCACTCCGTGTCGTAAATGGCATATTGGAAAGTTTACGCTTCTCCTCCGACAATTTTATTTTAGGTTTTGGAGTCCTTTTTTTTCTGATATTTGGTGTTTTGGATTTGACATGCTCTGTACTATGACATTGGGCATCGGCCTTGGCAGACGACGTTGCTGGCATTTCATCGTCTCGGCCATGACTAGTGGCAGCAGCTTCAGCACGAGGTGGAAGTGGATCTTGATCTTTCCCTAATTTTGGAACCTCAACATTTTTGTTCTCCATATTTTAATAGGCACAACTAAAAGGCACCTCAGGTAAACAATGGAGATGGATACTAGTATACAATTATGGACTGCCTGCCGAGTGCAGACACAGAGGTAGCCACAGCCGTGAACTACCGTACTGTACTGTGTCTGCTGCTAATATAGACTGGTTGATAAAGAGATAGTATACTCGTAACTAGTATGTATGTATAAAGAAAGAAAGAAAAACCACGGTTAGGTGGTATATACAATTATGGACGGGCTGCCGAGTGCCGACACAGAGGTAGCCACAGCCGTGAACTACCGCACTGTACTGTGTCTGCTGCTAATATATAGACTGGTTGATAAAGAGATAGTATACTCGTAACTAGTATGTATGTATAAAGAAAGAAAAAAAAACACGGTTAGGTGGTATATACAATTATGGACGGGCTGCCGAGTGCCGACACAGAGGTAGCCACAGCCGTGAACTACCGCACTGTACTGTGTCTGCTGCTAATATATAGACTGGTTGATAAAGAGATAGTATACTCGTAACTAGTATGTATGTATAAAGAAAGAAAAAAAACCACGGTTAGGTGGTATATACAATTATGGACGGGCTGCCGAGTGCCGACACAGAGGTAGCCACAGCCGTGAACTACCGCACTGTACTGTGTCTGCTGCTAATATAGACTGGTTGATAAAGAGATAGTATACTCGTAACTAGTATGTATGTATAAAGAAAGAAAAAAAAACCACGGTTAGGTGGTATATACAATTATGGACGGGCTGCCGAGTGCCGACACAGAGGTAGCCACAGCCGTGAACTACCGCACTGTACTGTGTCTGCTGCTAATATAGACTGGTTGATAAAGAGATAGTATACTCGTAACTAGTATGTATGTATAAAGAAAGAAAAAAAAAACACGGTTAGGTGGTATATACAATTATGGACGGGCTGCCGAGTGCCGACACAGAGGTAGCCACAGCCGTGAACTACCGCACTGTACTGTGTCTGCTGCTAATATATAGACTGGTTGATAAAGAGATAGTATACTCGTAACTAGTATGTATGTATAAAGAAAGAAAAAAAAACCACGGTTAGGTGGTATATACAATTATGGACGGGCTGCCGAGTGCCGACACAGAGGTAGCCACAGCCGTGAACTACCGCACTGTACTGTGTCTGCTGCTAATATAGACTGGTTGATAAAGAGATAGTATACTCGTAACTAGTATGTATGTATAAAGAAAGAAAAAAAAACCACGGTTAGGTGGTATATACAATTATGGACGGGCTGCCGAGTGCCGACACAGAGGTAGCCACAGCCGTGAACTACCGCACTGTACTGTGTCTGCTGCTAATATATAGACTGGTTGATAAAGAGATAGTATACTCGTAACTAGTATGTATGTATAAAGAAAGAAAAAAAAACCACGGTTAGGTGGTATATACAATTATGGACGGGCTGCCGAGTGCCGACACAGAGGTAGCCACAGCCGTGAACTACCGCACTGTACTGTGTCTGCTGCTAATATATAGACTGGTTGATAAAGAGATAGTATACTCGTAACTAGTATGTATGTATAAAGAAAGAAAGAAAAACCACGGTTAGGTGGTATATACAATTATGGACGGGCTGCCGAGTGCCGACACAGAGGTAGCCACAGCCGTGAACTACCGCACTGTACTGTGTCTGCTGCTAATATAGACTGGTTGATAAAGAGATAGTATACTCGTAACTAGTATGTATGTATAAAGAAAGAAAAAAAAACCACGGTTAGGTGGTATATACAATTATGGACGGGCTGCCGAGTGCCGACACAGAGGTAGCCACAGCCGTGAACTACCGCACTGTACTGTGTCTGCTGCTAATATAGACTGGTTGATAAAGAGATAGTATACTCGTAACTAGTATGTATGTATAAAGAAAGAAAAAAAAACCACGGTTAGGTGGTATATACAATTATGGACGGGCTGCCGAGTGCCGACACAGAGGTAGCCACAGCCGTGAACTACCGCACTGTACTGTGTCTGCTGCTAATATAGACTGGTTGATAAAGAGATAGTATACTCGTAACTAGTATGACTATAAAGAAAGAAAAAAAAACCACGGTTAGGTGGTATATACAATTATGGACGGGCTGCCGAGTGCCGACACAGAGGTAGCCACAGCCGTGAACTACCGCACTGTACTGTGTCTGCTGCTAATATAGACTGGTTGATAAAGAGATAGTATACTACTAATATTATATATACTGGTGGTCAGGTCACTGGTCACTAGTCACACTGGCAGTGGCACTCCTGCAGCAAAAGTGTGCACTGTTTAATTTTAATATAATATTATGTACTCCTGGCTCCTGCTATAACCTATAACTGGCACTGCAGTGCTCCCCAGTCTCCCCCACAATTATAAGCTGTGTGAGCTGAGCACAGTCAGATATATATATACATTGATGCAGCACACTGGGCTGAGCAGTGCACACAGATATGGTATGTGACTGAGTCACTGTGTGTATCGTTTTTTTCAGGCAGAGAACGGATATATTAAATAAAACAAACAACTGCACTGTCTGGTGGTCACTGTGGTCGTCAGTCACTAAACTCTGCACTCTCTTCTACAGTATCACAGCCTCAGGTCAATCTCTCTCTCTCTCTCTCAACCCTAATCTAAATGGAGAGGACGCCAGCCACGTCCTCTCCCTATCAATCTCAATGCACGTGTGAAAATGGCGGCGACGCGCGGCTCCTTATATAGAATCCGAGTCTCGCGAGAATCCGACAGCGTCATGATGACGTTCGGGCGCGCTCGGGTTAACCGAGCAAGGCGGGAGGATCCGAGTCTGCTCGGACCCGTGAAAAAAACTAGAGATGAGCGGGTTCGGTTTCTCTGAATCCGAACCCGCACGAACTTCATGTTTTTTTCACGGGTCCGAGCAGACTCGGATCCTCCCGCCTTGCTCGGTTAACCCGAGCGCGCCCGAACGTCATCATGACGCTGTCGGATTCTCGCGAGACTCGGATTCTATATAAGGAGCCGCGCGTCGCCGCCATTTTCACACGTGCATTGAGATTGATAGGGAGAGGACGTGGCTGGCGTCCTCTCCATTTAGATTAGGGTTGAGAGAGAGAGAGAGAGATTGACCTGAGGCTGTGATACTGTAGAAGAGAGTGCAGAGTTTAGTGACTGACGACCACAGTGACCACCAGACAGTGCAGTTGTTTGTTTTATTTAATATATCCGTTCTCTGCCTGAAAAAAACGATACACACAGTGACTCAGTCACATACCATATCTGTGTGCACTGCTCAGCCCAGTGTGCTGCATCAATGTATATATATATCTGACTGTGCTCAGCTCACACAGCTTATAATTGTGGGGGAGACTGGGGAGCACTGCAGTGCCAGTTATAGGTTATAGCAGGAGCCAGGAGTACATAATATTATATTAAAATTAAACAGTGCACACTTTTGCTGCAGGAGTGCCACTGCCAGTGTGACTAGTGACCAGTGACCTGACCACCAGTATATATAATATTAGTAGTATACTATCTCTTTATCAACCAGTCTATATTAGCAGCAGACACAGTACAGTGCGGTAGTTCACGGCTGTGGCTACCTCTGTGTCGGCACTCGGCAGCCCGTCCATAATTGTATATACCACCTAACCGTGGTTTTTCTTTCTTTCTTTATACATACATACTAGTTACGAGTATACTATCTCTTTATCAACCAGTCTATATATTAGCAGCAGACACAGTACAGTGCGGTAGTTCACGGCTGTGGCTACCTCTGTGTCGGCACTCGGCAGCCCGTCCATAATTGTATATACCACCTAACCGTGGTTTTTTTTTCTTTCTTTATACATACATACTAGTTACGAGTATACTATCTCTTTATCAACCAGTCTATATATTAGCAGCAGACACAGTACAGTGTGGTAGTTCACGGCTGTGGCTACCTCTGTGTCGGCACTCGGCAGCCCGTCCATAATTGTATATACCACCTAACCGTGGTTTTTTTTTCTTTCTTTATACATACATACTAGTTACGAGTATACTATCTCTTTATCAACCAGTCTATATTAGCAGCAGACACAGTACAGTGCGGTAGTTCACGGCTGTGGCTACCTCTGTGTCGGCACTCGGCTGCCCGTCCATAATTGTATATACCACCTAACCGTGGTTTTTTTTTCTTTCTTTATACATACATACTAGTTACGAGTATACTATCTCTTTATCAACCAGTCTATATATTAGCAGCAGACACAGTACAGTGCGGTAGTTCACGGCTGTGGCTACCTCTGTGTCGGCACTCGGCAGCCCGTCCATAATTGTATATACCACCTAACCGTGGTTTTTTTTTCTTTCTTTATAGTCATACTAGTTACGAGTATACTATCTCTTTATCAACCAGTCTATATTAGCAGCAGACACAGTACAGTGCGGTAGTTCACGGCTGTGGCTACCTCTGTGTCGGCACTCGGCAGCCCGTCCATAATTGTATATACCACCTAACCGTGGTTTTTTTTTCTTTCTTTATACATACATACTAGTTACGAGTATACTATCTCTTTATCAACCAGTCTATATTAGCAGCAGACACAGTACAGTGCGGTAGTTCACGGCTGTGGCTACCTCTGTGTCGGCACTCGGCAGCCCGTCCATAATTGTATATACCACCTAACCGTGGTTTTTTTTTCTTTCTTTATACATACATACTAGTTACGAGTATACTATCTCTTTATCAACCAGTCTATATATTAGCAGCAGACACAGTACAGTGCGGTAGTTCACGGCTGTGGCTACCTCTGTGTCGGCACTCGGCAGCCCGTCCATAATTGTATATACCACCTAACCGTGGTTTTTTTTTCTTTCTTTATACATACATACTAGTTACGAGTATACTATCTCTTTATCAACCAGTCTATATATTAGCAGCAGACACAGTACAGTGCGGTAGTTCACGGCTGTGGCTACCTCTGTGTCGGCACTCGGCAGCCCGTCCATAATTGTATATACCACCTAACCGTGGTTTTTCTTTCTTTCTTTATACATACATACTAGTTACGAGTATACTATCTCTTTATCAACCAGTCTATATTAGCAGCAGACACAGTACAGTACGGTAGTTCACGGCTGTGGCTACCTCTGTGTCTGCACTCGGCAGGCAGTCCATAATTGTATACTAGTATCCATCTCCATTGTTTACCTGAGGTGCCTTTTAGTTGTGCCTATTAAAATATGGAGAACAAAAATGTTGAGGTTCCAAAATTAGGGAAAGATCAAGATCCACTTCCACCTCGTGCTGAAGCTGCTGCCACTAGTCATGGCCGAGACGATGAAATGCCAGCAACGTCGTCTGCCAAGGCCGATGCCCAATGTCATAGTACAGAGCATGTCAAATCCAAAACACCAAATATCAGAAAAAAAAGGACTCCAAAACCTAAAATAAAATTGTCGGAGGAGAAGCGTAAACTTTCCAATATGCCATTTACGACACGGAGTGGCAAGGAACGGCTGAGGCCCTGGCCTATGTTCATGGCTAGTGGTTCAGCTTCACATGAGGATGGAAGCACTCAGCCTCTCGCTAGAAAAATGAAAAGACTCAAGCTGGCAAAAGCAGCACAGCAAAGAACTGTGCATTCTTCGAAATCCCAAATCCACAAGGAGAGTCCAATTGTGTCGGTTGCGATGCCTGACCTTCCCAACACTGGACGTGAAGAGCATGCGCCTTCCACCATTTGCACGCCCCCTGCAAGTGCTGGAAGGAGCACCCGCAGTCCAGTTCCTGATAGTCAGATTGAAGATGTCAGTGTTGAAGTACACCAGGATGAGGAGGATATGGGTGTTGCTGGCGCTGGGGAGGAAATTGACCAGGAGGATTCTGATGGTGAGGTGGTTTGTTTAAGTCAGGCACCCGGGGAGACACCTGTTGTCCGTGGGAGGAATATGGCCGTTGACATGCCAGGTGAAAATACCAAAAAAATCAGCTCTTCGGTGTGGAGGTATTTCACCAGAAATGCGGACAACAGGTGTCAAGCCGTGTGTTCCCTTTGTCAAGCTGTAATAAGTAGGGGTAAGGACGTTAACCACCTCGGAACATCCTCCCTTATACGTCACCTGCAGCGCATTCATAATAAGTCAGTGACAAGTTCAAAAACTTTGGGTGACAGCGGAAGCAGTCCACTGACCAGTAAATCCCTTCCTCTTGTAACCAAGCTCACGCAAACCACCCCACCAACTCCCTCAGTGTCAATTTCCTCCTTCCCCAGGAATGCCAATAGTCCTGCAGGCCATGTCACTGGCAATTCTGACGAGTCCTCTCCTGCCTGGGATTCCTCCGATGCATCCTTGCGTGTAACGCCTACTGCTGCTGGCGCTGCTGTTGTTGCCGCTGGGAGTCGATGGTCATCCCAGAGGGGAAGTCGTAAGCCCACTTGTACTACTTCCAGTAAGCAATTGACTGTTCAACAGTCCTTTGCGAGGAAGATGAAATATCACAGCAGTCATCCTACTGCAAAGCGGATAACTGAGGCCTTGACAACTATGTTGGTGTTAGACGTGCGTCCGGTATCCGCCGTTAGTTCACAGGGAACTAGACAATTTATTGAGGCAGTGTGCCCCCGTTACCAAATACCATCTAGGTTCCACTTCTCTAGGCAGGCGATACCGAGAATGTACACGGACGTCAGAAAAAGACTCACCAGTGTCCTAAAAAATGCAGTTGTACCCAATGTCCACTTAACCACGGACATGTGGACAAGTGGAGCAGGGCAGGGTCAGGACTATATGACTGTGACAGCCCACTGGGTAGATGTATGGACTCCCGCCGCAAGAACAGCAGCGGCGGCACCAGTAGCAGCATCTCGCAAACGCCAACTCTTTCCTAGGCAGGCTACGCTTTGTATCACCGCTTTCCAGAATACGCACACAGCTGAAAACCTCTTACGGCAACTGAGGAAGATCATCGCGGAATGGCTTACCCCAATTGGACTCTCCTGTGGATTTGTGGCATCGGACAACGCCAGCAATATTGTGTGTGCATTAAATATGGGCAAATTCCAGCACGTCCCATGTTTTGCACATACCTTGAATTTGGTGGTGCAGAATTTTTTAAAAAACGACAGGGGCGTGCAAGAGATGCTGTCGGTGGCCAGAAGAATTGCGGGACACTTTCGGCGTACAGGCACCACGTACAGAAGACTGGAGCACCACCAAAAACTACTGAACCTGCCCTGCCATCATCTGAAGCAAGAAGTGGTAACGAGGTGGAATTCAACCCTCTATATGCTTCAGAGGTTGGAGGAGCAGCAAAAGGCCATTCAAGCCTATACAATTGAGCACGATATAGGAGGTGGAATGCACCTGTCTCAAGCGCAGTGGAGAATGATTTCAACGTTGTGCAAGGTTCTGATGCCCTTTGAACTTGCCACACGTGAAGTCAGTTCAGACACTGCCAGCCTGAGTCAGGTCATTCCCCTCATCAGGCTTTTGCAGAAGAAGCTGGAGACATTGAAGGAGGAGCTAACACGGAGCGATTCCGCTAGGCATGTGGGACTTGTGGATGGAGCCCTTAATTCGCTTAACAAGGATTCACGGGTGGTCAATCTGTTGAAATCAGAGCACTACATTTTGGCCACCGTGCTCGATCCTAGATTTAAAGCCTACCTTGGATCTCTCTTTCCGGCAGACACAAGTCTGCTGGGGTTGAAAGACCTGCTGGTGACAAAATTGTCAAGTCAAGCGGAACGCGACCTGTCAACATCTCCTCCTTCACATTCTCCCGCAACTGGGGGTGCGAGGAAAAGGCTCAGAATTCCGAGCCCACCCGCTGGCGGTGATGCAGGGCAGTCCGGAGCGACTGCTGATGCTGACATCTGGTCCGGACTGAAGGACCTGACAACGATTACGGACATGTCGTCTACTGTCACTGCATATGATTCTCTCAACATTGATAGAATGGTGGAGGATTATATGAGTGACCGCATCCAAGTAGGCACGTCACACAGTCCGTACTTATACTGGCAGGAAAAAGAGGCAATTTGGAGGCCCTTGCACAAACTGGCTTTATTCTACCTAAGTTGCCCTCCCACAAGTGTGTACTCCGAAAGAGTGTTTAGTGCCGCCGCTCACCTTGTCAGCAATCGGCGTACGAGGTTACATCCAGAAAATGTGGAGAAGATGATGTTCATTAAAATGAATTATAATCAATTCCTCCGCGGAGACATTGACCAGCAGCAATTGCCTCCACAAAGTACACAGGGAGCTGAGATGGTGGATTCCAGTGGGGACGAATTGATAATCTGTGAGGAGGGGGATGTACACGGTGATATATCGGAGGGTGATGATGAGGTGGACATCTTGCCTCTGTAGAGCCAGTTTGTGCAAGGAGAGATTAATTGCTTCTTTTTTGGGGGGGTCCAAACCAACCCGTCATATCAGTCACAGTCGTGTGGCAGACCCTGTCACTGAAATGATGGGTTGGTTAAAGTGTGCATGTCCTGTTTTGTTTATACAACATAAGGGTGGGTGGGAGGGCCCAAGGACAATTCCATCTTGCACCTCTTTTTTCTTTTCTTTTTCTTTGCATCATGTGCTGATTGGGGAGGGTTTTTTGGAAGGGACATCCTGCGTGACACTGCAGTGCCACTCCTAAATGGGCCCGGTGTTTGTGTCGGCCACTAGGGTCGCTAATCTTACTCACACAGTCAGCTACCTCATTGCGCCTCTTTTTTTCTTTGCGTCATGTGCTGTTTGGGGAGGGTTTTTTGGAAGGGACATCCTGCGTGACACTGCAGTGCCACTCCTAGATGGGCCCGGTGTTTGTGTCGGCCACTAGGGTCGCTAATCTTACTCACACAGCTACCTCATTGCGCCTCTTTTTGTCTTTGCGTCATGTGCTGTTTGGGGAGGGTTTTTTGGAAGGGACATCCTGCGTGACACTGCAGTGCCACTCCTAGATGGGCCCGGTGTTTGTGTCGGCCACTAGGGTCGCTAATCTTACTCACACAGCTACCTCATTGCGCCTCTTTTTTTCTTTGCGTCATGTGCTGTTTGGGGAGGGTTTATTGGAAGGGCCATCCTGCGTGACACTGCAGTGCCACTCCTAGATGGGCCCGGTGTTTGTGTCGGCCACTAGGGTCGCTAATCTTACTCACACAGCTACCTCATTGCGCCTCTTTTTTTCTTTGCGTCATGTGCTGTTTGGGGAGGGTTTTTTGGAAGGGACATCCTGCGTGACACTGCAGTGCCACTCCTAGATGGGCCCGGTGTTTGTGTCGGCCACTAGGGTCGCTTATCTTACTCACACAGCGACCTCGGTGCAAATTTTAGGACTAAAAATAATATTGTGAGGTGTGAGGTATTCAGAATAGACTGAAAATGAGTGTAAATTATGGTTTTTGAGGTTAATAATACTTTGGGATCAAAATGACCCCCAAATTCTATGATTTAAGCTGTTTTTTAGTGTTTTTTGAAAAAAACACCCGAATCCAAAACACACCCGAATCCGACAAAAAAAATTCGGTGAGGTTTTGCCAAAACGCGTTCGAACCCAAAACACGGCCGCGGAACCGAACCCAAAACCAAAACACAAAACCCGAAAAATTTCAGGCGCTCATCTCTACAGCATACATGTTTTTCCTAGTCTCTAAATATCACCCAACTCGACCCCGTTTAAGATTTCCACCTCTTATTTACACTCATTACTTTTGGGACAACACATTTAGAATTCCCACCTTTTAACAACAACGTCTCTAAACCTGCAAGTGTTCCCTGAAAACTACCTTCTTCAGGCAAGCTTATGAAATCACCAAAATATCTCATTAACCTTATTCTCTATACGATTACCACCGCTCCACACATTTCATAAAAATTTACATTAATAATCTCCTTCTGTTCTCAAGCAACCATCTGATCCCCAAACCAACACTGCTATATGACTGAATCTTATAACCTCACTAAGGGGGACATTTACTAAGCAGTGATAAGAGCGGAGAAGTGAGCCAGTGGAGAAATGCCCATGGCAACCAATCAGCACTGAAGTAACATCTATAATTTGCATACTATAAAATTATACAGAGCTGCTGATAGGTTGATGGGGCAACTTCTCCACTGGCTCACTTCTCCGCTCTTATCACTGCTTAGTAAATGTCCCCCTAAATAAAGGGGTTATTCAGGTTTGTTAACAAATCAAAAAAGCACATTAATGTGCAAAATCATGTTGCACTGCAGGTGGGGCAGATGTAACATGTGCAGAGAGAGTTAAGGTCCATACACACTAGCCGATTTTGAGCTCAAAGTAGCTCACTTTGGCGTTTGGAGCTACTTTGAGCTCAAACTTGGCCAGTGTGTATGGCCGGGCGAAGAGCGGTGAGCGCTGAGCGCTGATGAGCACTCCTGCATCATCGCTGGCCGCTGCCATCCGTCGGGCTGTTTGAACAGCCGAGTGAAGCACTTTGCACAGTCTCCTACTGTGGACAGTGCTTCACCTCCCCCCCTTCCCTCCCCCCCCCGCCCCCGTGAATATCACTGGGCACAGGAAAAATCACTCAGTGTGTATGCACTGAGCTAATTTCCTGCCTGCGATGTTCACACCATGGCTCAGCATACACACCGGGCAAAACGCACAGTGTGTATGCACCATTAGATTTGGGTGGGTTATATTGTTTCTGTGCATGGTAAATACTGTCTACTTTATTTTTACATGGCAATTTAGACTTCAGTTTGAACACACCCCACCCAAATCTAACTCTCTGTGCACATGTTACATGTGACCCATCTGCAGTGCAACATGGTTTTGCCCATTGGTGTGCTTTTTAGTTTTGCTAACAAACCTGAATAACCCCCTAAGCGCCTTTTCCCATTATAATCTGGCTCGCCTAATACGCAGCTTTTGCATTTAATCTTATTCTTATGTGTTACACTCCTATTTTGCTGTGTATCATCAGCTTCCGATTGGGGCCTTTTACATTTTTTGTCTTTACGTTAATGCCTTGTCTAGTTTTAATACTGTGATTGTTCCCAGTTGTAATGTACCATGTATTGTGGAATATGCTGGTTCAACATAAATAGATGTTAATAAATGTTTTCGGTACTGAAACAAATGGGGTAAAAAAATCTAAAATCCATATAAATTCATACCAAAAAATAGACACAATAAAGCTTTATAAAGAGAAAATGCATGTATTCATCATTATAGTATTCAGTAGTCTTTTAAATAGGTAACAGCGGTCTATAAGCAGCACCTGAGCAGTGCGAAACAGTTATAAAGGATGACGTTATAGACATAAAAACAAGTACATATTACAAAGATAATATGCTACTTAGCATCTAGAGAGACATAAAAAAAATATAGCGCTGGAACTACCGTACCTTCTAAAATCTATCGAGAAATTAAATATTAAGCTGCACATTTAGTAATCCATTTTTTTTAACAATGCTGTATTCTTTATAAAATAAAATACAATTTATTATTTAAATGATTTTTTGTTAATTTTTATTATTTGTCCTTGGTGACTATTAATGTTAATTGCAGATCATGGTTTGTAATTGACACCATGTCATTGTGTAAAGAATGATTCAGCTAGATTATACATCCAACGTCTAACACAGATTGGAAGGAGCCAGAGCACAAACATTGGCGTGGGAATATAACTAAGTGTATAGTCCCATTGCTTCTAGAACTGTATATTGTTTCAGCATTTCTGTGTCCATTTCCTATTGGTGCTGTATATAAAAGTTAACTGGGAATAATTTACTGTTCTTTTAATGTAAACAGTCCAAAGGATAGTTTATTGCAATTTCTGGCTGTATTGTTCCGTGCATTACTAAGCAGAACGTGAGGTTGGAACATGTCTCCTTCCACTCCTATATCCTGTATGTACTGGTGATATATCTTGTTCTGAATCAGTTCCCCCTTTTGCTTTTTTAGATTAGTTTTTTGAAATTATAATTAATTAACCCCCCTAGGAATTTGCAGAATATTACTGTCACACTGTTAGGAGCACGGTGGTACAGTGACTGTATTGCTTCCTCGTAGCATAGAGTTAGGGGCCCATTTATAATAGATCGCATATTCAATGCGATCTGGGTGGGATCTTACTGCCCAGGATTGCATCGCAATATGCAATTACATTGAGCGGATGTATTAATCAGCTCCCACAGGGACAAGGGCTATGGGGGGCCAGTACCGGGAATGCTATGGGGGATGCAGCTCTCAGCAGGAATGGAGGAATTGCAGCAGTTTCTCCAGTTTCCACCCACACTTCAAAGGTATCATGGTAGGCTAATTGGTTGTTGCAAAAATCAAGGTGTGGTACCGGGGCCTACTCATGAAGTAGTGAAACGTGTGGAGAAGTGAGCCAGTGAAGAAGTTGACTATGGCAACCAATCAGCATTGAAATAACATTTTTACTTTGCATACTATACAATTCTATGGAGCAGCTGATTGGTTGCCATGTGCAACTTCTCCACTCTTTTTACTGCTTCATGTATAGACCGCCATTGATTGTAAGCTTCAGTGGGGCAAGGACTGATGTAAATGTTTAAGTATTTTCTCTGTAAAGTGCTGCATAACATATATGCGTTAAATAAAAACCTGCTGATAATGTATTGTGTCATAGCTATCATCTCATATCTCATTAGTTGCTATTGTTTAGCACACATTTGCATTTCAATGTATTTATAGTAATTGCTCCTCAAGGGGCCGCATGCTGGGTGGGAATACACATGTAGACGTTAAAGATGTTCAATAAAAATAACTTAATGATGTGTATATTCAAGGCTGGACAAATCACTAGTTTTACATTGGCATGCAGTACACCAGATACTTTTACACCTACAGTGGAAAAGCAGGTAAAAAGGGTGCGCTGTGGCTATGTAGACTAGACACTGTGGATCCAAAGATGCAAATTAAAACGAATACAAGGTGATACTTCCCTTAGAAGTTTTACATCTGTTTTGAAACTTTAGTTTTGATAGCGAACCAGTCCCAAAGTGCTTTTATCCTACAGTACGTAATGACAAACGCTATATACATGGAAATATAACCTGTAACATTGTAGTGACTGTAACCATTGCACACTGTCCAATTTCAGTTTCAGTTTGCAACTTAGATTTGCTCTATATACTGTAGTATAAAAAGAGGGATTTCACAGTTCTCATTTCAGCAAATCCAGCCCAACGTTATTCCGCGGCATCAGCTATCACAGGTTTATACACTGGTGCTGACAATTCCCAGAGGAAAAGAAAAACAGGGGAAAAACTAGAGATGAGCACCGGAAATTTTTCGGGTTTTGTGTTTTGGTTTTGGGTTCGGTTCCGCGGCCGTGTTTTGGGTTCGACCGCGTTTTGGCAAAACCTCACCGAATTTTTTTTGTCGGATTCGGGTGTGTTTTGGATTCGGGTGTTTTTTTCCAAAAAACCTAAAAAACAGCTTAAATCATAGAATTTGGCGGTCATTTTGATCCCAAAGTATTATTAACCTCAAAAACCATAATTTCCACTCATTTTCAGTCTATTCTGAATACCTCACACCTCACAATATTATTTTTAGTCCTAAAATTTGCACCGAGGTCGCTGTGTGAGTAAGATAAGCGACCCTAGTGGCCGACACAAACACCGGGCCCATCTAGGAGTGGCACTGCAGTGTCACGCAGGATGGCCCTTCCAAAAAACCCTCCCCAAACAGCACATGACGCAAAGAAAAAGAAAAGAAAAAAGAGGTGCAAGATGGAATTGTCCTTGGGCCCTCCCACCCACCCTTATGTTGTATAAACAGGACATGCACACTTTAACCAACCCATCATTTCAGTGACAGGGTCTGCCACACGACTGTGACTGATATGACGGGTTGGTTTGGACCCCCACCAAAAAAGAAGCAATTAATCTCTCCTTGCACAAACTGGCTCTACAGAGGCAAGATGTCCACCTCATCATCATCCTCCGATATATCACCGTGTACATCCCCCTCCTCACAGATTATCAATTCGTCCCCACTGGAATCCACCATCTCAGCTCCCTGTGTACTTTGTGGAGGCAATTGCTGCTGGTCAATGTCTCCACGGAGGAATTGATTATAATTCATTTTAATGAACATCATCTTCTCCACATTTTCTGGATGTAACCTCGTACGCTGATTGCTGACAAGGTGAGCGGCGGCACTAAACACTCTTTCGGAGTACACACTTGTGGGAGGGCAACTTAGGTAGAATAAAGCCAGTTTGTGCAAGGGCCTCCAAATTGCCTCTTTTTCCTGCCAGTATAAGTACGGACTGTGTGACGTGCCTACTTGGATGCGGTCACTCATATAATCCTCCACCATTCTTTCAATGGTGAGAGAATCATATGCAGTGACAGTAGACGACATGTCCGTAATCGTTGTCAGGTCCTTCAGTCCGGACCAGATGTCAGCATCAGCAGTCGCTCCAGACTGCCCTGCATCACCGCCAGCGGGTGGGCTCGGAATTCTGAGCCTTTTCCTCGCACCCCCAGTTGCGGGAGAATGTGAAGGAGGAGATGTTGTTGACAGGTCGCGTTCCGCTTGACTTGACAATTTACTCACCAGCAGGTGTTTGAACCCCAGCAGACTTGTGTCTGCCGGAAAGAGAGATCCAAGGTAGGCTCTAAATCTAGGATCGAGCACGGTGGCCAAAATGTAGTGCTCTGATTTCAACAGATTGACCACCCGTGAATCCTTGTTAAGCGAATTAAGGGCTCCATCCACAAGTCCCACATGCCTAGCGGAATCGCTCCGTGTTAGCTCCTCCTTCAATGTCTCCAGCTTCTTCTGCAAAAGCCTGATGAGGGGAATGACCTGACTCAGGCTGGCAGTGTCTGAACTGACTTCACGTGTGGCAAGTTCAAAGGGCATCAGAACCTTGCACAACGTTGAAATCATTCTCCACTGCGCTTGAGACAGGTGCATCCCACCTCCTATATCGTGCTCAATTGTATAGGCTTGAATGGCCTTTTGCTGCTCCTCCAACCTCTGAAGCATATACAGGGTTGAATTCCACCTCGTTACCACTTCTTGCTTCAGATGATGGCAGGGCAGGTTCAGTAGTTTTTGGTGGTGCTCCAGTTTTCTGTACGTGGTGCCTGTACGCCGAAAGTGTCCCGCAATTCTTCTGGCCACCGACAGCATCTCTTGCACGCCCCTGTCGTTTTTTAAAAAATTCTGCACCACCAAATTCAAGGTATGTGCAAAACATGGGACGTGCTGGAATTGGCCCAGATTTAATGCACACACAATATTGCTGGCGTTGTCCGATGCCACAAATCCACAGGAGAGTCCAATTGGGGTAAGCCATTCCGCGATGATCTTCCTCAGTTGCCGTAAGAGGTTTTCAGCTGTGTGCGTATTCTGGAAACCGGTGATACAAAGCGTAGCCTGCCTAGGAAAGAGTTGGCGTTTGCGAGATGCTGCTACTGGTGCCACCGCTGCTGTTCTTGCGGCGGGAGTCCATACATCTACCCAGTGGGCTGTCACAGTCATATAGTCCTGACCCTGCCCTGCTCCACTTGTCCACATGTCCGTGGTTAAGTGGACATTGGGTACAGCTGCTTTTTTTAGGACACTGGTGACTCTTTTTCTGAGGTCTGTGTACATTTTCGGTATCGCCTGCCTAGAGAAATGGAACCTAGATGGTATTTGGTACCGGGGACACAGTACCTCCAACAAGTCTCTAGTTGGCTCTGCAGTAATGATGGATACCGGAACCACGTTTCTCACCACCCAGGATGTCAAGGCCTCAGTTATCCGCTTTGCAGTAGGATGACTGCTGTGATATTTCATCTTCCTCGCAAAGGACTGTTGGACAGTCAATTGCTTGGTGGAAGTAGTAAAAGTGGTCTTACGACTTCCCCTCTGGGATGACCATCGACTCCCAGCAGCAACAACAGCAGCGCCAGCAGCAGTAGGCGTTACACGCAAGGATGCATCGGAGGAATCCCAGGCAGGAGAGGACTCGTCAGAATTGCCAGTGACATGGCCTGCAGGACTATTGGCATTCCTGGGGAAGGAGGAAATTGACACTGAGGGAGTTGGTGGGGTGGTTTGCGTGAGCTTGGTTACAAGAGGAAGGGATTTACTGGTCAGTGGACTGCTTCCGCTGTCGGCCCAAGTTTTTGAACTTGTCACTGACTTATTATGAATGCGCTGCAGGTGACGTATAAGGGAGGATGTTCCGAGGTGGTTAACGTCCTTACCCCTACTTATTACAGCTTGACAAAGGGAACACACGGCTTGACACCTGTTGTCCGCATTTCTGGTGAAATACTTCCACACCGAAGAGCTGATTTTTTTGGTATTTTCACCAGGCATGTCAACGGCCATATTCCTACCACGGACAACAGGTGTCTCCCCGGGTGCCTGACTTAAACAAACCACCTCACCAACAGAATCCTCCTGGTCAATTTCCTCCCCAGCGCCAGCAACACCCATATCCTCCTCATCCTGGTGTACTTCAACACTGACATCTTCAATCTGACTATCAGGAACTGGACTGCGGGTGCTCCTTCCATCACTTGCAGGGGGCGTGCAAATGGTGGAAGGCGCATGCTCTTCATGTCCAGTGTTGGGAAGGTCAGGCATCGCAACCGACACAATTGGAGTCGGACTCTCCTTGTGGATTTGGGATTTCGAAGAACGCACAGTTCTTTGCGGTGCTACTGCTTTTGCCAGCTTTAGTCTTTTCATTTTTCTAGCGAGAGGCTGAGTGCTTCCATCCTCATGTGAAGCTGAACCACTAGCCATGAACATAGGCCAGGGCCTCAGCCGTTCCTTGCCACTCCGTGTGGTAAATGGCATATTGGCAAGTTTACGCTTCTCCTCCGACAATTTTATTTTAGGTTTTGGAGTCCTTTTTTTACTGATATTTGGTGTTTTGGATTTGACATGCTCTGTACTATGACATTGGGCATCGGCCTTGGCAGACGACGTTGCTGGCATTTCATCGTCTCGGCCATGACTAGTGGCAGCAGCTTCAGCACGAGGTGGAAGTGGATCTTGATCTTTCCCTAATTTTGGAACCTCAACATTTTTGTTCTCCATATTTTAATAGGCACAACTAAAAGGCACCTCAGGTAAACAATGGAGATGGATGGATTGGATACTAGTATACAATTATGGACGGACTGCCGAGTGCCGACACAGAGGTAGCCACAGCCGTGAACTACCGCACTGTACTGTGTCTGCTGCTAATATATAGACTGGTTGATAAAGAGATAGTATACTCGTAACTAGTATGTATGTATAAAGAAAGAAAAAAAAACCACGGTTAGGTGGTATATACAATTATGAACGGACTGCCGAGTGCCGACACAGAGGTAGCCACAGCCGTGAACTACCGCACTGTACTGTGTCTGCTGCTAATATATAGACTGGTTGATAAAGAGATAGTATACTCGTAACTAGTATGTATGTATAAAGAAAGAAAAAAAAACCACGGTTAGGTGGTATATACAATTATGGACGGGCTGCCGAGTGCCGACACAGAGGTAGCCACAGCCGTGAACTACCGCACTGTACTGTGTCTGCTGCTAATATAGACTGGTTGATAAAGAGATAGTATACTCGTAACTAGTATGTATGTATAAAGAAAGAAAAAAAAACCACGGTTAGGTGGTATATACAATTATGGACGGGCTGCCGAGTGCCGACACAGAGGTAGCCACAGCCGTGAACTACCGCACTGTACTGTGTCTGCTGCTAATATAGACTGGTTGATAAAGAGATAGTATACTCGTAACTAGTATGACTATAAAGAAAGAAAAAAAAACCACGGTTAGGTGGTATATACAATTATGGACGGGCTGCCGAGTGCCGACACAGAGGTAGCCACAGCCGTGAACTACCGCACTGTACTGTGTCTGCTGCTAATATATAGACTGGTTGATAAAGAGATAGTATACTCGTAACTAGTATGTATGTATAAAGAAAGAAAAAAAAACCACGGTTAGGTGGTATATACAATTATGGACGGGCTGCCGAGTGCCGACACAGAGGTAGCCACAGCCGTGAACTACCGCACTGTACTGTGTCTGCTGCTAATATATAGACTGGTTGATAAAGAGATAGTATACTCGTAACTATTATGTATGTATAAAGAAAGAAAAAAAAACCACGGTTAGGTGGTATATACAATTATGGACGGGCTGCCGAGTGCCGACACAGAGGTAGCCACAGCCGTGAACTACCGCACTGTACTGTGTCTGCTGCTAATATATAGACTGGTTGATAAAGAGATAGTATACTCGTAACTAGTATGTATGTATAAAGAAAGAAAAAAAAACCACGGTTAGGTGGTATATACAATTATGGACGGGCTGCCGAGTGCCGACACAGAGGTAGCCACAGCCGTGAACTACCGCACTGTACTGTGTCTGCTGCTAATATAGACTGGTTGATAAAGAGATAGTATACTCGTAACTAGTATGTATGTATAAAGAAAGAAAAAAAAACCACGGTTAGGTGGTATATACAATTATGGACGGGCTGCCGAGTGCCGACACAGAGGTAGCCACAGCCGTGAACTACCACACTGTACTGTGTCTGCTGCTAATATATAGACTGGTTGATAAAGAGATAGTATACTCGTAACTAGTATGTATGTATAAAGAAAGAAAAAAAAACCACGGTTAGGTGGTATATACAATTATGGACGGGCTGCCGAGTGCCGACACAGAGGTAGCCACAGCCGTGAACTACCGCACTGTACTGTGTCTGCTGCTAATATATAGACTGGTTGATAAAGAGATAGTATACTCGTAACTAGTATGTATGTATAAAGAAAGAAAAAAAAACCACGGTTAGGTGGTATATACAATTATGGACGGGCTGCCGAGTGCCGACACAGAGGTAGCCACAGCCGTGAACTACCGCACTGTACTGTGTCTGCTGCTAATATAGACTGGTTGATAAAGAGATAGTATACTACTAATATTATATATACTGGTGGTCAGGTCACTGGTCACTAGTCACACTGGCAGTGGCACTCCTGCAGCAAAAGTGTGCACTGTTTAATTTTAATATAATATTATGTACTCCTGGCTCCTGCTATAACCTATAACTGGCACTGCAGTGCTCCCCAGTCTCCCCCACAATAATAAGCTGTGTGAGCTGAGCACAGTCAGATATATATATACATTGATGCAGCACACTGGGCTGAGCAGTGCACACAGATATGGTATGTGACTGAGTCACTGTGTGTATCGTTTTTTTCAGGCAGAGAACGGATATATTAAATAAAACAAACAACTGCACTGTCTGGTGGTCACTGTGGTCGTCAGTCACTAAACTCTGCACTCTCTTCTACAGTATCACAGCCTCAGGTCAATCTCTCTCTCTCTCTCTCAACCCTAATCTAAATGGAGAGGACGCCAGCCACGTCCTCTCCCTATCAATCTCAATGCACGTGTGAAAATGGCGGCGACGCGCGGCTCCTTATATAGAATCCGAGTCTCGCTATAGAATCCGAGCCTCGCGAGAATCCGACAGCTTCATGATGACGTTCGGGCGCGCTCGGGTTAACCGAGCAAGGCGGGAAGATCCGAGTCGCTCGGACCCGTGAAAAAAAACATGAAGTTCGGGCGGGTTCGGATTCAGAGAAACCGAACCCGCTCATCTCTACTGGGAATGCAGCATGAAGTCACTCGGGAGAGACAACTGTGGGATGTGTGGAAAGAAGGAGAGAGAGAGACACAGACTGTGGGATGTGTGGCGGAGAAAGGATGAGATATACATATTTATATATGTTTATAAATATTTTATTAACAGTTTCTTATATAGCACAGAAAATTCTGTTGCACTTCTATCTATCTATCTATCTATCTATCTATCTATCTATCTATCTATCTATCTATCTCCTATATAATAGCCCTATTCTGTGACCTTGTGATTCATTTGCTAACGCTGGGCGGAGTCACAACAGTGGGCGGAGTTATTCAAATGAGTCACAGAGATCTGGCCAAATCTACAGGAGACTAGGAGCAGAAGCAGATAGCATGGACATTGGGCATGTCACAGACAGGGCTGCATACCTCCCAGCTTTCTGCAGGAGCTTTCTCCAGGCAGAAGGAGGGAAACACTCGGCGAAAAGGGGGCGTGGCTTCACGGGAGGGTCCCCGTTTTCGTCAGTGAGGGGGCATGCCCAGCGCTCTGTGAGCTGCTGGCATGCCCCCAGGGGCTGATTATGAGTCCGGGGGGCCCAGGGCACTTGAGACAGGGGAGCCCTATCTCATTGCTGTGCCTGCTGAGGGTTGGGGGCGTGGCCTAATTGCGCCCGCGCGGCCACGCCCCCTTATGCAAATTCCGATTTTTGTTTTTATTTTTTTTATGGGATTTTGGCCCCTCAGCTAGGGCTAAATCCAGAGGAGGTGGTCGCTCCCCCCTACACACCCGCACAGGGAGAAGAAAGCAGGGAGACTGCTGCCTCCCTGCAACACCACAGACCTGCCAATATGCAGCAGCGTGTGCTGACTGTAGCACAATGCTGCCACTGTTGCTGGCAGGACGGGGGGGGGGGGAGCTTCTGAGCTGGGACAGAGCTACTCCAGCCGGGGGGGCCTCTAAAACTGTGGGGCCAACGGTACGTATCCCCCACCCCAAAAAATGGGACTGTCCCGCGAAAATCTGGACATTTGGGAGGTATGGGGGTGTGTGAGGGGTATGTCATACAGACAGACGGGCACCGGCTCACTGTGTGCTTGACCCCCCACATCGGCATACTCAGCAGGGTCTCTCTGGTGCGGAGGAGCGTCACTTTCTGACACACTCCACGCTTCTTAGCTGCAGTTTAGTGAGGCACCTGCCGCTGTGCAGGTTCCATACTGCCTCTGTTATCTCCAGCCCCGGCAACCCCACCGCTAGCTGCAGCGCTGCCACCCGCAGTGGAGTGCGCCCAGCTCATTCACACACTTTAGCTGGCGGGTAGCGCTGCAGAAATCCGAGCTGCTTGCAGGCTCTGACCCACTCCTCCCTCCAGCCGCAGCGTCTCCTGGGAGCTAACCAGTCACTCCCAGTCTCCCCTTACCACAGTGCCCGGAAGCCGTGAGGTCCGCGCCACGTGCATGCTATGACCCCCTCCTCCCTCCAGCCGCAGCATCTCCTGGGGGTTAACCAGTCATTTCCAGTCTCACCTTACCACAGTGCCCGGCAGCTGCGCGAGGTCTGCGGTGTGTGACTGAGGAGGGGGGGGAGGGATGCGGACTGGCAGAGAAAGCAGGAGTCCAGCCTGAGAGAGTCAGCCATGCCAAGTCTCCAGCAGCAGCAGATCCCAACAGGTTGGAATGGAACAGCAGCAGCCAGCAGCAGTGACTCCGGTAAGACACTTCACCCTTATCCTGGCCCTGTCACCCTTATGCTGGCCCTGTTACCCCTATCCTGGCCCTGTCACCCCTGTGCTTGCCCTGTGAACCCTATACTGGCCCCGTCACCCCTGTCCTGGTCCTGCCGCCCCTACCCTGGCCCTGTCACCCCTATCCTGTCCCTATCATTTCTGTCCTGGCCCTGTCACCCCTGTCCTGGCCCCGTCACCCCTGTCCTGGCCCCGTCACCCCTGTCCTGGCCCCGTCACCCCTATCCTGGCACCGTCACCCCTGTCCTGGCCCCGTCAACCCTGTACTGACCCTGTCACCCCTGTCCTGGCCCTGTTACTGCATACCCTCCAACTACCTTTTATGGCATGTACAGTACCCGCAGCGCCTCCAGACCTCTCCCCAATGCACCACACCTCCGCACCTTCCCCTCCACCACATGCGGCACTCCACCCCTCCCCCACATGCTGTGCCTCCAGACCCCCTACACCACCCGTGGCTCCCACTCCTCCACCCCTTCACCACCCACAGCACCTCCAGGCCCCTTCCACCATTCACCCCCCTTATACGTCTCCCCCCACACCTGCCCCCCTCCACCCGCAGCATCTGCAGACACCCTCCTCCATCAGCGGTCCCCCCCTCACCCACCCCTCCCCCACCAATGGCACCCCTGCACCTGCCCCTCCACCACCTGCAGCACCTCCGGACCTCCTTTCCCATCCGCCGCAACACCCGTACCTGCCCCTACCCTACCCATGGTGCCTGCGGTCCCCTACCCAACCCCCGGCACACCCGTCCCTTCCCATCCCACAGCACCTCCGGAACCCTTCACCCATCCACAACATCCCCACACCTGCCCCTCTCCCACCCGTGGCACCCCTGCCCCTCCCCCACCTGCGGTGCCTCCGGACCCCTCCCCCATCTGCATCCCCCACTCCTCTGCCCCTCCCCCACGCGCAGCACCTCCCGAACCTTCCCCATCCGGGCCCCACCCCCACTTCTGCCTCCCCTCCACCCGCAGCATCTACAGACACCATCCGCAGTCCCCCCCGCACCCGCTACATTCTGTACATCGTGCCCTGCAGGTGCTGTTCACGCCGTCGCAAGGGGCTGCGCCTCCTTCACCATCGCACGCCCTTTCATTGTGCAATATTTAACCACTAACAAAGGAATGCAGGTAATACTCCATATAATACAAATATTAAACCCCAGAAAGGCATGCAAGGGTTAAGGGGGCGTAGCCCCTTGCGACGGTGTGAAGAGCGCCCGTAGGGCGCGATGAAGCACCTAGTATATAGATATATATATATATATATATTTATATATATATATATATCTATATTTATCTATATATATATATATATATTTATTAGTGATGTGCACCGGACATTTTTCGTGTTTTGTGTTTTGGTTTTGGATTCGGTTCCGCGGCCGTGTTTTGGATTCGGACGCGTTTTGGCAAAACCTCACCGAAATTTTTTTGTCGGATTCGGGTGTGTTTTGGATTCGGGTGTTTTTTTTACAAAAAACCCTAAAAAACAGCTTAAATCATAGAATTTGGGGGTCATTTTGATCCCATAGTATTATTAACCTCAATTACCATAATTTCCACTCATTTCCAGTCTATTCTGAACACCTCACACCTCACAATATTATTTTTAGTCCTACAATTTGCACCAAGGTCGCTGGATGGCTAAGCTAAGCGACACAAGTGGCCGACACAAACAGATGGTCACTATGGTGATGGGTTTGGTGCAGACGTAACGGCTGTCAGCCGCTACGTCATCAGATAGCGTCCCGCCTCGGCGTCCTGCGCTGGCGCTCCGGCGGGCGGGAGAAGTGTTCACATCGGTGGGGATATAAGGTGAGAGCATTTGTATTTTATATGTATCCTGACGACAATTGCATAAATTGAAACGTTGATCTACTTGCACGGTATCTGGTCCGTTCATTTACCAGTTTCTACTAAGCTGTGAGTGCCGCCTGTTAACATCTTCTACTTATCTCTTTATGGCTGTGAGGGCACCGGGCGTGTTTAAAGTTTATATTGGAGTGCCGGACACTGTGTGCATATTCATGATTTACCAGGCAGCTGGTGTAATCTAGGTCACGGCAACCATTGATTTGATATCCTTTGGAACTTCTGATTCTCGTCTGTCTCTCAGGATTTGTTGGACATTTTTATTTTTGATGGTTTACACAGGGTGATTTCATTACTCATTTGTTTTAGCTGCTGTTTTTCTACAGAACTTATCTTTTTTGTTTGTAATCAAGATTAATCATTGATCATTTACTTGACAATTCAGCATTGAATTTCACACATTATTTGCAATATGGCTGAATCCAATATAGGAGAAAAGGAGATCTTTAACCCTTTGTTAATTCCATTGCAAGAACATTTTAGTTACTCTGAATCAGAGACTGACACTATTTTGCATAAGGAACAACTCTTTGATCAAATTGAGGCACTTTCCACAGAAGTGATTTTTCGTGAGCTATTACGCTTAAAGAAAAGGGAGATTGATTTTACCTATCATGCGATTACACTCAGCGATTATTTTCGCTCAAAGAAAATACCCAGGGGGTTCAGAGTACGCAATTGTCCCACGATAGGAAGATGGGACCCTGTTTTTTGCCGTAAATGGGTTTCCATTTTAAATAAATGCTCGGCTGACTTAATGCTGCTGGTCATTGAGCATTCTAATAAGGAAGTGGAATCGGTTAAAGCAAAAATTTCAGTGCTGGAAGGGACACATATACCACTACTGGAGGCTGACAAAGATAATGAGTGGTTGGATAAATTGGCCAGCCAGCTTGCCACCTACAAACGCGACTTGATCAAATATAAGCGTGAAAAATTCCTGAAAGTCGAGAAAGACTATGATAATCATCAGGTGTATAGGTGGCTGTCAGGCAACAAGGAAGGTGAGAGCAAACGTCCCTTCTTCCGTAGACAACGTTACCCGGGAACAGCACTTGATACTGAAACTTCCACTGAAAACAACAGCACGGCCAGCGACTCTGAACCCCGCCGGAACCGTAATCGCAATCGTCGCAGAGGTCCTAACATCCCTTTAGGAGTGACTACACGTACCGGTGCCCGCAAAGACGCCCTACTCGACGAGGCGGACAATACAGACGCAGCCAAACGTGGAAAAAAGCCACCCGTAGCCAACAAGAACAAATAATTTTCAACTTATCGAGTACGGAACTCACAGACAGTGAGAAGAGTGTCCTTTCAAAGGGCTTCCCCTTTGTGCCGTCCAAAGATTTTGACCATCTGAGATGGAATATTGAGAAACACCAACTTCAACGGAAGCTCAAATTAAAAGAATTTTTTTCACAGCAACAACCTGATTCTACCGGGAGTAATAAAGGTCCTATTCCTCCCAGTTTACTTCAATTCAAGAAACCGTCCACTTTTGACCCCCTGTCCAATAACCCTAGCATCAAAACGTTCATGCGTGTCATTGATCAGCAGGTGGTGAATACCATGAAAGATCCAGCTCCCATAAGATCAAATTTGAACTTACAAGAATTTAAAGCCTTGAAGTCTTTATCGAGTAATGAGAATCTTGTCATTCGCCCCGCAGACAAGGGGGGCGCGGTGGTGCTTCAAGATCTCCAAGATTATAGATCTGAATTACAACGTCAGTTAGCGGAACCTGGTGTTTATTTAAAACTCCGGGGGGACCCAACCACCGGTTTTTCCAAATGCCTTAGAGAGACCTTGGTATTAGCATTAGATTCTTCTTTTATTTCTGAGGAGTGCTTTGAGGTCCTTATCCCTGAGTTCCCTATTGTACCACTACTTTATAGTCTGCCTAAGATCCACAAAGGCCTTGACCCCCCACCGGGTAGGCCTATTATTGCGGCACGGGGCTCTTTATTTCAGCCCACATCTACTTTTCTTGATACCATTTTGCAGCCTTTGGTGCAGACACAATCAAATTATTTGTTGGACACTACAGCACTCCTCAATAAATTGATTAATTTGGGGACTGTTCCCAGTGATGTGTGGCTCATTACTGTGGATGTGTGTAGTTTATACACCGTTATTCCCCATGCTGAGGGCTTAGAAGCAGTGCAGAAATTCTTGTTAGAGTTTAGTTCTCTGAATGCAACACATATTGAAATCGCGGGGCAACTGTTGGAACTCATCCTCACCAAGAATTATTTTCTTTTTGATGGAGATTTTTACCTACAGACCAAAGGGTGTGCGATGGGTTCTGCAGTTGCTCCGACGTACGCCAACATTTTCATGTTTGCAGTAGAAAACGATTTATTTTTCAGAGATCCAGAAATAGCTACAGATATTGTATTCTATACAAGATTTATAGATGACCTACTGTTGATTTGGAGGGGTACGGAGGAAAAGTTTAAATTGATCATGGAAACTCACAACAACTCTGCCAGTCCAGTTAAATTTACCTTTAAGATGGACAGACAGGTGATAGATTTCCTTGACGTTAGAATTTCCCTTCTTGAAGGTAGGATCTCCACCACGGTCTTTACTAAACCTACTGACCGTAACACATTCCTGCATTGGAATAGTTGCCACCCCAGAAGCCTGAAATATGGCTTACCATATTCACAGATGATCAGAATTAGAAGGATCAACGATGATGCTTCTATAGCATCGACTCAAATTGATGATCTAATATCTAAATTTGTAGCCAGGGGTTATCAACTCCGTAAATTACTTCTTGATAAAGAAAAAGTACTAGCTATGGATAGAAAGGAGTTATTAACTAAAAAGATTAGGACAACACAGGACTCTAAACTCCCCTGGGTGAATCAGTACCATTCACGCTCTGAGACGGTATGTAAGATTGCCAAAAAACATTGGCACCTTATTAAGTCAGATGACCAACTGAAATTGGGTGATGTTGATCTGATGCCTTGTTTCTCTAGGTCCAGCAATTTGCGGGATATTTTAGTCAAAACTGATATAACAGGTAAAGGGAAACCATCTCCAAAGAATTTTCTATCTTTAAGTAAAAAGGGATGTTACAAATGTCCTTGCACTACTTGCAAATATATGATTAGCGGGGACACTTTCTGTCACCCCCATTTAGGTACTAAGCTCAAAATTCATCACCGTCTAACATGTGAGAGTACCCACGTCGTGTATCAGATTATATGTCCATGCGGACTTTCTTATATTGGCAAAACCATCAGAAAGTTCAAAGAAAGGATGACGGCACACAGGTCTGCTATCAGACAGGCATTGTCCACTGGCATGAGTGATCAGCCAGTGGCCAGACACTTTGCCGAATTCAAACATAGTGTTGCCAGCATCAAGTACCGCATGATAGATCATATCCCGTTATCCTTACGAGGAGGTGACAGAGGGGCTGCCCTTTTGAGATGTGAGGCCAGGTGGATATCCAAATTGGATGTCTTGGCCCCACGTGGTCTCAATGAAACTCTTCCCTTATCCTGTTTCTAGGAGGTGATTTCCTTTTTTCCTTTTTATCTTCATTTATGCATATTGATTATGGTTTATTTCTTTCATTGTAATTTTGGTTCATACTGAATATGTGATCCTTTAATGCGATGTTTTGTATATTGAAGGTATTTCCTACATGTTTCTAAAAAAGGACAATTCTTGATATATGAATAAGTCTACATGTGGTCCGATTTGATCTTATTAGCATTTTACGTAGGCTTTGTTTCCATGGATCGTTCCTGAATGCAGCGCTGTGTTTTTGTTTAGATGGTCACTATGGTGATGGGTTTGGTGCAGACGTAACGGCTGTCAGCCGCTACGTCATCAGATAGCGTCCCGCCTCGGCGTCCTGCGCTGGCGCTCCGGCGGGCGGGAGAAGTGTTCACATCGGTGGGGATATAAGGTGAGAGCATTTGTATTTTATATGTATCCTGACGACAATTGCATAAATTGAAACGTTGATCTACTTGCACGGTATCTGGTCCGTTCATTTACCAGTTTCTACTAAGCTGTGAGTGCCGCCTGTTAACATCTTCTATATATATATCTATATTTATCTATATATATATATATATATTTATTAGTGATGTGCACCGGACATTTTTCGTGTTTTGTGTTTTGGTTTTGGATTCGGTTCCGCGGCCGTGTTTTGGATTCGGACGCGTTTTGGCAAAACCTCACCGAAATTTTTTTGTCGGATTCGGGTGTGTTTTGGATTCGGGTGTTTTTTTTTACAAAAAACCCTAAAAAACAGCTTAAATCATAGAATTTGGGGGTCATTTTGATCCCATAGTATTATTAACCTCAATTACCATAATTTCCACTCATTTCCAGTCTATTCTGAACACCTCACACCTCACAATATTATTTTTAGTCCTACAATTTGCACCAAGGTCGCTGGATGGCTAAGCTAAGCGACACAAGTGGCCGACACAAACACCTGGCCCATCTAGGAGTGGCACTGCAGTGTCAGGCAGGATGGCACAGCGACACAAGTGGCCGACAGAAACACCTGGCCCATCTAGGAGTGGCACTGCAGTGTCAGGCAGGATGGCACTTCAAAAAAATTGTCCCCAAACAGCACATGATGCAAAGAAAAAGGAAAGAAAAAAGAGGTGCAAGATGGAATTGTCCTTGGGCCCTCCCACCAGTGGCGGATCTAGACTTAACTTTTAGGGGGGGCGGTTTAAGAATTATGACTTTTCCCCCTAATCATAGCCCCTCCCACTTAGTAATGCCCTTCCCGTTCGCTTCTAAAATTTCCTATTGTTGCCATTACTAATAAAATGTTGCCAGTTAGTGGAGAGAACCCTGCGCACTGGTGATACAGACTGCCAAATCGCCATTCCTTCCATCAGGGGTGGTAGAGGATAAGACAGTAGGGCAATTTAAACATGCATGGGATAGACACAAGGATATTCTTACAAAGAAATTCAACATTGAAGCACACTGTATGAGCTGAAATTCACATTATAGCACACTGTATGAGCCAACGTTATAGCACACTGTATGAGCCAAAATTCACTTTATAGCACACTGTATGAGCCAACGTTATAGCACACTGTATGAGCCAAAATTCACTTTATACAACACTGTATGAGCCAAAATTCACTTTATAGCACACTGTATGAGCCAAAATTCACTTTATAGCACACTGTATGAGCCAAAATTCACTTTATAGCACACTGTATGAGCCAACGTTATAGCACACTGTATGAGCCAATGTTATAGCACACTGTATGAGCCAAAATTCACTTTATAGCACACTGTATGAGCCAAAATTCACTTTATAGCACACTGTATGAGCCAAAATTCACTTTATAGCACACTGTATGAGCCAAAATTCACTTTATAGCACACTGTATGAGCCAACGTTATAGCACACTGTATGAGCCAACGTTATAGCACACTGTATGAGCCAATGTTATAGCACACTGTATGAGCCAAAATTCACTTTATAGCACACTGTATGAGCCAATGTTATAGCACACTGTATGAGCCAAAATTCACTTTATAGCACACTGTATGAGCCAATGTTATAGCACACTGTATGAGCCGAAGTGCACATTATAGCACGCTGAATGAGGCAACAGAATGCAGGGACATAATGCCGGGAGAAGAGAGGAGGGGGGAGAAATGGGCCACACAACACACAACACACAACACACACACACCTAATCATTGATGGAGGCCGGGTCCCGCCGCGATATTGGGAACGGATGCCGAGCGGTGCAGCGAGGCGGAGGACGAAGACAGAGAGAGAGCGTCCTCCTGACGCGCGTACAGGAAGGAGGGGGCGTGCTCAGATCAGAGGTCACTGTACGCGCGTCAGGACACTCCTCTCTCTCCTCGTCCGCCGCCGCGCTGCACCGCTCTCCAACCCGTTCCCAATACCGCAGCGGGACCCGGCCTCCATCCCGCTGCCGGTATATGTAGGGGGGGCGTTCGCCCTGATCGCCCCCCGCTAAATCCGCCACTGCCTCCCACCCACCCTTATGTTGTATAAACAGGACATGCACACTTTAACGAACCCATCATTTCAGCGACAGGGTCTGCCACACGACTGTGACTGAAATGACTGGTTGGTTTGGGCCCCCACCAAAAAAAGAAGCAATCAATCTCTCCTTGCACAAACTGGCTCTACAGAGGCAAGATGTCCACCTCATCATCATCCTCCGATTCCTCACCCCTTTCACTGTGTACATCCCCCTCCTCACAGATTATTAATTCGTCCCCACTGGAATCCACCATCTCAGGTCCCCTTGTACTTTCTGGAGGCAATTGCTGCTGGTGAATGTCTCCACGGAGGAATTGATTATAATTCATTTTGATGAACATCATCTTCTCCACATTTTCTAGAAGTAACCTCGTACGCCGATTGCTGACAAGGTGAGCGGCGGCACTAAACACTCTTTCGGAGTACACACTGGAGAGAGGGCAACTAAGGTAGAATAAAGCCAGTTTGTGCAAGGGCCTCCAAATTGCCTCTTATTCCTGCCAGTATATGTACGGACTGTCTGACGTGCCTACTTGGATGCGGTCACTCATATAATCCTCCACCATTCTTTACATGGTGAGAGAATCATATGCAGTGACAGTAGACGACATGTCAGTAATCATTGGCAGGTCCTTCAGTCCGGACCAGATGTCAGCACTCGCTCCAGACTGCCCTGCATCACCGCCAGCGGGTAGGCTCGGAATTCTTAGCCTTTTCCTCACACCCCCAGTTGCGGGAGAATGTGAAGGAGGAGATGTTGACGGGTCACGTTCTGCTTGACTTGACAATTTTCTCACCAGCAGGTCTTTGAACCTCTGCAGACTTGTGTCTGCCGGAAAGAGAGATACAACGTAGGTTTTAAATCTAGGATCGAGCACGGTGGCCAAAATGTAGTGCTCTGATTTCAACAGATTGACTACCCGTGAATCCTGGTTAAGCGAATTAAGGGCTCCATCCACAAGTCCCACATGCCTAGCGGAATCGCTCTGTTTTAGCTCCTCCTTCAATGTCTCCAGCTTCTTCTGCAAAAGCCTGATGAGGGGAATGACCTGACTCAGGCTGGCAGTGTCTGAACTGACTTCACGTGTGGCAAGTTTAAAGGGTTGCAGAACCTTGCACAACGTTGAAATCATTCTCCACTGCGCTTGAGTCAGGTGCATTCCCCCTCCTTTGCCTATATCGTGGGCAGATGTATAGGCTTGAATGGCCTTTTGCTGCTCCTCCATCCTCTGAAGCATATAGAGGGTTGAATTCCACCTCGTTACCACCTCTTGCTTCAGATGATGGCAGGGCAGGTTCAGGAATGTTTGGTGGTGCTCCAGTCTTCTGTACGCGGTGCCTGAATGCCGAAAGTGGCCCGCAATTCTTCGGGCCACCGACAGCATCTCTTGCACGCCCCTGTCATTTTTTAAATAATTCTGCACCACCAAATTCAATGTATGTGCAAAACATGGGACGTGCTGGAATTTGCCCAGATGTAATGCATGCACAATATTGCTGGTGTTGTCCGATGTCACAAATCCCCAGGAGAGTACAATTGGGGTAAGCCATTCTGCGATGATCTTCCTCAGTTGCCGTAAGAGGTTGTCAGCTGTGTGCCTATTCTGGAAAGCGGTGATACAAAGCGTAGCCTGCCTAGGAACGAGTTGGCATTTGCGAGATGCTGCTACTGGTGCCGCCGCTGCTGTTCTTGCTGCGGGAGGCAATACATCTACCCAGTGGGCTGTCACAGTCATATAGTCCTGAGTCTGCCCTGCTCCACTTGTCCACATGTCCGTGGTTAAGTGGACATTGGGTACAACTGCATTTTTTAGGACACTGGTGAGTCTTTTTCTGAGGTCTGTGTACATTTTCGGTATCGCCTGCCTAGAGAAATGGAACCTAGATGGTATTTGGTACCGGGGACACAGTACCTCAATCAAGTCTATAGTTGCCTCTGAATTAACGATGGATACCGGAACCACGTTTCTCACCGCCCAGGCTGCCAAGGCCTGAGTTATCTGCTTTGCAGCAGGATGACTGCTGTGATATTTCATCTTCCTCGCAAAGGACTGTTGGACAGTCAATTGCTTACTGGAAGTAGTACAAGTGGTCTTCCGACTTCCCCTCTGGGATGACGATCGACTCCCAGCAGCAACAACAGCAGCGCCAGCAGCAGTAGGCGTTACACTCAAGGATGCATCGGAGGAATCCCAGGCAGGAGAGGACTCGTCAGACTTGACAGTGACATGGCCTGCAGGACTATTGGCTTTCCTGGGTAAGGAAGAAATTGACACTGAGGGAGTTGGTGGTGTGGTTTGCAGGAGCTTGGTTACAAGAGGAAGGGATTTAGTGGTCAGTGGACTGCTTCCACTGTCACCAAAAGTTTTTGAACTTGTCACTGACTTATGATGAATGCGCTGCAGGTGACGTATAAGGGAGGATGTTCCGAGGTGGTTAACGTCCTTACCCCTACTTATTACAGCTTGACAAAGGCAACACACGGCTTGACACCTGTTGTCCGCATTTGTGTTGAAATAATTCCACACCGAAGAGCTGATTTTTTTTGTATTTTGACCAGGCATGTCAATGGCCATATTCGTCCCACGGACAACAGGTGTCTCCCCGGGTGCCTGACTTAAACAAACCACCTCACCATCAGAATCCTCCTTGTCAATTTCCTCCCCAGCGCCAGCAACACCCATATCCTCATCCTGGTGTACTTCAACACTGACATCTTCAATTTGACTATCAGGAATTGGACTGCAGGTGCTCCTTCCAGCACTTGCAGGGGGCGTGCAAATGGTGGAAGGCGCAAGCTCTTCCCGTCCAGTGTTGGGAAGCTCAGGCATCGCAACCGACACAATTGGACTCTCCTTGGGGATTTGTGATTTAGAAGAACGCACAGTTCTTTGCTGTGTTTTTGCCAGCTTAAGTCTTTTCATTTTTCTAGCGAGAGGATGAGTGTTTCCATCCTCATGTGAAGCTGAACCACTAGCCATGAACATAGGCCAGGGCCTCAGCCGTTCCTTGCCACTCCGTGTCGTAAATGGCATATTGGCAAGTTTACGCTTCTCCTCAGACGATTTTAATTTTGATTTATGGGTCATTTTACTGAACTTTTGTTTTTTGGATTTTACATGCTCTCTACTATGACATTGGGCATCGGCCTTGGCAGACGACGTTGATGGCATTTCATCGTCTCGGCCATGACTAGTGGCAGCAGCTTCAGCACGAGGTGGAAGTGGATCTTGATCTTTCCCTATTTTAACCTCCACATTTTTGTTCTCCATTTTTTAATGTGTCGAATTATATGCCAGTATCAATAGCAATGGCCTACTACTATATTTACTGCGCACAACTGAAATGCACCACAGGTATGGATGGATAGTATACTTAACGACACAGAGGTAGGTACAGCAGTGGCCTACCGTACTGCTATATATAGTATACTGGTGGTCACTGTGTCAGCAAACTGCAAAACTAAAATGCACCACAGGTATAGAATGTAGATGGATAGTATACTTAATGGATGACGACACAGAGGTAGGTACAGCAGTGGCCTACCGTACTGCTATATATAGTATACTGGTGGTCACTGTGTCAGCAAACTGCAAAACTAAAATGCACCACAGGTATAGAATGTAGATGGATAGTATACTTAATGGATGACGACACAGAGGTAGGTACAGCAGTGGCCTACCGTACTGCTATATAGTATACTGGTGGTCACTGTGTCAGCAAACTGCAAAACTAAAATGCACCACAGGTATAGAATGTAGATGGATAGTATACTTAATGGATGACGGCACAGAGGTAGGTACAGCAGTGGCCTACCGTACTGCTATATATAGTATACTGGGCGTCACTGTGTCAGCAAACTGCAAAACTAAAATGCACCACAGGTATAGAATGTAGATGGATAGTATACTTAATGGATGACGACACAGAGGTAGGTACAGCAGTGCACTCTGCACTGTACTCCTCCTATATAATATTAATTATACTGGTGGTCCCCAGTCCCCACAATAAAGCAGCACACTGAGCACAGATATGGAGTGTTTTTCAGGCAGACAACGTATACTGGTGGTCACTGTCAGCAAAACTCTGCACTGTACTCCTGCTATATAAATAATACAGCTGCTCCCCAGTCCCCACAATTAAGCAGTGTGAGCACTCAGCAGCACAGATATATCATGCAGCACACTGAGCACAGATATGGTATGGAGCGTTTTTTTCAGGCAGAGAACGGATAAAAACTGGTGGTCACTTATCAGCAAAACTCTGCACTGTACTCCTCCTAACAGCTGCTCCCCAGTCCTCCCCACAATTAAGCAATAAAGCAATCAACTTCAACAATAAACGGAGAGGACGCCAGCCACGTCCTTTCCCTATCATCTCCAATGCACGAGTGAAAATGGCGGCGACGCGCGGCTGCTTATATAGAATCCGAATCTCGCGAGAATCCGACAGCGGGATGATGACGTTCAGGCGCGCTCGGGTTAGCTGAGCAAGGCGGGAAGGTTCGAACCTGCCTCGGACCCGTGTAAAAAGGGTGAAGTTCGGGGGGGTTCGGTTTCCGAGAAACCGAACCCGCTCATCACTAATATATCTATATATATATATAGATATAGATATAGATATATATAATCTGAGGGCAGGCAGCTGGTACAGGTGGTCTCTCCACAAGGCAAGGTGGGGAACATGCTTCCGCTGGTGTTATCTGCAAAGAAAATAGTTTTGAGCCATATTAAACACACTGCATCATTTATTTTCTACCTAAGCAAAAGTAATACTTTTTCTCTGGATATTATCTTTCTCCACATGTAGCAATATATAAATGGACATGTAACACATTGCTTCCCCTTGCAGTTGTATTTGATGTGTTACATGTCAGTTTAAAGTTTAACACATTTGTACAATAGACTAATGAATATCTATGTAACATATACATATTAGAGATGAGCGGGTTCGGTTTCTCTGAATCCGAACCCGCCCGAACTTCATGGTTTTTTTCACGGGTCCGAGCAGACTCGGATCCTCCCGCCTTGCTCGGTTAACCCGAGCGCGCCCGAACGTCATCATGACGCTGTCGGATTCTCGCGAGACTCGGATTCTATATAAGGAGCCGCGCGTCGCCGCCATTTTCACACGTGCATTGAGATTGATAGTGAGAGGACGTGGCTGGCGTCCTCTCCATTTAGATTATAAGAGAGAGAGATTTACTGGAGCTTAGGACTAGGAGGAGTACTGTAGAAGTGTAGAGAGTGCAGAGAGTTTACTAGTGAGTGACCACCAGACAGTGCAGTTTATTTAATATATCCGTTCTCTGCCTGAAAAAAGCGATACACACAGTGACTCAGTCACATACCATATCTGTGTGCACTGCTCAGGCTCAGCCCAGTGTGCTGCATCATCTATATATATTATATATCTGTCTGACTGCTCAGCTCACACAGCTTATAATTGTGGGGGAGACTGGGGAGCACTGCAGTGCCAGTTATAGGTTATAGCAGGAGCCAGGAGTACATAATATTATATAGTGAGTGACCACCAGACAGTGCAGTTTATTTAATATATCCGTTCTCTGCCTGAAAAAAGCGATACACACAGTGACTCAGTCACATACCATATCTGTGTGCACTGCTCAGGCTCAGCCCAGTGTGCTGCATCATCTATATATATTATATATCTGTCTGACTGCTCAGCTCACACAGCTTATAATTGTGGGGGAGACTGGGGAGCACTGCAGTGCCAGTTATAGGTTATAGCAGGAGCCAGGAGTACATAATATTATATTAAAATTAAACAGTGCACACTTTTGCTGCAGGAGTGCCACTGCCAGTGTGACTGACCAGTGACCTGACCACACTGACCACCAGTATAGTTAGTAGTATACTTATATTGTGATTGCCTGAAAAAGTTAAACACTCGTCGTGTGACTTCACTTGTGTGTTGTTTTTTTTTTTTATTCTATAAAAATAAAACTCATTCTGCTGACAGACAGTGTCCAGCAGGTCCGTCATTATATAATATATAATATATACCTGTCCGGCTGCAGTAGTGATATATATATATTTTTTATATCATTTATCATCCAGTCGCAGCAGACACAGTACGGTAGTTCACGGCTGTGGCTACCTCTGTGTCTGCACTCGGCAGGCAGTCCGTCCATAATTGTATACCACCTAACCGTGGTTTTTTTTTCTTCTTTATACATACATACTACTACGACATCTCTTTATCAACCAGTCTATATTAGCAGCAGACACAGTACAGTACGGTAGTTCACGGCTGTGGCTACCTCTGTGTCTGCACTCGGCAGGCAGTCCGTCCATAATTGTATACCACCTAACCTTTTTCTTTGCATCATGTGCTGATTGGGGAGGGTTTTTTGGAAGGGACATCCTGCGTGACACTGCAGTGCCACTCCTAAATGGGCCCGGTGTTTGTGTCGGCCACTAGGGTCGCTAATCTTACTCACACAGTCAGCTACCTCATTGCGCCTCTTTTTTTCTTTGCGTCATGTGCTGTTTGGGGAGGGTTTTTTGGAAGGGACATCCTGCGTGACACTGCAGTGCCACTCCTAGATGGGCCCGGTGTTTGTGTCGGCCACTAGGGTCGCTAATCTTACTCACACAGCTACCTCATTGCGCCTCTTTTTTTCTTTGCGTCATGTGCTGTTTGGGGAGGGTTTTTTGGAAGGGACATCCTGCGTGACACTGCAGTGCCACTCCTAGATGGGCCCGGTGTTTGTGTCGGCCACTAGGGTCGCTAATCTTACTCACACAGCTACCTCATTGCGCCTCTTTTTTTCTTTGCGTCATGTGCTGTTTGGGGAGGGTTTTTTGGAAGGGCCATCCTGCGTGACACTGCAGTGCCACTCCTAGATGGGCCCGGTGTTTGTGTCGGCCACTAGGGTCGCTAATCTTACTCACACAGCTACCTCATTGCGCCTCTTTTTTTCTTTGCGTCATGTGCTGTTTGGGGAGGGTTTTTTGGAAGGGACATCCTGCGTGACACTGCAGTGCCACTCCTAGATGGGCCCGGTGTTTGTGTCGGCCACTAGGGTCGCTTATCTTACTCACACAGCGACCTCGGTGCAAATTTTAGGACTAAAAATAATATTGTGAGGTGTGAGGTATTCAGAATAGACTGAAAATGAGTGTAAATTATGGTTTTTGAGGTTAATAATACTTTGGGATCAAAATGACCCCCAAATTCTATGATTTAAGCTGTTTTTTAGTGTTTTTTGAAAAAAACACCCGAATCCAAAACACACCCGAATCCGACAAAAAAAATTCGGTGAGGTTTTGCCAAAACGCGTTCGAACCCAAAACACGGCCGCGGAACCGAACCCAAAACCAAAACACAAAACCCGAAAAATTTCAGGCGCTCATCTCTAATACATATTACATGGAGATAAAATACATATATATAAACCTCTACTAATTCTTCCCTTAGCAATCTGATGAAACTAGATCAGCTAGTGAAGTATAACTCTGATTGTATTATGCACCCTCTGATGTTAATTGTGTGTACATATCAGAGATACCTGCTGCGATCCCTCCATGGTACATCTGGGGCATCCTTAATATTTGTGGGTGTTCTCTGATCATGGCTGTTGTCAGGGGATATCCTACAAATATTGAATGCTAAATCTGGCCCTTAGTAACTTTTGGAGGAGTTTCAGACAGGTTACATAGAGTTATAAATAACAAATTGGAGATACATTGGATGTAATGGACAAAATTCTATAAATTAGAGATGGATTACCAACTGCTGTTCTTCTATACACAATACCCCTATATACTATAGAGACTAGCTGCTAATAAGATTACCCCCCACCTTATTATATACCTGTTCAGCATGTCTAAGCAATCGGGTAACAATAGTAGGAGTTGGGACACTGCTGGGTGTTTGAGCTCAGGTCCAGCATTGGACCTTGCCCTCAGATCTCATCAAACTGCTCCCTCTATACAGTACATATAGGTTACACGTACTGTATACTGATAAAGAATAAACCCTGCATTATACTTGCCCATACCTCCCAACATACGTGTCCCAAGAACCAGGACCCTGTGTGCGCAAAAGGTGAGTGCATCTGATAAAGGGGCAGAGCCTAGTGAGGAAAGGGGGTGGAGACTTGCAGCGCCCCTATTTGTATTACTGTGAGGGCGTTCCTAGTACTCGCAGATGGAGGACAATTGGAAAGTATGTACCTTCCTGACATTCAGCTCCCAATAACATGTGTATGCATTTTATTCTTTCATTAGGGAAGCACTTTATAGAAGTTTCCTACAGTATAAAGTATACTTATTGTATGTTAGTGTAAGACACCACCATTGTTAGAAGGTGTCTCTGGAAGATGTCTGTCTCTTTATTACTGAGCTAATAATAAACAGGGAACAGTATTATTACCTGCACTGGAAGCTGGTGCCTTGGGGGCCCGCGCCTCTTATAAACGCCTTCTTTTGGCACCTGATAAGTACAATCTAAATGTTATTCCATATTTATCAAATACACATAGGGGATGATGCAGAGCTGAAGTCTGTGCACGGAGCATATGTTGCTTGTTATCTCACTGCGCATGTTCCATGACAAAGCGTACACAGCTATGGGCAATGCAGAGCCATACCATCTCAGACACATCACCACTTGTGTAGAGTTGGCGGCATTAGGCATTCTCCTATAGGTTCATAGAGGGAGTTACAATGCATTTCCGGCTATACAGAGCTGTGCGCACCCCTAAGTACACCTGTTGTCTGATGGATCTTTTGTACTGGGTATAGTGCTGGCTCATATGCAGGCTGATAATGAAGCTGGCAATAGTACCAAGCATATGGATAGGAGCAGGGCGGTCACAAAGATGTGTATAACTCTGCATATGGGATATTATTGGTATCAGTGGTTCAGTCTATGTTCAGTATACTGCTGTGATGCAGGTAGGCAACTATTAGCCAAAGGAAACTGTTGGCATGAACCTTGCCACCGGCAGAGCCACCCAAAATATCCTAAGGATCCAGGTGACAGTGCATGTGTGTCCTGAGCTCACACATGCTACAACCACAGGACAGTCAGTGCTGAGGCATCAGAGGCATCAGATTGAATACCTATTTGCAATCTGCCACTCACATACTGTATCAGGAAGTTGAGCTCTGAGGACCAACACCATCCCCATTAGGCCCATTATAATGAATGGGCCAGTTACAAAAGACATACAGAAACTGGAGTTTCCGCACATGTAACAGACCCATTACTGATAATGAATAGACAAAGATTCCAATCATCACAAATATGTATCTGTAGCAGCTTATTGCAGAAAGTGTTTTCTTTTTCTGAAATCAAGCATTTCATACCATCCTTTAAGGCTCCTGATGTGCCCCTGACTGGTGTAACTACATCTCTTACCTCACTTGTTACTCAATGATTTATGTCACATGTAGTAATCCCACTATCTGACCCATTATAGTTCTGATCTGTCAAGCAAAAGCTTATTTGTAAAAACATGAAAATAATACTTACAGGGACAGTCCTTATCATCCCTGGCAAGGCGTGGCCCGGCGTCCCGCTTCCTCTTCCCTCCTGTCATTACAGAATGGATATTGCATATTTTAAGTCAGAGATATTTCATTTTAGTACAGATACATAATCATATAATAGTATAGTATTTTTTGTATGAACATGTAAATATTTATAAGGTTTCACTATTGGTCCATTGTTGTAGACTTTGGGGGTACCCAATTAGCCACGATAATGCGGTTCTGCCACACTGCGGGCACAGTGGTGTTCTACGCACGCCACGCTAATTATTCCCCCTCAAGGGGTGACGTGGACCCCACAAGAGGGAGAATAGTTGTTAATATGCCGGTTGTCGGGATTCCAGCACCAGTATGCTGAGCACCAGTATGATCCCGACAGCCAGCATATTAAACGCTTTTATACGCTTTCACTATTGGTTCATTGTTGTAGACTATGGGGGTACCCAATTAGCCACAATAATGCGGTTTTGCGATATTTTATTGCTTTTGCGATAACTTGGTATCCAGTTGGCTCCAAAAAGTTATAGGCTAAAAGTCTCTATAGGATTTATCGCAAATTTCTCTTCACCATCTCTGAGCTGGGGATATGTAGTGCAAAATCCCTATTTTCTGGTAAAATGTCAGGATTTGGTTTAGAACTCCTGGGACACCCCCATGAATAACTAATTAGGCACTTAGATATTTTCAATTATTTTTAAAATGTAAAGTTATGGAAATTGGGGTACAAGGTATGGGACAGGTATATTGGGGTGCTTTACAAGTGTTTTTAGACTTGCAGGTGGGTGAAAACGGTGTGTTTCCAAAAAATTGTTAAAGTCCTCTAAAATGACCCAAAATCATAATTATACCCTTTTTTATGTATCCCAGATTTAATGAGAGCACTTATTTTGCTGAACAATAAAAAATAGCTTTCTATAATTCTTACACATAACAAATCCATATAACAGCCATTAGACCCATTTGAAATAGTGTTATTATGGCCACTAATAGATTTCTATAATATTTTCCTATATTAGTTTGGCATTTTAGGAGTACAGGCAGATTTTCTCATTTTCTCCTATACTTATCTTTTGCCCTCTAGAATTATCGCACACATCCCATTATCTCCATTTTGGAATAGGATGGGTGCAATAAACGGGAGTGCACAGGCTGCAATAAGCTGATTTTTTGGGAGATAGGTGCGATAACCTTAGCCGCAAGTGCTATATATAACCTCTAGCTCATCTTCCTACTCAGTGGTAATGAGACCTCCAGAGGTGAGTGGGGTGTACAGGGCAGTGGTGAGGAGATGGCACACAGGTAAAGGTATATGTTTGAAATATCAACACTGAGAGAATGCCGACATTGTCAGAATATCAACATTGAAAATTTAGATACAATGTTGACAACCGATTTTAGGGTTATGTGTAGGCTGGAGTCAGGGTTCAGGTTATTCGATAAGACCCCTTTCACACCGCCAATGCTGGATCCCACCCGGGAATTGGAAATGGGTCCTTTCTGTGTGGGATCCGGCATTGGACCCTAACAGCTGGCTTCCCAACCATTTGTCGGGACGGTTGCCATAGCAGCGGGGGGCAGACCCAGCAGCGGAGGCGGCGCTGGGAGATGAGCTCATCTACACGCATTGACCTGGGAACCTGTTCACGCTGCCACTGACCCGGTATTCAACCTGGGAATAACACTGCTTTATTCCCGGGTTGAATTACTGGGTCAGGCGATCTGGGAATTTAACCATGACCTTTTCACACCGCACACCGACCCGCGTCGACCCGGCAATATGCCGGGTCGATACTGCATTATTTGTGCGGTGTGAAAGGGGTATTACTCTATTTAAAACCAGATTGTCAACATGCTAACTCACAATGTCAACATATTGGCACTGTCAACATTATGTCAGTGCCGACATTTGACTTTTCAAGATCCCAATCTGACCATGTCAGTATTCAGATAACAGAAGTTTCCTATAGTATAAAGTATACTTATTGTGTGTTAGTGTAAGACACCACCGTTGTTAGAAGGTGCCTCTGGAAGATGCCTGTCTCTTTAGTACTGAGCTAATAAGCAGGGAACAGTATTATTACCTCTTCTGGAAGGGCCCGCCGCCACTGAGATCTTTATTTCCTGCTCCGGTGTTATCCGCCTTTTTTTTGCACCTGATAAGTACAATGTAAATGTTATTCTATATTTGCTCCTACACACATAGGTGCTGATGCAGAGCTGAAGTTCTTTACATCTACTAATGGTGCTCTGATGCTGATCATCAGATAATGTAAATGAATGGACCTACATGCATGTTTTATGACAAGCATTCACTTTAATAAATGCTGATTTTACCTGCAGCTTGTTCATAAGGGGCATATTAATCAATTATCAGGTTTTAGACCCAATAATTGTAAGGTTTTATTGTTGCTATTTTGCGGCAAAAAGACATTAAGTTTTACCCAATTGTACTTATATACACATGCCAAATTTTTTAAAACAGGCAAATTATACTTACAGGGTAGCTCCTTGTCTTTGGCCAGACAGGGCCCCTGGAAACGCTTCCTCTTTTCACCTGTCATTGCAGAATGGACATTGTATATTACAAGTTGGATTTATTTCATTTTATCATTAGTACAGATATATAATTATATAATAGCATAGTATTCTTATTATGAACATTTAGGGATTTTTTTGTATGAACACAGTAAATAAATGTATATTGGTGCTGTTGGTTCAGTGTTGTAGGCTAAGCCATGAATTACTGGCAAATCCTCCATAGATGAGGGAAGACAGTCCATCTCCTCCCAACCTGATTGCTATGTAACCTCTAGCTTCATCTTCCTACTCAGTGCTGACCTTGGAAATTAGACCCCCAGAGGTGAGTGGGGTCACTGAGGCAGCAGTGAGGAGATGGCACACATGTCCCAGAAGTGAGTGTGGTCCCTGGGGCAGCAGTGAGATGGAACACATGTCCAAGAGGTGAGTGAGGTGCCCTGGGCAGTAGTGAGGAGATTGCACACAGGTCCCTGAGGTGATTGGGGTCCGTGGGCAGCAGTGAAATGACACACAAGCTCCAGAGGTGATTTGGGTCCCGGGGCATCAGTGAGATGACACACAAGCCCCAGAGGTGAGTGGGGTCCCAGGGCAGCTGGCTGAAATGAGTGCCCACCCCCTCACTTAGCACACATCACGCTGTGCTGAGCGGGAGGAGAGATGTGTGCTGAGCAGTCTGTGACAGATCGCTCAGCACACATCTATAGACATGTCTACTGGCCCTAAGTGGTCTAACATTTGAGCCTCAGCTGGTGGTGGAAAGAATGTTACAAAGCACCTAAACTGAATTACACACTATCAAAATATCTGAAGTACCTGGGGACCTATATAGACCTCTGGCCCCCAGCTGCTTACTTAAAACTTGAATTCCACAAGAGTGGGTGTATGTGGTATTCATTCCCCCTGCCCCCATCCCTGATAGTCTGGTTAGTTCCTCATCTATTCTCAGGGGTTGATCCTATTAGCCACAATGATAATAGGGTAATATGTTCGATCCCTTAGTCTCCGCTTCTGATCCAAACCTCCTGTGTCTCCCTTTCTTATTCCACAGCCTAGTTTACCAAAATTGATCAGATGTACAATATGAATGTACTCCCTCTCCTTTAGAATACGTGTGTGTGTGACTGCGTGTGTTGGCATTAAAATCTTGTGTGTTTTTGTGTTAAAACTACGTAGAAAGCAGCAGAGTCTGACACCTGTCCTGAGTCTGGCATATGGCACACATTCTCACCTTGTCACAGATGATGGTGCTGAGGCCCAAGCACTTTTCATACACAGTTACACTACATTAATAAAACATCCATGCACCTCTAGCATAGAAGTGACCTAGAAAGTACAACTATGGATAGTCATGTTTTGTTATATCTAAACAAACATACTGTTATAAACGGCATACTTACCACTGGAGGGTGATGAGGAGCTTGGATGTGCAGAGTTCTTGTTCACCTTAAAATGAAAATATGGTCTTTATACAAGATCAAATTAATACTCTCATTAAGACAGATCATTATAATAGATTTAAAAAAAATGATTTTGTAATAGCCTGAATTGTTTTGCATTGTATAGTAAGAAGTGAGGCTATACCTACTCCGCATCCCTAGACCCAATCACAATGCTGCCTCCTATAGTCCAGATTCCTTAAGCACTGGCTGATTGGTGAGCTGCATGGGTTAAAGGGGATGTAAGTAAAATATGTTGGGTCTGGAAGGTGGGGTAAGAATCTGGACTCAGCCACCTCTATAATTGTGCTGCTTAGATGAGGATATGACCTAAATGCCTGATTGGAACAGACCAGATGGTTGTCTTATTCTGGAATAGCATAATTGATTAGAGAATAACCAGACAGTCCTTAAAACTAGTAAATCACTGGCCTCAATGTCAGACCATAAAGAAAATACCCCTGATCTTCAAACTTCATGTTTAATGTTCAAAATGATGCCAGAAGCTTACACCCAAACAGACTGGAAACTTTACAGGATGCTCACCTGCCTAAGATTATCAAGTAAAACTGCCGGCCAGAAAAGAAGATAGATGTCCACTGGAGCCATAGCAAATTCATTCGCAAATGCATACACATTCGCAGATATGGGCAAGAACAAGAACATCGATTGTAAGGGTAGCCCTATGGCTACACAGACTGGCCGCAGCAGTAGCAACACTGGCGCCATGTTTCAATATGTACATGATCACAGCTGAAGGCAGGTACATGCCCCAGAAACAGCCATGTCACGTCTGCCACTCCCCATTATCTGCCACATACGGTCCCTTCCTATGAATCTGCAATTAAAATCTTAGTGTGAGCACAATCACAACAAAGCCTTGGAACATGCGCAGTGTAATCATGGCACACATGTGCAGTCCGCTGATAATCGCTCTGATGCGTGAACATCAGCATGGCATACAAACATTAACTAATAATAATTACACACGGGTAAGATAACAGGCGGAATCTTGCTGCATACTTTTGTTGATGGAAAAAGGTGTCTGTGGGGTTTATTCAATAGAGGGCAATTTACTGTATGTCATGGGATTAAAGCAGAGTTTTACATAAAGGCGGAAATTGGAATTTTGTTCTTGAAACCGCCAAAAATAACTGCTTTACATCCCATAGCAAAATTATCAAATATCAGTAAGCTTGCCAAATTGTACATGATCAGATTTACTAGCCAGAGAAGTACAATCCATGATTTATGTTCCATGGTGGGCACACTTATTTCTACAAATATATTCCTAACTACACACATTCCACATTGTAGTGTATCTCTGGAAGAAACTGAAAGATAAGCTGTGTGGCGTTATATATGGTGTAGATAGCAAAGGGCCTGATATACCATTTATCTAGATTGGAAAAGCCTTTATACTATATGTGTACTATGTAACTCTACTAATGAGCCATCAGGCACAGGTTCCTTTACTTAACATTAGATAGCATAACTGCCATTTACTCTGAAGACTTAAGTCCGAAAGAAATCTCTCTATTACCATATCTGTATAATTCTAAAGGTACAAGTACTATGTAATATGCTGCTCACCACAGTTCCATCTGGGTGGCTGTGATGTACTTAGTGATGTCATAGAATGCTGAGCAGCCAATCAGCAAGACCATATGGCCTAGAATACGGTACATTTTGTAATACCCATAGTAAAGTGGTTTCAAAACTTTTTTGAATCACGGCACCCTAGAGTATAAGAATTTTTTCACGGTACCCCTAGACCAAAAGTTTCTTATTGAGAAATTTAGTAAAAAATATTAGACTCAATTATGTGGTGCCGGACAAGATTTGCTTCTGCTTGTCCACATATTATATGATTGTCAGCCACCAGTATTGGTTTTGTCTACTCATTAACCAAATAATTTGAATTGGTCCGTGACCACTAACCCAGGGCTCCTCTGCAAGTGTCCCGAGGCACCTCAGGGTGCCACAGCACATAGTTTGGGAACCACTGCCATAGTATACAATATATCCAATATTTAGCATCCTAATAACACTCTCCATTACATGTGCTTAGCTGTTGTCCTTACTGATACAGCTCACTGTAAACTGTTTAAAAAAGGCCTAAACGTATAAATGTCCCATTATTTTGCTGCTTTTAAATTGTGTTAATTTAGTAACAATTAATTTTAACAGGTTATACTTTCCAAACATTTTTTAAATATTGGGCAAAACAATTTTACTGTTATCATAATTATTATTATAAATAATTGATTTATACAATGTTCCTCTTCAATAAAAAATCTCAGTGCGAGCGCAATTACAACAGTACTTTGACCAGTGTGCAGTGTGATCGTGGGACATGCGCAGTCTGCCACTAATCTCTCTATTACGTGAACATCCAAATTGCATACAAACATGAATTAGGGCCCATAGCACAGCTATCGTGCACGCATAACACTAATAATAATTACCCAAAGGTAAGATGAAAGGCAGAATCTTGCTGCATACTTATGTAGATGGAAAAAGGTAGATATGGGGTTTATTTAATGGAGGGCAATTCATATAAATTATTTTTATTTGTGCCATGGGATTAAAGTTGAGTTTCCATAAACTCAGAACTTATAAGTTGGGTGGCGTTATATATGGTCTAGATATTAAAGGGCCTAATATACTGTACCATTTATCTAGATTGGAAAAGCCTTTATACTGTATATTTACTATGTAACTCTACTAATGAGCTTAAGTCCCCTCCATGAGAAAATAATTTACTATTAGGAAAATAAATCTCTCTTACTATAGCTGTATAATTCTACGGGTACAAGTACAGTACAGTATCTATACATGATACAGACCTTTATACAGTGATATGATCTAACACTTAACACCAGTGAGAGAAATTACCAACCTAAAAGGTAGATATTGCTGCATTTATACAGCTTGATAATAATGAAAGAATATGACAAGTCTATACTCACATCCATGATTTGGTGCCACCAATTAATATGGGGCTTGATGGAAATGTTTGGTGCCACCAATTAATATGGGGCTTGATGGAAACGAATTCTCTCACAGTCAGCAAAAGCAACAGCAAATATGCAGCAACTCCGATGCAGAACCAGTAGTATGCAAAGCACGATTTACTCTGCCGTAATAACAAATTCCTCAGCACAGTTCCATCTTGGTGTCTGTGACATACTTGGTGATGTCATAGAATGCTGAGTACAGCAGCCAATCAGCTGGCTCAAGTGTTAATTAGTACTATAATAGATGCATAGACTTTAAGGCCTAGTATACTTAATGCACATCATGTAATACCCAAAGTATACATTATGGGGCTAATTCAGACTGGATCACTGCAGCAGCAGCGATCACAGTCTGAATCCTTCTGTGGAGTGTGCACACGCAGTGGCCGCACTGCGCGTGCACACACCCCGGGAGCCCAATGAAATGCTAAAAGCAGCTCAGGGCTGCGATCACCTCTGCCTGACTGAAAGGCAGAGGTGGTAGCGGGGCGGAAGGGGATGTGCCAATTATGTTAGAATGCCATTAACGGGTCACGGTCTGGACAATAGAGGCATGTCTGGGCCATTGGGGTGGTGGGTCGCGGCAGCTGCGTGATGTCACACGCAACCTCTGCGACCCATGGCATGGTGAGTAGTGGCCTGACAGCACGCAGGATCTGCGCTGGTAGGGAGCTACTCGCAAGGTACAAAAGCATCACCGCCGTGCGGGGGGGAGGTAGGGCCTGACATGCGGGGTGGACTATCCCTGTGCTGGGCGTCCCCCCACATATCAGAGTAAATGATCATAGATGTGCTAAATTTAGCACATCTGTATTCAGATCTGAATTACCCCCCATATTCAACATTTATCATTCCAATAACATGACCTGTCCTTTATTATTTATATATTTATATATTAGCAGTTTCTTATATAGCACAGCATATTCCGTTGCACTTTACAATTAGAACAACAGTTAGAAAACAAAACTGAGCAAAGACACAGACAGACAGACAGAGGTAGGAAGGCCCTGCTCGCAAGCTTACAATCTATAGGGAAATAAGCATTGATACACAAGTATAGCTGCTACCTGTTGCATAATGGTCCACCAGATTGCTAGGTTCTTCATGGGTTGTATGATATGATCACCCAGCAATGTTGGAAGACAAAATATGTGAGGTTATGTGGACTGTACAGAGAGGATGTAATTGGATAGGGAAGCATTGAAGGTTATGTTGGTGGGTCTGGAATTTGGTAGGCTTGTCTGAAGAGGTGAGTTTTCAGGGAACGTTTAAAGGTTTGGAGACTAGAGGAGAGTCTTATTGTGCGTCCATAGAATTTTGGGGGTCATTCCGTGTTGACTGCTCACTAGCAGTTTTTAGCAGCCGTGCAAACGCTATGCCGCCTCCCACTGGGAGTGTATCTTAGCTTAGCAGAAGTGCGTACGAAAGGATCACAGAGCGGCTACAAAATAATTTTGTGCAGTTTTAGAGTAGCTTCAGACCTACTCAGCGCTTGCGATCACTTCAGACCATTCCGTTCCGGATTTGACGTCACAAACACGCCCTGCGTTCACCCAGCCACGCCTGCATTTCTTCTGGCACGCCTGCGTTTTTTCGAACACTCCCTGAAAACGGTCAGTTAACACCCAGAAATGCCCACTTCATGTCAATCACTCTGCGGCAGCCAGTGCGACTGAAATGCATCGCTAGACCTTGTGTGAAACTACATCAGCCTTTGTGAAAGAACGTCGCACGTGTGCATTGCGCCGCATACGCATGCGCAGAAGTGCCATTTTTTTGCATCATCTCTGCGCAGCGAACAATTTCAGCTAGCGAACAACTCGGAATGACCCCCTTTGTCCTTAGAATTTTGCTTGCTGCTTATAAATTGTATTCATTAAGTAACAATTCATTTTAACAGATTACACTATCCTGATATTTGTTAAATATTGGGCAAGACATTTTATCATTATAATTATTATTGTCATTGATTTAGGCAGTGTTCCACAGTGTCAGAAAATGGGAAAACAGAGGACAAATAAAGTGCTTCAGTTATCGTCCCCCATCCTTGGCACTCCTTACTCCCCCCACCCCCCTCACGACACAAACACAGTCAGGCCCGACGACAGGATGGGACAAACGGGACACTCGTGCAGGGCCCCAAGGATCAGGAACACAAATAACGGGGCCACAGTGCAAATATTGATTTTTAAAGTGTATGCTCCAACTGCTCAATTTAAGTAGAAATACAATTAATAGGCCCCCTAAACCATCCCCCCTCCTTCTTTGGACCATGCTGTATTGCCATCTTTATGCATGTCGCTGCGCTGACGCTTTTTTGTATGTCCCTGCCATCGAAGAGCTGTTTAGCTCAGCAAGAAAACCACCTGCCGGGCTCACTTGACAGTCTGAGTGAAAGGCTCCATTTTTTTAAAAGATCCCCTCTGCCAAGTTAAGGGGGGTTGAGTGGGCTCCAGAGATATCAGTGTGCTGGGCTTCAAGATTTCTGTTGCTGGCCCTGACACTAACCCAGACTGCAGTAAAATTCTATGTTTCTCTGTGTATAGGGGGTCATTTTGAGTTGATCGCAGCAGGAATTTTGTTAGCAGTTGGGCAAAACCATGTGCACTGCAGGGGAGGCAGATATAACATGTGCAGAGAGAGTTAGATTTGGGTGGGGTGTGTTCAATCTGCAATCTAAATTGCATCGTAAAAATAAAGCAGCCAGTATTCACCCTGCACAGAAACCAAATAACCCACCCAAATCTAACTCTCTCTGCACATGTTATATCTGCCTCCCCTGCAGTGCACATGGTTTTGCCCCATTGCTAACAAAATTCCTGCTGCGATCAACTCAGAATTACCCCCATAGTGTATTGCTAGAAAATATCTGTGATTCCAATGGTACCGTAAGTGTGATATACTTTCACTTCTTCGTGGGGCGAGAACTTCTCCCCTAATTTAATTCAGCCTTATGAATAGACTTGCTGCATAGCATGCCAGGCTGCGAGTAGTCGCAGCCTAACGCAGCATGCCGCATAGCAGTAAGATGAGCATGGGTACAACTGTATGCTGTATGTGCAGTTGTCAACGGCATTTCAAATACTTACACAAGCTTATAAAGGCTCATGCTGAATTGGGTGTATGTCTGTTTTCTTAAGGTGGGTACACACGGGAGAGATCCGTTCTTAAAATCTAAGCAATCTGACTAGATTGCTTAGATATGCCTCCCAGAAATAGCGATGCACAGCCCCACGCATCGCTATCGCCGGTGCTAGATTGGCCTGCATGCAGGCTCAATCTAGCACATCGCTCATTTCACCCACTGGGTGACATGAGCGGCCTCCCCATCACACCCCCTCGCTCAGCACACATCGCGCTCTGCTGAAGCACGCATCTCCCTCCATATCTGCTGAAGCACGCATCTCCCTCCATATCTCGCGCTCTGCTGAAGCACGCATCTCCCTCCATATCTCCCCGTAAATTTGGCCCTTTAGCTTAAAATACACAAATCTGTACTGAGCTTGCATATGCCTAGGTCCGTATATATGCTGGGGGAGATGGACAGGAGGGAAGGGGAGTGCAAACTCAGTCAGGGGCAAAAGTTCATGCCAAGTGCCCGGAGGTGAAATAGAAGGCTTTTTTCGCATGAAAACGGGCTATTTCTGGGGAGTTGGTCTCCCCAATAGTGGTCGACCTAGACACTGTCGACCTAAGCATGGTCGACCTTCAAAACCACACCCATGCTGGCAGTGTGGTGGGGACCTTTGTGGGGAGCACTCAGTCCTTCAGAGAACCTGCAATCTTCAGTCACATGACTAGTGCAGCCAATTGCTGGGCACGCAGGCAGAGCAGGGCAGCCATAGCAGCAGACGGGGAGCCAAATGGCTGCCTTTGCCGCTTTCTGTCTGTGGGAAAGAAGTGAGTGTAGCACAGAGGTGGATACATATATTGCAGATTGCAACTTATTGAATACAGATAGCTGTGTAAGTGGCAATGACCTGCCATTTGTATGGGGTGTGTCAGTGTGCACGAATGGATCTTTGCTTTTCTGTGATACATAGGTGAGTGAGATGTTCAGTATGATTGTGAACAATGAAGTGCTTGAACGGTTTTATTTTTTTCAGAAGCCTGACCCCATTCACTGTAACGTGTCCTTCTCACTTCCCAGCACACAGGGTGTAGTACGGGTGACCGGCGGTCTCCTGACCGCCGGTCACCTTACCGACGCCGGGATCCCGGCAGCATACCGACGCCGGGATCCAGGCGGGGAGGGGAGAGTGCAGCAAGCCCCTTGCGGGCTTGCTGCGCTCGCCACGCTGCGGGCTCGGTGGCGACCTGCGGTCGCCACCGGTTCTATTCCCACTCTATGGGTGTCGTGGACACCCACGAGTGGAAATAGTCCCTGTTGGTCGGCATGCCGACCATCGGGATAGTGAGCCGTCGGGCTCACGGAGGAGGTCATGTGACTGTCGGTCAGCCGACCGGCGGTCACATGACTACCACCCCAGCACACACACTTGCTTCATTTACCATCTGTCCAGGTTTTCTATTTTAAATAACAAAGGACACATGAAAATATAAACATTAATTTTATTTATTGGGTCCACCACTTCAGATTACTCATTGTTGGTCATGATCCATCTGTTGTGTAAGGCTTAGGTATCTTGCAGGACAAGACCCTACATGTATCCACCTGGGCCGCCTTCCATTGTAACACGGTGACTGTAGTGCACCATGCCTAATATAATGTACACTGATAATATACAGGAGGGTGACACCATTATCACAGTATATATTACATTACCAACAGCACAAGAGGCTAATAAACAGGTGGAGCAAGCACCACCAGGGCAGCACTAGGCTCGGCAATATGGACAGAGGGGTTTCTTTAGGGGTAGGAGGGGGCCCTTTCTAAATGTTGCTATTGGAAATACAAATTTCTAGTTCTACCCCTGCTTGCCTGCATTCACAATGCTCTGCAGAGAAGCAAAAAAATCCCTGCAGGTTTTTTTTTTTTTTTTTTTACTATTGAAGAGCCATTCACCTTGCTTTTTATGACTTAATCAAATTATTAAATCACATGCACCATATCTATGTATCAAACTACACAAATTAAAAAAAGTCATATCAAGCAGCATCTCATTTCCCTGATTAACAATGTTAAACACACACTTAGGGCGAACAAGTGTAAACGAGCTTACTACAGTGACAGAAATTCTGATTAGTGGTTTATTGCAGACTGTTCAGCTGTCAATACAAAATACAAATACAGTAATGCAAAGCAATATACATATGACTGCACATCTCCAGCTGCCTGTATGTTTGCAAATATCTATCTGGCAAATGCTGCAAAAACACCATTAAAAAGATTATTTGAAGACTAAATACTCATTAAGTGAAAATTAAATTGGACAGCATTCAATATAGAAGCAGTCAATGCAGTTGGTCAGGAACAAAAACTTCTGAATCCTCCAACCTTAGCTGACCCTGCAAATAAGGGGTAATAGGGGGTAATTCCAAGTTGATCACAGCAGGAATTTTGTTAGCAGTTGGGCAAAACCATGTGCACTGCAGGGGAGGCAGATATAACGTGCAGAAAGAGTTAGATTTGGGTGGGTTATTTTGTTTCTGTGCAGGGTAAATACTGGCTGCTTTATTTTTACACTGCAAATTAGATTGCAGATTGAACACACCACACCCAAATCTAACTCTCTCTGCACATGTTAAATCTGCCTCCCCTGCAGTGCACACGGGGGGTCATTCAGAGTTGTTCGCTCGTTGCTGATTTTCGCTATACTGCGATTGGTCGCTTACTGCGCATGCGCAAGGTTCGCAGAAGGCATGCGCTTAGTTATTTTACACAAAAGTTAGGTATTTTACTCACGGCATAAAGAAGCTTTTTCATCGCTGTGCTGATCGTAGTGTGATTGACAGGAAGTGGGTGTTTCTGGGCGGAAACTGGCCGTTTTATGGGAGTGTGCGGAAAAACGCAGGCGTTCGAGTTGCAAAACGCAGGAGTGTCTGTAGAAACGGGGGAGTGGTTGGGCAAACGCTGGGTGTATTTGTGACGTCAAACCAGGAACGAAAAGGACTGAGCTGGTCGCAATGGCTGAGTAAGTCTGGAGCTACTCAGAGACTGCTAAGAAATTTCTATTCGCAATTCTGCTAATCTTTCGTTCGGAATTCTGCTAAGCTAAGATACACTCCCAGAGGGCGGCGGCTTAGCGTGTGCAATGCTGCTAAATGCAGCTAGCGAGCGAACAACTCAGAATGAGGGCCATGGTTTTTCCCAACTGCTAACAAAATTCCTGCTGCAATCAACTTGGAATTACCCCCATTGTCTAGGTCTTTGCTGCCTCTATAACATTCTGGTGTCTAATCTTGAAACAGTGGCCCTCATTCCGAGTTGTTCGCTCGCAAGGCGATTTTAGCAGAGTTACACACGCTAAGCCGCCGCCTACTGGGAGTGAATCTTAGCTTCTTAAAATTGCGAACGATGTATTCGCAATATTGCGATTACAAACTACTTAGCAGTTTCTGAGTAGCTTCAACCTTACTCGGCATCTGCGATCAGTTCAGTGCTTGTCGTTCCTGGTTTGACGTCACAAACACACCCAGCGTTCGGCCAGACACTCCTCCGTTTCTACAGCCACTCCCGCGTTTTTTCCGGAAACGGTAGCGTTTTTATCCACACGCCCATAAAACGCTGTGTTTCCGCCCAGTAACACCCATTTCCTGTCAATCACACTACGATCGCCTGAGCGAAGAAAAAGCCGTGAGTAAAAATACTATCTTCATAGCAAAATTACTTGGCGCAGTCGCAGTGCGAACATTGCGCATGCGTACTAAGCAGAAAAACGCTGCGATGCGAAGAAAAATACAGAGCGAACGACTCGGAATGAGGGCCCGTGTAAAGAGTGGAGAAGTGAGCCTGTGGAGGTTTGCAACCTGGCAAAAGGAAGAGCTGTGGTCTCGGAGAGGCTGTTGCACTTTCCTGCTGATTAGGAGCTTCATGTCCACCGAGAATTCATTTTTTGGGCTTCAAAGTACTTTCAAAAGTTCAAGTAATTTCTTCTTCTTCTCTCATGTGTGTTCAACGCGGTGGGAGAGGGAAGGAGACAATGGGGGATTCATTATATTTAAATGTAAATAGACAATGTTTAATGTGCCTCATTTTGGGTATTAGGAGCAAATCCAGCTAGAAGGTGCAAAGGTTTACGTGGGCAAACCAGGCTGCGATGCAAGTTCATATTTTACATGCAGAGAAAATATTGCCTCGCTTTGCATGCAGCACACCTACTGGGCCCCTCTACACTGAGATTCATCATTGCGCAAAAATATTTTTAATCCCCCCCTTCCCGCAACACAAAATGGTTTTATCCAGATAGATAGATACGTCTTCTACAGACTTCCTAGTTGTCCCGATTTCAGCGGGAATATATCAGGAACTATCCCCCCCCTTCCCGCAACACAAAATGGTTTTATCCAGATAGATAGATACGTCTTCTACAAACTTCTTAGTTGTCCCGATTTCAGCGGGAATATATCAGGAACTATCCCCCCCCTTCCCGCAACACAAAATGGTTTTATCCAGATAGATAGATACGTCTTCTACAAACTTCTTAGTTGTCCCGATTTCAGCGGGAATATATCAGGAACTATCCCCCCCCTTCCCGCAACACAAAATGGTTTTATCCAGATAGATACGTCTTCTACAGACTTCCTAGGGGTTCACTACGATATGCCGGCGGTCGGGCTCCTGGCGACCAGCATACCGGCGACGGGAGCCCGACCGCCGGCTTACCGACAGTGTGGCGAGCGCAAATGAGCCCCTTGCGGGCTCGCTGCGCTCGCCATGCTACGGGCACGGTGGCGCGCTACGCGCGCCACACTATTTTATTCTCCCTCCAGGGGGGTCGTGGACCCCCACGAGGGAGAATAAGTGTCGGTATGCCGGCTGTCGGGCTCCCGGCGCCGGTATGCTGGTCGCCGGGAGCCTGACCGCCGGCATACTGAAGACCACCCCTTCCTAGTTGTCCCGATTTCAGCGGGAATATATCAGGAACTAGTGATTTGAGGGGACCGTGCTGCTGACGGCACATTTATCCCACATCATGAGTAGTTGTGTGGTATGTCCCCCACTCACTGTAGGGACCATGCGCTGCAGCCACCAAAGGCAGGTGGCTTTGTTGCATGCAGAAATTAATGGGTCATTCTACTTTAGAAATTTGAATATGTATATAAACAGCAGCTATCCCTAACCATTTGTGCCTCAAAACACTAGGTCTGATGTGTCCTAACAATATAGTGGTGACTGATTGAGGCAGAGTTTCCCAAACCCACCATTACAGTCCACGTATTAAGTATATCCATGCTTGAGCACAGGTCACTATCAGTGACATGATACAGTATGTGATGTCATGGTGGACATTTCACATTGATTAATTCTGCTGCAGGACAGGCCATGTCCTGTCCAACAACATAATCAGTTCAGCTATTGCTTCATCATACCCTATAATGGCATGCCACCCTGTATTTGCAAATTTAGTATTTCACAGAGTTTATAGTGTATTAGTACATCTGAGATGACACATTCACATTCTGCTCTCTAAGGCAAGGTTCGGGTGACAGCATGGAATTCCACATGCCACAAAAACATACAAAATTCAGTGTCCATGTAATGAGGCAAATATTCAGCAGAAGGTTTGACACTTATCTACAGTTGAAACTTCCAATTATTATTAATATAAAATATCATCACGTACAGCACAGTTAGCAGCTTTCTAACATTGAGGATATTTATATTAAGAAAGAAGTCTGAACGCAGTGATATATTATTTACTCATACTTTTGTAATATGCCAATAAAACATATTGCATCGTTTCCTCAACCCGCGCTTGTAATAGTAAAATAATGCACAGGGCACAGTTTAAACTGTAAACCATGGTTTAAAGGAATCCACTCTTTATCATATCATATAGGGGGCTACGTGAAATAGCCTGCGAAAAGTAGAAGGTACAGGATTTCGGGGGAGTTTAGCCAGATTTTTAAAGTGCCAATCATTTACAACCTGGTTATGCCATGTAAATGATTGCCGATTTAATTTAAAATAATCTGACCGGATTTGCACAAATTCCTGTACCTCCTGCTCCTCGCTAGCTATTTCATTTAGCCCATTTTCTCTTATATTCAAATATTTATCCATTCCAAAATTCAATAAATATTTTTTTTCTTATGAAAACTTTTTGCTATACAAAGTCATTTTGGTACTTTTGAAACAGATAGTATAGTTAACAGTCTCCTAATCTCACTGATTATTGTTCATGCAACAGAGAGTTGTCCAAGCTTGTAAGGTGCGGATCCGACGTCCAATCCATGTGTCTGCAAAGATGTCTTTCTCCATAGTATAGAAGGCCATGGTTTAATTTTCCACAACTAGGATGAGAATTTATTTATTAACAGTTTCTTATATAGCGCAGCATATTCTGTTACGCTTTACAATTAGAACAACAGTAATAGAACAAAACTGAGTAAAAAAAGACAGACAAAGAGGTAGGAAGGCCCTGCTCGCAAGCTTACAATCTATAGGGAAATAGGCATTGACACACAAGGATAGATGCTACCTATTGCATAATGGTCTACCAGATTGCTAGGTTCTTAATGGGTTGTATGATATGATCACCCAACAATGTTGGCCAAGGGTCAGGAGGGTGTGAAAGTAAAGAAAGACAAGATATGTGATGTTATGTGTACTGTACAGAGAGGATGTAATTAGATAGGGAATCACTGAAGGTTATGTGGGTGGGTCTGGAATTTGATAGGCTTATCTGAAGAGGTGCATTTTCAGGGAACATTTAAAGGTTTGGAGACTAGTGGTGAGTCTTATTGTGCTAGGAAGGGCATTCCACAGAGTGGGTGAAGCCCGGATTAAGTCCTGTAATTTTGAGTGTGAACAAGTAATACGGGTGGATGAGAGACGCAGCTCTTGTGCAGAGCGGAGAGGTCGGGTAGGGAGATATTTTGAGATGAGTAAAGAGATGTATGTTGGTGCAGTTTGGTTAATAGCCTTGTATCTAAGTAAAAGTATTTTATATTTAATACAGTAGAATACCGGTAACCAATGGAGGGACTGACAGAGCAGATCTGCAGACGATTAACGTCTAGCGAGGAAGATTAGCCTCGCAGCTGCATTCAAAATGGATTGTAGTGGTGAGAGCCTATGTTTGGGAAGACCAGCCAGGAGACTATTACAGTAATCGATTCGGGAGATAATGAGAGCATGGATTAGAGTTTTTGCTGTGTTTTGTGTAAGACATGATCGTATTTTGGATATGTTTCTTAGATGTATGTAACATGATCTTGAGACAGATTGAATGTGGGAATAAAGGACAGCTCAGAATCAAGAATGACACCCAGGCAGCGATCAGATCTGAATTACCCCCCATATTCAACATTTATCATTCCAATAACATGACCTGTCCTTTATTATTTATATATATATTAGCAGTTTTTTATATAGCGCAGCATATTCCGTTGCGCTTTACAATTAGAACAACAGTTAGAAAACAAAACTGGGCAAAGACACAGACAGACAGAGGTAGGAAGGCCCTGCTCGCAAGCTTACAATCTATAGGGAAACAGGCATTGATACACAAGGATAGCTGCTACCTGTTGCATAATGGTCCACCAGATTGCTAGGTTCTTAATGGGTTGTATGATATGATCACCCAGCAATGTTGGAAGACAAAATATGTGAGGTTATGTGGACTGTACAGAGAGGATGTAATTGGATAGGGAAGCATTGATCGTTATGTTGGTGGGTCTGAAATTTGGTAGGCTTGTCTGAAGAGGTGAGTTTTCAGGGAACGTTTAAAGGTTTGGAGAATAGAGGAGAGTCTTATTGTGCGTCCTTAGAATTTTGTCCTTAGAATTTTGCTTGCTGCTTTTAAATTGTATTCATTTAGTAACAGTTCTTTTTAACAGATTACACTGTCCTGTATACCAGGAAAGAGACACAAGTAACAGCCAAATCCAAAAATTTTGGATTTGGCTGTTACTTGTGTCTCTTTCCTGGTGGCTGCAGGTTCAAATTTAACAGACCCTGCATACAAACTGAAAAGAGTCTGCAATCAGGTTCATTAACTAGCTGAATACCCTTAAAGGCGTATGCGTTTATGCTTGGTTTTACCATCCTACAACCATTCTGAGTGAATTATCCATCTCTATTAAAAGTTGGTCATATATATATGGACTATGGATGTTTTATATCCATGAAGGTCTTTGTCCTTTTTTGTGATACCATACAGAAACCCCTGATGAAGTCGTTCTGACGAAACGCGTAGGTTCGAATCAGTTACGGTCTCTTATCTAGTTCATCAGTACACCCTACAGAATATACACCTATAAGGGTGAGGGTGTTCTTTAAAGGCTTGAACAGAAAAGCTATTGACTGTAATTGGATGTATTTCTTTTAAGAATGTTTATATGAATGTATGGAACCTTTTATTTGTAAAAAAATGTTCATATGAATTTATGAAATTCTATATGTTTTTTTAAATAAAAACAAATTGGTATCATATCTAATTTAGGCCATTCTGGCCGTCTTTTTGTTCGGATGTGTTCTCTGGTGTGAGGGTATACTTGCAGGTGATACCAGTTATAAGAATCCACACCGTGGAAGAACAGCTACTGGAAATACTGAAATCTGAGTGTTTTAAAGTTATACCAAGCGCAATTGGTTATTGTTTTGTTTATATATATATATATATATATATACATACTGTGTATATATACAGGTTGAGTATCCCTTATCCAAAATGCTTGGGACCAGACTATTTTGGATATCAGATTTTTCCGTATTTTGGAATAATTGCATACCATAATGAGATATCATGGCGATGGGACCCAAGTCTAAGCACAGAATGCATTTATGTTTCATATACACCTTATATACCCAGCCTGAAGGTCATTTTAGCCAATATTTTTAATAACTTTGTGCATTAAACAATGTGTGTGTACATTCACACAATTCATTTATGTTTCATATACAGCTTATACACACAGCTTTAAGGTTATTTAATACAATAATTTTGATAACATTGTGCATTAAACAAAGTTTGTGTACATTGACCCATCAAAAAACAAAGGTTTCACTATCTCACTCTCACTCAAAAAATTCCGTATTTCGGAATATTCCATATTTCGGAATATTTGGCTATGGGATACTCAACCTGTATATATATATATATATATATATATATATATACTACATACATACATACATACATACATACATACATACATACATACATGTTTTAGGTCTATTTAGCACCAGGGATTGAAAAAAGATTTAGCAATTTTATTCTAGATTCACCTATCACTATAAGGCTGCTCTATACACCTATTAATTAATAGAAGTGCCGATGTACCCTAACTGTTACTCTCCAATCCCCACTGTGTCCATTCAGGTCCGCCTCCAGGGCCGTGCAGTGCGGCTGCCAGGACTGATGACTGTCATCAGTCTCGGATGATAATCAAACTGTAGCAGTCATCACCATCTTTCTTGCGAGCGCAACCCTTTTTTGTTTTTGCCTCCAGCTGAGCCTCTTCCGTGTGACTGCAGTTTGCCGCCCAGCACTGGCTGCTGTTAGAGAGACAATGGTCCCTGACATGCACCAACACCAGGGGTTAAAGTCAGCCCAGAACGGGGCGGAACCGCCTCCTCTGGCTCACCTAACCCGATGTGTGCCAACGCCGCAGGGAGATGCCGGGCACCCGCTGTTATCAGCGGCGTCCGGCTTTGCCAGCACAGTGGAAGCATGGCAGCAGGAGCTCAGTACTGAGCTCCTGATTCCGGCTCCCGGCTCTAGTGTGCGCTATGTGAGAGACATCATGACGTCTCTCTCATAGGCTTGGTAAGTATGGCGCTTTTTTGTTTTTTCTAAGGCACGTCTGCTGGGGGCAAGCTACAGGGGGCAAACTGCAAGGGTTAAACTACTGGGGGCAAACTACAGGGGCGCATTACTACTGGGGCATTACTGCTTGGGGCACACTACTGGGGGCATAACTACAGGGGCTAAACTACTGGGGCCATTACTATTTGGGGACTAAACTACAGGGGAACATTACTATGGGGGGGCTAAACTACAAGGGGGCAAACTACAGAGGGCATTACTACTGGGGGCATTACTACTTGGGGCAAGCTACATGGGGCTAACTACAGGGGTGCAGTACTACTGGGGGCATAACTACAGGGGCATTACTACTGGGGGCAAACTACAGGGGTATTACTACAGCGGGGCTAAACTACAAGGGGGCATTACTACTTGGGGCAAGCTACAGGGGGCTAACTACTGGGGGCTAGCTACATGGGGCTTACTACTGGGGGGCAAACTACACGGGGGCAAACTACAGGGGCGCATTACTACTGGGGGCATAACCACAGGGGCACATTACTACTGGGGGCATAACTACAGGGGGGCTAAACTGCAAGGGGGCTAAACTACAAGGGGGCAAACTACAGGGGTGCATAACTACAGGGGCTAAACTACCGGGGGCATTCCTACTTGGGGCAAACTACATGTGGCTAAACTACAGGGGGGCATTACTACTGGGGGCTAAACTACAGGGGACATAACTGCAGGGGCTAAACTACTGGGGTCATTTCTACTTGGGGCATTACTACTGGGGGGCTAAACTACTGGGGGCATTACTACTGGGGGGCTAAACTACTGGGGGCATAACTGCAGGGGCTAAATTAGGGGGGCATTACCGCTGGGGGCTAAACTACATGGGGCAAACTACATGAGGACTAACTTACAGGGGCTAAACTACTGGGGGCATTACCACTGAGAGGCTAATCTAAAGTGGGGGTAAACTACTGGGGTCATAACTGCAGGGGCATTACTACTGGGGCTAAACTACTGGGGGCATAATTACTGTGGCTAAACTACAGGGGGCTAAACAACTGGGGGTATTACTACAGGCAACATTACTACTGGGGGCAATACTACACAGGGCCATTACCATTAAGGGCATTACTAATGGGGGCACTACTAATGAGGGCATTGTAAAGGGGGCACTTCAAAAGGGGCATCACTACTGGGGACATAAGGGGCACTACTACTGGGGGCATTGCATTAGGGGCTCCACTACTATGGGCTATATATAAGGGGCACTACCAGTACTGTGGACATTGCATAAGGAGCACTACTACTGTGGTCATTGTAAAAGGGGTGCTACTGCTGTAGGCATTGTGTATTACGGGGTGCTACTACTGTGGACATTATGTGTATTAGGGTGCTACTACTGTGGGCAGTATTACTATTGTGTGACCACTTCCATTTTGGTTTGAGACCACGCCCCTTTTACTACTGGGGCATTACTACTTGGTGGCTAATCTACATGGGGGCTAAACTACAAGGGGGCATAACTACAGGGGCTAAACTACTGGGGGCAAACTACTGGTGGCAAACTACATGAGGCTAAACTACAGGGGCTAAACTACTGGGGGGCATTACTACTGGGGGGCTAAACTACTGGGGGCATAACTGCAGATGCTAATTTACAGGGGGCATTACCACTAGGGGCTAAACTACATGGGGCAAACTATATGAGGACTAAACTACAGGGGCTAAACTACTAGGGGCATTACCACTGGGAGGCTAAACTAAAGTGGGGGAAAACCACTGGGGTCATAACTGCAGGGGCATTACCACTGGGGGCTAAACTACTGGGGCTAAACTACAGGGTGCTAAACAACTGGGGGCATTACTACAGGTGACATTACTACTGGGGACATTACCATTAAGGGCATTATTAATGGGGGCACTACTAATGAGGGCATTGTAAAGGGGGCACTTCATAAGGGGCATCACTACTGGGGACATAAGGGGCACTACAACTGGGAGAATTGCATAAGGGGCTCCACTACTATGGGCTTTATATAAAGGGCACTACAACTGTCAGCACTACCAGTACAGTGGACATTGCATAAGGAGCACTACTACTGTGGGCATTGTAAAAGGTGCACCACTGCTGTGAGCATTGAGTATTACGGGGTGCTACTACTGTGGGCATTATGTGTATTAGGGGTGCTACTACTGTAGGCATTATTACTATTGTGTGACCACGCCTCTTATTTTTTGAGACCATGCCCCTTTTTGGGGCGCGCGCAATACCTTTATTGCATGGCCAACAGGGGGGGAGGGGGCGGGGGGGGGGCTTGAGTTCCACCAGCTCTCTAGGACCACTTTAAGCACTGCATCAGGACATATGTAAATTATTTAATTAGATTAAAATTATATTGCATATATTATTGCAAAGACTTTTTGGAAACAATGGATGGCAGAAGAGAGCTACTAACCATCTTCTAGCTATGTGTCCTCTATCCAGACATTATAGTTTAATGGAACATGTGATGAAAAGCAGGTTACTTGGATGAAGTGAGAGTGGGGACATCTTGTCCATTACAAATTCTCAAAAAACACAGAACAGGACACTTGTCCATTACAAATTCTCAAAAAACACAGAACAGGACACTTGTTTTTCTAAAGAGGCTTTAAGCGATGTCTGTGACTTCCTCTTAGATTGTCTCACCAGTTTGCCGCAATTTTATTTTATTGCTTCCTCTGTAAATAATTGGAACTATCATCAACACATTAACCTACATTTTCCAAGAACAGTTTTAATATTGGTTAGAATCAGAGGCGTAACAAGGGTAGGGTGAGTGGGGCACGTGCCCTGGGCGCCTTGGCAGGCCCAGGAGAGGGGGCGCCGCCGGTGGCCAGGGCATCATGCCCCACTCGCCCCCGTCATGCTGAAATGTGAGGGCAGGAGAGCGCAGCATCTCTCCCTCCCCTCACCGCCGCTGCCAGCACTAGCAGCGTTGCGTGTGTCCGGTCTCCAGCGGCGTTAGCCAATCAGAGCTTGCGGACCGGCTCCTGATTGGCTGCCGGTCCGCGAGCTCTGATTGGCTAGCGAACCGATGCCACACAGCTGCCGGAGACCTGGAGCGGTGAGGGGAAGGAGAGGCACTGCGCTCTCCTCCCCTCACATATCAACAAGCGGTGAGTGACCGCGGGGGGGGGGGGGGGGGGGCGGCACAGTGGGGCATGTATCTGGCACTGAGCGGGGCATGTAACTGGCACTGATTGGGGCATGTAACTGGCACAGTGGGGTATGTAACTGGCACAGTGGGGCATGTATCTGGCACTGAGTGGGGCATGTAACTGGCACTGTGGGGCAATGTAACTGGCACTGTGGGGCAATGTATCTGGCACTGTGGGGCAATGTATCTGGCACTGTGGGGTAATGTATCTGGCACTGTGGGGCAATGTAACTGGCACTGTGGGGCATGTATCTGGCACTGTGGGGCATGTATCCGGCATTGTGGGGCATTGTATCTGGCACTGTGGGGCAATGTAACTGGCACTGTGGGCCATTTTCAGTGGCCACACCCCTTCTGGTGCGCGGTCACACCCCTTCTGGTGTGTGACCACACCCATTTTTTTGCCACGCGCGCATTCGCCGCGCGCACATGCTTTTTTGGGTGTTTTTTTTTTGGGGGGGCACCATTTTCCATCTTGCCCTGGGCTCCGAAAACCCTAGCTACGCCTCTGCCTGTTAGTTGCTTTTCATTTTACTCTTATATGCCTTACTGCCATGTGTACTTATCGCACAGTGTAATCTATGTAGTGCACCCAACATGGTTGCCTCGCCTGGTACTCTCATGTGTAGAATAAACGATACATGGTTCTGAACTCTCCTAAAATATTTGTCTCCCCAAATATGTGTCATTTCTTCACCTTTTGAGAGAATTTATTATTAAAGACAATTTCAAGCAAAATATATTTAAACATTCCATTTCTATTTTTATTTTAAGTAAAATTTAGCCTGTTTTTGTTGTTGTTCTTCTTTTTCTTCGTCTTCGTCTGATAATGATGATGATGATGATGATGATTGTTATTTTGTAATTATTAATATTATTATTTACTCTGCATTCTAAAATAGGGAATTTCAGACTAAGATTGGCGGGCGCCTCATGACTCATGAAGAGTCATCCTTCAGCACTCAGGAAAAGAAAAACCCCTTTGTGGAGGAAACCTCTGGGAACCCATGGCTGAAGGACTGCCCGTCCCTCTAGGCATTAAGAGACTATGCAGAGTTTGCCCAGACCACCCACCCACCAACTAACCTTGCCTAACCCAGTCATCCCTTCTGCCGCCTCATATCTGCTATTTTGACCTAATTACCCGACTGGAGAAAAACGCACTTATATGTCAATGGTGAGAGAGTGAAAAAAGAGATCAAGAGATGAGTGGGAGTGAGGGGGGAGGGGAGGGGGACAGTCATAACTACCATAGCATTCATTTCTGACGCTAACAGGGATTACAACTGTACAAATGTAGCCATTCTCGTCGTGGCTACATCTTACAGTGACTGCGCCTTGTTAGGCGCGACCGCACCGCATACGTCAGGACGTCTAAGAAGTGTGTGTGACCCATTCGCATGGCTAGGCACAGGCGCGCATAGCTGCGTCGTGGGTGCACGTTTCCCTCAGATTTAGCCATGATCAGCATGGCTACATCTGTATATAGTATTGGACAAAAACAAAAGTAATGATTAAAGCACAATATAATTCTCTTACATCTCTGTACATTAATAAAAATGGATCAGCCTGCAACACTGGCACACTGGAATTTAGACAGGCAGAGGCAGAGCGAGAGAGTAAAGGATTTCATTAGGAACATTATAGGCCCATCTAGACAACGTTCTTCAAATATCTCCAATGGCCCATTTGCAGCCGCTTGTGGATGTTAACTAATGGCACTGTCCCAGTAGGCGTGAGATTTTGTTTTTATCCAATACTATGCTATCCCCAAGGTCATAAGTCATATATTATAATAGTCATCCTAAAAGTCTGCCGACGATTCCAACTAAGCTGCTCTTATCTTTGTCCAGTCACTAACCTGACTTTGTCCAGTCCCGTCCTGCGCATGCACCCACATTTTCTGCGGTGCCCTGCAGAAAATGCGATCGCCTCTGCTTGTCAATGAGGCAGATACGGTCGCGTGATGGGGGCAGCAACACTCTATTCCCAAAGTGGAGACGGGTCATTGTGGGGATGAGGCTTCAAAACGGGGGCGGCAACAGAGAAAAAGGGGGCGTAGTCGGGACAGCTGCGTGACATCACACGCAGACGCTGCGATCACAAAAATGGCAGCGGGCCTCCTGCAGGCGCCTGACATGTGGGGTGGTGTACAGGCAGAGATGGTCACGGGGCTTGGGGGTGGCAACGCTCCATATCCAAGGTGGAGATTGAGTATTGCAGGGACGAGGCTTCAAAACAGGGGTTGCAATGGAGAAACAGGGGGCATAGTTGCGGCAACTGCGTGAAATCACACGCAGCTGATTCGATCACAGAAATTGCTGCGGGCCTCCTGTGGGCCCCTGACATGTGGGGAGGACTAGCCCTGTGCTGGGCGTCCCCCAGCATGTCAGAGAATCTGATCGTAGATGTGCTAAATTTAGCACGTCTACGATCAGGTCTGAATCACCCGCATGGAACAAAAAAAGGCCCAAATTAAGTGATTTTAGTTTTGTTTGTCAATTTCTTAAAAAAAACAACCAAAACCAGTCACGGCAGTTTAGCAAAAATTAAATACAAAGCCGGATGATGAATCAGGGCCAAATCCAAATCCAGCAAAAATGGTCCTGTGCACATCTCTAGTAATATTCTAAGATCACATTGAGATTGCTAGCATTGTATGCCTAGGGATGTGCTGATATGAGACATTCCCTTTATCTCCTGTTTGGGGTATTCAGAGTTTAATGAATTATTCCTGTAGTTTAGCTGGTCATTCAAAACTTCTTATCAGTGCTACCATATGGTCCCTACTGGTCTGCACATGTGCACTGATGTTGCTTGCTGACTGGTAGCTGCATTAGAAGTTGTTGCATTCCACAGGAGGAACTAGCTGCATATATCCAGTTTTGCGTTCCACATGAGATGTACAGTTCGGGAGCACCAGTGCCACGTTTTACACATGGTACGCTGAGGTTACCGGCAGAGAGGTACATCTCTGCCTGACCGATTACGTGACTTAAGTGATGAACAGTGTAATGTTTTTTGTTTTTTTGTTGCGCTTTGACCTTGTGTTAATATTGTTGCTATAGGAAGTAATACCACTACCAGGCAGTCCATGTGATCCAAATTAAACTACTGTACATGTAGTTTGCCGACTTTTTGCTCATTATTCTGTTGGTATAAACATACTTGCCTATGATCCCTCATTCTGCAGGAGACTCCATGAAATAGAAGCAATCTCCCTGACTCTCTGAATAGTCCAGCAATCTCCCTGATTGCACCTAAACCCCATTGTGCAGCTGTTACATTCTTAGGGGGGAAACATACATTCAAATGGCAACATCAATGCCATTTCCCTGCATTGGTTATAACTAAGACACAATGATCCCTATGGCTACATGCATTTTAAATAAAGGCTCTCATGGCCACTTACAGTATATGCAACCTCTTGTAAAGCACAATATACGAACAAATTCTGCTAAATATAAGAGTCTTTTCTTCAACAAGTAGATCTTACTTACTGTGGGGTTCATTTACATTTGGATGTAAGTCATTTTTATGACACGCCTCTCAGATGGAGCAGTACACGTCCGCACTGATATGTGTTACTTTCACATCTCCCTGAAATGCTTTTTCAAAAGTAGGCAAGTATGCTTTATGTCGTGTTCTGTTGTATAACCTGGGCAGAGTCAAGGTCCGCAGAAGCATGACCGGAACACCAACTGTCAGTGCAGTGCTATACGCTGGAAGTCCAGCTGCACTAAGTGAGTTGAATAATTCGACTCATACTGTATAGTCATTTTGGATGGGTTGGTATTGGGTGACCGGTTGTTGGGAAACTGGCGGTCACCATACCGACGCCATGATCCTGTCTGTCAAATAGCCATCGGGGAAGGGGGTTATGGGTGTGGGCCAGCGCAACAAAGCCCCTTGCGGGCTCGCTGCACTTGCCACAGGTTCTATTCCCACTCTATGGGAATATTCCCTGTTGCTTGGCATGCCAACCGGCGGGCTAGTCAGTGTTTGAGATGCCGGCGCTGGTATTGTGATCCCTTTTGGACTTGAGGAGCCTGCACACTGCAACCATCTGGTTGTTCATTTATTGTTCCTCTCCCTGATGTTAGATGGAGACCATACATACCTCAGTCCTTTTCTAGGTCACTAAGCTATACAATAGTGAAAATGTGATATAAATTCCTACAGTAGTTTCTGTGTGATGCCAGAACGTACAGACATACAGACTAAATTTCATTTTTTTTTTGTTTGTCTTGATGGTCCATGAACAGTCCCTAGAAGTATAATTCTCGACAACAAAAAAAATGTCTATGTACAGACACAACCCTTACAGTTGTATTATATGCAGGGGTTAAAGTGGGACGGAACGGGGCGGAACTGCGTTCCGTCAGTTGTAATTGCAGGCGGAACGCGTTCCGCCTCCGCCCGCCCACTTTGCCCCGGCCACTGCATTTAAGTACAGGCAGCTGCGCTGGCTGATTATGAAGGAGTCCGGCCGCCGGCTTCTCTCCTCTGGCTGCCCCACTGCTACAAAGTGACAGTGATTGGGAAGTCCCGCCTCCGGCAGTTCCCCTCCAATGACGGCGGTGGCGGGAATGAGATAGCGCCGTGACGTTATCACGCGCCTGTCTCTCCTGGGTACTGAGCGCTGCCGCAAGAAGATGAACTGTGAGAGGAGGACCCATGCGGAAGCTGAAGCCAGCTACAACTTGACTGTGAGTCAGTCTGCCGAGTTTTGTGTGTATGAGATTTAGAGGGGAGCAGGGACATACAGTTGTGTTGCCTACAGTGGGATAATATTGCTATTAAGCTGAATTTGACCCTGCACTTTAAGAGGAATGTTAAAGATAGGAAAAGAGCTGACATTGCTCATTATGAGCTGTATATGGGGAGAGTGCACAGCTGCCACTATATGGAATATATAACCGTATAAAATCATCTCATGAACTATTCTAAATATACATACTATTTATAACCCACACTGACTTTCTTGGGCATGTCTTTCTCATATTCACATATGACTACTCACTATATTACACACTCCACTCATTAACACTTCAGAAGGGACATTCTGTAGGTTGTTTAAAAAAAAAAAAGTCTCCATATTCTGTTTCCTAATCCAGGTTATCGTCGCCGTTTTTCCCATTAACACTGTTTTAATATTTTTACATTTCATAGTGTCAACTTTCTCTTGCATCTTGCGTATTAAATTGGAAAGGTGATAGACTGTATCTTGTTCCTATAGGTAGCATGTCTTCTGCCACTCTTATCAGCTATTGGTAGGCTCTGTACAGTATCTCATTGACAGCAAGTTCGGGTGGTCTTCAGTTTGCCAAGTGGCAGCTTCTCATTAGCTGGCAGTCCGGGAGCCGTGAATGGCGCGCAATAGGTGCCAGATTGTCACTGGAGAGCAATGAAGGGGGCACCTTCTCCATTGCCTCCGACACTGCGGCTGTCCAGCTGCGGCTCTCATCTCCCGCATGACACCCCGTCTCCCGTCCCCTGAGAAGTGACATCAGGGCTGGCCGGCTCCCGCCCCACAGTGCAGCTGCCCGGCACCGGCTCCCGCACCACAGCACAGATGCCTGGCTTCGGCTCCTGCCCCACAGCGCCGCTGTCCAGCTCCTGCATGCAGACACCGAGGCTCCTGCATGCTGACACCGAGCCAGGTGAGAAGAGGTAACTGATGGAGGAAAGTGTCAGGGTGGGGACAGTGTGTGTATCAATGTGGCTGTGTATTCGTGTGTGTATTTGTATAGATGTGTATGTGGCTATGTGTGTATAAGTGGTGTGTGTGTGTGTGTGTGTGTGTGTATATGCTGTGTGTATATCTGGTTGGGTGTGTTTTTGTATATATGTGAGTGCGTGTATATGTGGCTGTGAGTGTATACCTGGACTGGGCCGAGGGGGGGCAATATAAACTTTTTCGCCTCCGGGCGTCTGGTAGTAACTTACGCCCCTGCTGGAGACCAACACGTTACACAGTTATAAAATGTTGTGTGGCCACGGCCCTTCCTTGTGAGGCCACACCCCTTTCTGCGGCGCGCGCCTAACCGGGGGCAGTCGTGGGGGAGGTGAGTTCCCCCACCTCTCCAGGACCACTTTAAGCCCTGATTATATGTATAGATTTTTCTTGTAGGATGTCCCTAGTTATCTTTGGCTATGTAAGGCTTTGTGTGAACCCAATTTCCACTGTTGTTATGTTGTTTATTACTGTTACCAGTGGCGGATCAAGGGGGGGGGGCACTTGGGCCCGTGCCCCCCCTGTCATTTGTGGCCTCCGTCCCCGACACCGCACAGGGAGATGACGGGTGCCCGCTGAGATTGTGTTACCAGCGGGCGCCCGTCTCTCCTCACTGAAAGCCGGAGGCAGGAGCTCAGTACTGAGCTCCTGCCTCCGGCGCTGTCACTGTGCGGCATGCGCTATGGGAGAGACGTCAGTCATGACGTATCTCTCATAGTGCTGAGAAGAGGACGCCAAGAGAGGAGTACTGCAGCAGTCTGGAAGTGGGAACGGGGCTTGGTAAGTATGATTTAATTTTTTTCTTCCTTAGTGCAGCGGGGGCATCTACGGGGGGACATTACTACTGGGGGGGCATCAACAAGGGGCATTACTACTGGGGGGGGGGCATTACAACTGGGGGCAAACTACTGGGAGCATTATTACTGGGGGGCATCTACTGGGGGCATTACTACTGGGGGGTCATCTATTGGGGGCAAACTCCTAAGGGGCATTACTACTGGGGGCAAACTACTGGAGGACATTATTACTGGGGGGCATCTACTGGGGGCAAACTACTGGGGGACATTATTACTGGGGGGCATCTACTGGGGCAAACTACTGGGGGACATTATTACTGGGGTCCAACTACAAAGGGGCTAACTACTGGGGGCAAACTACAGGAGGGCATTACTACTGGCGGTGTAACTACAGGGGCATTACTACTGGTGGCGTAACTACAGGGGCATTACTATTTGGGGGCTAAACTACAGGGGGGCCAAACTACTGGGGGCATAACTACAGGGGCCAAACTACTGGGGGATAACTACAGGGGCCAAACTACTGGGGACATTACTACTGGGGGCTAAACTACAAGGGGGGCATAACTACAGGGGCTAAACTACAATGGGGCAAACTAAAGGGGGGCATTACTACTGGTGGCTAAACTACAAGCAGGCAAACTACTGGGGGCATTACCACTGGGAGGCTAAACTAAAGGGGGGGGGGTAAACTACTGGGGTCATAACTGCAGGGGCATTACCACTGAGGGCATTACTACAGGCAACATTACTACTGGGGGCAATATGGGCATTGCATAAGGGGCACCACTACTATGGGGTCTATATAAGGGGTACTACCAGTACAGTGGACATTGCATAATGAGCGCTACAGCTGTGGGCATTGTATAAAAAGCGCCACCTCACATGCACCGAAGCCGCACGCAAATGTACTTGCCCCTTCCATGGTGCCCCCCTATCATTTTCTTCTGGATCCGCCCCTGACTGTTACAGGGTTTCAGTGATAACCTCATTTAAGGACAAAACGATGGAAAAATCAGAGTAAATCTGTGAAAAGCACAAACATCCGATTGGTCTGATTCTGCATATGCTACAGCTGTGTTTTTCATCCACTGTGCCGTGGCACACTAGTGTGCCCTGAGCAGTCTCCAGGTGTGCCACCATAGAAGCACAGCCAGGCCCGTCAGTGTTTTGCCGCTACTGAGGCCCTGGAATGATCAATACTGGTGGGTTTAGTGGTTGCAGAGCCAGTTCTAATTTTGGTCCCGGCCAGTGTTGGGCTCTTCTGGCTTTCTCAGATATGGCTCAGGCGTTACCTATGGAGAAGCTGCGACATGACATCCTAGGACACGCAACTGCACCATGCATCACCATCATATTTGAATGTGCCTTGGCAATATTTAAATCTTGTTCAGTGTGCCGCGAGTTGTAAAAGGTTGAAAATCTCTGCCCTATATGAATGTTAACTCTGTTTACAGAGAAAATAAACAAGACCATTTTCACTGAGTGTTGCCATATTCCTGTGGAACTCCCTCCCACAACTCTGTCGATGGGTATTAAAAAATACCGACATGTTTTAACTCCATAACTTAGTTGGTCTGTCCAGGGCACATCAAGGTACATAACTACCATATGTTCTTAGGATGTGTCTCCACAAATTACAATAGCAACTAGGAGTGGTGGCTCAACAGTTTTTTGCTTCGTAAATGACCTCTACAGAATGAGTAGATCAAGAATGAGGCTATGATGAGTGGAGTTTGTTGCAGAATGAATTTTTAGTATGAGTGATGACCAATGGGTATTTGGGTGAGTGAAGGGGATGAGTCATTAAAGATAAGTTATATAGTCAAAATCGTAATAAAATATAGTGCATATCGCACAGTGTGTATAGTCCTTCCGATGCCGATGCACGGTCCCGCAGGATCGACATCGCAAGGAAAATAGACTGTGCAGGCAGCCCAAAATTGACTATATAGGCGGGGCCAGCCTCCGGCCACGTTGAATAGTCAATGTCAGGCTGTACGGTGCATCATGCCGTGTGTACACAGACTTACTGTCTCCTCATATTTTATCCTTTCTCCTACTTCCCCCACTTTCTCCCCATCTCTGTCTCTTTACCTGTCTTTCTGTCTCTCCCCTTTTCCTCTTTTGCTAACATCTCTCTTTCCATCGCCTCCCTCTTTCACCACTCTCCCTAATCTCTCTTTGTTTCTTCTTTCCCCTATCACTGTTTTCCCTCTCCATATTTTTCTTTTTCTCTCTATCCCTTCTTTTTCTTCCTCTCTCATTCTTTTCTCTCTCATACTTTTTCTCTCTCTGTGGGTATATTACTAAAGTGTGAGTTTTTTTAGAAGTGGATATGTTGCCCATAGCAACCAATCAGATTCTACTTATCATTCATCTAGCACCTTCTAGAAGATAATGGGGGTCATTCCGAGTTGTTCGCTCGCAAGCTGCTTTTAGCAGCTTTGCACACGCTAAGCCGCCGCCTACTGGGAGTGAATCTTAGCATATTAAAATTGCGAACGAAAGATTAGCAGAATTGCGAATAGACACTTCTTAGCAGTTTCTGAGTAGCTCCAGACTTACTCGGCATCTGCGATCAGTTCAGTGCTTGTCGTTCCTGGTTTGACGTCACAAACACACCCAGCGTTCGCCCAGACACTCCCCCGTTTCTCCAGCCACTCCCGCGTTTTTCCCAGAAACGTCAGCGTTTTTTCACACACTCCCATAAAACGGCCTGTTTCCGCCCAGAAACACCCACTTCCTGTCAATCACATTACGATCACCAGAACGAAGAAAAAACCTCGTAATGCCGTTAGTAAAATTCCTAACTGCATAGCAAATTTACTTGGCGCAGTCGCACTGCGGACATTGCGCATGCGCATTAGCGACTATTCACTCTGTTGCGACAAAAAAATAATGAGCTAACAACTCGGAATGACCCCAAATAAGTAGAATCTGATTGGTTGCAATGAAAAACTCACACTTTAGTAAATTTACCCCTGCCTTTTCTTTGTCCACAAAATTTAAATTTATTGATCATTTTGCGAACCCAATACAGACCCCTTATTTCTACTTTTATTTAATTGGCTTTATCTCTGACTGTGGTCGCACCCACTACTTTTGAAAAAAATAACGAGCTTATATGAACCAGGGATGTTTAGGGGTTAATATGAGCTCAATACCTCTAGCCAGTGTCGGACTGGGGCATGTAGGGCCCACCAGGGTAATGCAGTGGTAGGGGCCCATGTTTAGGGGTGTGGCCAGTCTGGTGAGGGGGTGTGGCCTGCCACCTCATTGGTTCTAACCGTTAGAGCGTGCAACGTCTGGGCCCCTTCATAAATATATACAGTAAATTCAGCTGCTGCATGCATAATAACATACCAGATTAATAACAGATTAATAACAGCAAAGCACTGTAGAAAATACACCATAGTACAGTATAGGGTAACATATGTATGATGTATAATTCAAGTGCACAGTCTGGAACCTGATCCTTAGAGCTGGAGGTGGGCCCCCTGTGGGCCAGTCCAAGCCTGCATCCAGCAAAAAGTATCCCAGTGCAACAGACATCCTTTGGTTTTACAGCCAAGGAAACTGAACGTATTACACCTAATGTTCAGTTCTTGTAACCGAGCACATTACACCTGAATGTACGGGCGTTATAGTTGAACACATTATGCCTGAATGTACTGTACAGCCCAAGTCACTTAATACATTATGGGCTATATGCAATTGCGGTCGAATTCATGAAAATGTCGAAAAACAGGGCATTTTAGACAAAAAAAAAACCTGTCGAATTGGATTCGACAATGCAATACAATGCTTTTCGACAGAAAACCTGCCGTTTCATTTTCGACTTTTTGCAAATCGAAAATTTTTCAATTCGACATGTCTGCAATGGTAAAAATGCGGCTTTTCGACAAAAGTATATTCAATTGAAGAATGTCGATTCGACAACAGTGCTTTTCGACAGGCATTACTTCAATTTCATTCCGCCTCACTTTCCTTTCGTGAGCTGATTAAAAAATTTTTAAATATGTATTTTTTTGTGATTTTTGGATTGCTAATAGCATATCTATTTATATTTGAAGGGATTATCTACTTGGTTTGTCTATTTATGACCCACAAGTATTATTTAATAGATTTTTTAAAAGAATATTTTATTCCTGCACTCTGCTGAGGGAAATGTACCCATGATTCCACAGTTTTACCCAGGACACACTTCTGCAAAGCCACTCCTCTCTCCCATTTTTGAGACTTCAGGGAGAAGAGCCATTACAGTCAGCTCTCTTGTGGAATCATTTTTTAGGACAATCCCTGCGTTTTACCACATTTATATCCTATTTTTGTACTGACTACAATAATGGAGCCTTTTTCTGACCAGATTGTGATGTTCATGCTGGCTGCCAAAAAACATGTTTTGCAAATAAAAGGAGAGCACATCTCGACCGCATGGCACATACCGACATGCAAAACCTCATCCAAACAAGCCAAAAAGCCGGTAAAAGCATGCCTGCACATGCTGAGGGTACATCAGTGCTAAAGAAGGAGCCAAAAAACATGTTTTGCAAATAAAAGGAGAGCACATGTCGACCGCATGGCACATACCGACATGCAAAACCTCAACCAAACAAGCCAAAAAGCCGGTAAAAGCATGCCTGCACCCCAACATGTCATGCTGGTGGTACACCAGTGCTAAAGCATTACCCAACAAACATTTTATGCAATTTTTTTTTTAAATGCCCCCAAACACAAAACTCCAAAAAAAAACATGCAGCAATACAAGCAGGACCTGCAGCAATCCAAACAGGACCATATACACACACCTATACACATATACATACCCCAAACACCCCAAAGCAACGCCACATGTACACCTCATAGCACCCCCCCACCACCCAAACATTACATACTGCACTCATACCTCATCCAAAACAGTAGCCAAGCAGTCAGAACAACACCCATACACTATACAAACACCTACATGCAACGCCAGACCACATGTGGTACTTACCTATAAATGTAGATATTGCTCCAAAAACGACTCTCCTCCGGGGTAACAGGTCTTCTGTGCTTCCTGGATTAAAGTCTGCTGGGTGTCCAAATGATACCACTGCAAAAAACAACCAATTTGCTAGCTCTGCAGCACCTCCACACCTCTCTGCAGGTTCACAAAATGGCTGCTGAGCATGCAGCAAACAAGCCCTATATAGAACTCCAAACGGGTGGAAGTCGAATCCAGGACGCCCACTAATCGACGATTGGTCCATTTTTCGACAAGGGGAGTGTCGAATACGTTATGAATTGAATATGTCGAATTCATGGTCCTGGGTGGAGGGTTTCGGCTGTCGAATAGTGTTGAATCCAAAAACGGTCGAAATCACGCCGTAATTCGACCGCAATTGCATATACCCCTTAATCTCACAAAACAGCCCCCAGTAAGTGGCGGACACAGGAAGAGGCGATGAGGGCGATCGACCCCCTAACAATCAGTCACATCTACACTGACATGCTGCAGATCTTGGCAGGGGGCTGAGCCACAGCCACCAGACCACATTCTGTACAATCAGCTAAACATAATGACTGACTACAACCATACTACAACGTTGATTTATTTGTGAATGATATATTTCTTAAATACCATGTTATATCACCAGGGGCGGATTGGGAACAATAAGCGGCCCTGCAAAAATTTGTACTAGTGGCCCCACATGGGTAGCACCAGAGGTATAAGGTCTAGCCATGGGCCATGGCAGCAGCAGCCTCCCCCCAAGACTTTCCAGATAGTGGGCATGTCCAGCATCAAGGGGGAAGTTAAAAGGAAATAAAATTAAATATTATGAGCACACTATTTGATACACCTTTAGAATTTAGGAAACTATATCATTCTTTAGAAAGATATATTTTCTTGCTTATTACACCAACCGTATCCCAATCACTATTCACTCAATCTTATATGTCAGCCAAGCAGGCAGACAGAGCATACACTAGATCATCTGTGATCACAGGCTTAGTGGCAAAGTCATTTTCATATAAGCAAATTATTTAGCATCTTATTCATTATGTCTATAAATAGGACCACATGTCCTCAAACAAAACAGGCCCTGTGGGTGCGTCGGCCCACCGGGAATCTTCCCTGTAAGCCCTATGGCCAATACGCCTCTGTATATCACACACAATTAGCATAAGGGAGACTATGGGGTATATGCAATTGCGATCGAATTGCCGCAAATGTCGAAAAACAGGGCATTTTCGACAGTAAAAACGGATTCGATAATGCAATACAGTACTTTTCGACAAAAAAACCTGCCGTTTCAGATTCGACTTTTGACAAATCGACATTTCTCAAATTCGACATGTCTGCAATGGTAAAAATGCGGCTTTTCGACAAAAGTATATTCAATTGAAGAATGTTGATTCGACAACAGTACTTTTCGACAGTCATTTCGTCAATTTCATTTCGCCTCACTTTGCTGGCGAGAGCTGATTAAAAATTTTTAAAACATGTATTTTTTTTTGCTTTTTGGATTGCTAATAGCATATCTATTTATATTTGAAGGGATTATCTACTTGGTTTGTCTTTTTTTGACTCACAAGTATTATTTAATTGATTTTTAAAAAGAATATTTTTTTCTTCACTCTGCTGAGGGAAATGTACCCATGATTTCACAGTTTTACCCAGGATACACTTCTGCAAAGCCACTCCAGTATTGGACCAGTTTACCCCACTCTACCATGGACGTCCTACTTGTGATGTGGACCTGAACCACCGCCATGTTAGTCACGCTTTCAGGTGAGATGTATTGTCCAAAACTCCATCTTGTCTGAGTAACCTGTGTATATGCGCAGTGTTGCTGGGACCTTTTGTTCTTTCCCAGGGTGGAGTAAACGCTCTCAAATTACCTCCTCATTCTCTTCCACAGGTCTTGCAGAGTATCCTTCCCAAGTTGCAGGAACCAGCCTGGATGTCAAGGGACACGACAGTACCCCTGCTGTACCATGGGCGACCTAGTTGTGATGTGGACCTGAACCTCCGCCATGTAGCAGACACCCCCCCTCAGGTGAGATGTATTGCCCAAAATTCCCTCTTGTCAAAGTAACCCAGGTATGTCCAAACTACAGCCCTCCATCATTTGCAAAACTGCATATCCAATCATGCCCTGACACATAGTAACATAGTAACATAGTATCTGAGGTTGAAAAAAGACAATTGTCCATCGAGTTCAACCTATTTGTGGTGTCCTATGCATGATGATTTGACTAAAATTTCTGACTGATGCTGCTGTCAGCCATTGCATTTTATCCCTATTTATAGTAACTATAATGCATGACTATGCACCATACCCCTGGATATCCTTATCCAATAGGAATTTATCTAACCCATTCTTAAAGGTGTTGACAGATTCCGCCATTACAACTCCCTCGGGCAGGGAATTCCAAACACGTATTGTCCTTACCGTGAAAAAGCCTTTACGCCGTATTGTGCGGAATCTACTCTCCTCTAACCTGAGCGAGTGTCCACGAGTCCTCTGTATTGATCTAAACAAAAACAGGTCCCGCGCAAGCTCTGTGTATTGTCCCCTTATATATTTGTAGATGTTGATCATATCCCCTCTTAGTCTCCGCTTTTCCAATGTAAACATGCCTAGTCTTTCAAGCCTTTCCTTGTATTGCATCGTCTCCATGCCCTTAATTAGTTTGGTCGCCCTCCTCTGTACCTTTTCAAGCTCCAGGATATCCTTTTTGTAGTACGGTGCCCAGAATTGTACACAGTATTCAAGGTGTGGCCTCACTAGTGATTTATATAACGGGAGTATAATACTCTCGTCCCTAGCATCAATACCCCGTTTTATGCATGCTAATATCTTATTAGCCTTCTTTGCTGCAGTCCTACTTTGGGTACTACTGCTTAGCTTGCTATCTATGAGGACACCTAAGTCCTTTTCCAGTACAGAATCCCCTAATTTTACCCCATTTAGTAGGTAGGTGTAATTTTTGTTCTTGTTACCACAGTGCATTACCTTACACTTGTCTGTGTTGAAGCGCATTCTCCATTTGGCTGCCCATGCTTCTAATTTAACTAAGTCGTTCTGAAGAGACTCGGCATCCTCCTCTGTATTTATAGCCTTACACAATTTGGTATCATCTGCAAAAATTGACACCATGCTCTCTAGACCTTCTGTTAGGTTGTTAATGAAAATATTGAACAATAGCGGTCCTAATACTGAGCCTTGCGGCACACCACTTAGCACTTCAGTCCAAGTTGAAAAAGATCCATTAACCACAACGCGCTGCTTCCTATTATCTAACCAGTTTTTGACCCAAGTGCATATTGTGCTTCCTAGCCCTGATTCTTGTAGCTTGTAGATAAGTCTCATGTGTGGTACAGTATCGAACGCTTACGCTGTGTCTGGGCATGCTTGGATGTGTAGTTTCTCAAGTGCAGGAGGGTTGCATTTGGGACAAATGCCGATGTAACCTACTTGTTTGCAAGTGTTGCTTATACCTTGTCTTTGGATGACACAATACTATTCTCTTCCACAGGTCTTGCGGAGTATCCTTCCCGATTTGCAGGAACCAGCCTGGATGTCAAGGGACACAACAGTTCCCCTGCTGTACCATGGGCGACCTAGTTGTGATGTGGACCTGAACGTCCGCCATGTAGCAGACCCCCCCCCCCTCAGGTGAGATGTATTGCCCAAAACTCCCTCTTGTCCAAGTAACCCAGGCATGTCCCAACTGCGGCCCTCCGGCATTTGCAAAACTGCATATCCAATCATGCCCTGACACCGCAATGCTTACGCTGTGTCAGGGCATGCTTGGATGTGTAGTTTCTCAAGTGCAGGAGGGTTGCATTTGGGACAAAGGCCGATGTAACCTACTTGTTTGCAAGTGTTGCTTGTACCTTGTCTTTGGATGACACAATACTATTCTCTTCCACAGGTCTTGCGGAGTATCCTTCCCGATTTGCAGGAACCAGCCTGGATGTCAAGGGACACGACAGTTCCCCTGCTGTACCACGGGTGACCTAGTTGTGATGTGGACCTGAGCCTCTGCCATGTAGCATACACCCCCCCCCCCTCCCTCCCCCCCCTCAGGTGAGATGTATTGCCCAAAACTCCCTCTTGTCCAGGTAACCCAGGCATGTCCCAACTGCGGCCCTCCAGCATTTGCAAAACTGCATATCCAATCATGCCCTGACACAGCAATGCTTACGCTGTGTCAGGGCATGCTTGGATGTGTAGTTTCTCAAGTGCCGGAGGGTTGCATTTGGAACAAAGGCCGATGTAACCTACTTGTTTGCAAGTGTTGTTTGTACCTTGTCTTTGGATGACACAATACTATTCTCTTCCACAGGTCTTGCGGAGTATCCTTCCCGATTTGCAGGAACCAGCGTGGATGTTAAGGGACATGACAGTTCCCCTGCTGTACCATGGGCGACCTACCACAATACCACTGCATCTCTGAAATGCCATATTTTAAATTTTATTTACTAATAATTTAAAGAAAACACACAAAACTTCTCATTTTAAAAATTTATTGAAGAATTATAATTGTATTTTATTTTGGATTAAAAAATAAAATGTAATAAAACAAAAAAAGTAGTGTTTGTTCTTCTTTACATTCTTTTCTTGTGTAGAAAAAAAGAAATTCCATATTAAGTAAAGACACTAATGATGTCATGTTCATTCCTTTCCCAAGAACATTTGTGGAACCACACAGTCCAGCATGACCCATTGCTGGACTGTGTTGTTCCCCAGGGTCAGACGGTCCAAAGTGGCAGAGTCAAGACAGTGGTCAGCTCTTTGACACAGCTGCACTTGTGGAACCACACAGTCCAGCATGACCCATTGCTGGACTGTGTTGTTCCCCAGGGTCAGATGGTCCAAAGTGCAGAGTCAAGACAGTGGTCAGCACTTTGACACGGCTGCACTTGTGGAACCACACAGTCCAGCATGACCCATTGCTGGACTGTGTTGTTCCCCAGGGTCAGACGGTCCAAAGTTTCTGGAATATATACTAGAATCATTGCTTTACTCACCTTGGTACGCACAACACATCTACGCCATCCACTTAAATTTTTCAACCAATCCTATGAAAAAGCAAAAAACAAACACTAGTGAATAGTAAATTCACACTACAGTGAAAGCCTAATTTACACCAAATCAAAAGTGAGTTTTTTGGTATGAAAAAAAAAAGTGGTATCAGAATAGCTCTTTGGCCCATCATATATGTAACCACAAGGAGCTTTCATCAGTTACCACATGCGCCTGCATACATGCCTGCGCATGTATGCCTAGACATAGCTCCTTGGTAGTATCCGGTCAGGGGTGGGGGAGCCCAACACAAATTTAAAACAATAGTAAGAAAAAAAAAACTAATGGGAGGGGGAGAAAGGGAAACATGAAATACATAAATAGTAAATAATAAAACAATATGACCGGGCTTATGGTGGTTGTTGGCTGTCTGGGTCCTCTTGTTCCTCCTGATGTGGCATCGATGCCCTGGGCGGTTGTGGAGTGCATTGAATTGGCCTCGGTGGCCGTGCTGGTGTAGATGATGTGGCCAGTGTTGGTGGTGGAGGCATCTGGTAGGTGGGGTACATCCCTGTATAGCCTTGGTACAGCTGTGACCGTCCATACCAGGATGGTGGTGGTAGAAGGGCAGGAGGCGTCCGTTTGGCTTGTGATGGCGGATGTGGTGGTTCACCAGCGTGTTGATGAGCTGGCTCTGGGAGCTTATCGTACATCATCTGCAGCGTGGTTGCAATGATCTGTTGGCTGGCTGCCGAATGTCGTTGGCTCTCCGACATGTTGTCAACGCTGTATGCCAGGCATGATGTGTTATCCACCAGCCGGTTGATGGATGTGGCCAAAACTTGAAGGATGTCCATAGTCTCCCTGTGATCTTCTCATCTGGTCTTTTGCGTTTCTGCCGTGCTGTCGGCAAGAGCCTTTTGCATTTCAACCAAACCGTTTGCCATCTTCTCCATTGTCTTCTCAATGGCGTCCAGTCTGGTTTCAACGACATTCGTGTAATTATCCTGGCGGGCAGTCATCTCTGCTGCCAGGGTGTGTACCCTCTGAACATTTGAGGGATCCTGCCCTTCCTGTACGTCTGCCACCAATTGCATTTGTGAAGCTGAAAAGAAAATTAGAAATTAGTATACACATTCATACATTTGTTTGAAGGTTCATAATTTCATAATTACTCACACAGGGATGTAGAAACAGCGGGCTGCTGCACTTCCACCTCGTCGTCCGACTCATCCTGTAAGAGATCCGGCCTGAAGTAGGGACCAATCCCCGACGCAAGTCCGCTGCTGGTCCGTGGCACCTCTGCTTGCAAAAGAAGAAAAAAAAACAATAAAGTTAATAGACTATACAAAAATGTCGACCCCCCCCCCCACCCCCCCCCCCCCCCAAAAAAAAACAACAAAAAATAAAAACCTTCTCCATCCGGTGGTGCCACTGCTCCAGGAGCTTCACTTGTCCTCAATTCTGGAGACTTTTCAAGGGTATGGCTGGATACGTCTGCACGGCTGTCTTCAAACCCTAGAAAAGTCTCGTCCGTTAACCCTGTTGACTCAAACAGTTTGGGTGATGGGTCCACAGAGCTCCTGGAGAGATGACGAGCTGGTGATGGCCTGTGCGCAGGAGTAGTTTGGCGCCCAGCTGGTGGTGTGGTCGCCGACGGTTTCTGGCGTGCAGGTGACATTCTGCGCGCTGATGTCTGGTGTGCAGGTGATGGTCTGCGCGCTGACGATGTCTGGCACGCAGGTGACTTTCTGCACGCTGACGATGTGTGGCGCGCAGGTGATGGTCTGCGCGCTGCTGATGCTTGCTGCGCAGGTGATGGTCCGCGCGCTGCTGGCGATGCCTGCTGCACAGGTGATGGTCAGCGCGCTGGCGATGTCCTGCACGCAGGTGATGTCCTCTGGGCAGGCGTGTCTGGGGGAAAGAACAAACACATTAGCAAATAAAATAATTTTTTTTTAGTACAGCTCATCTGAATGTATTAATACCATCAGGCCTCCTTTTGGACTGCTTGTCTCCCGCCGTCTTCCGTCTTCTGGGCGGTTCTTCCTCCTCGGGAAAGCCAGCAGGACGGCTGGAGTCCACACCTCCGCGAACTCCTTGGACCATGACAGGGTTCATGCGCCTTTTAATAACTTGCTCCCAGGGTAGCCACTTCAAATTGAGAGCCGGACCACCTCCCGTAGCTTTCTCATGTCGGCGCTGAATCCCCATCTTCTTCTTGGTCTGTCTGCGGCAATCACTGTACCGCTTCATGCAGTTTCTGGTGCTCCGGCGGTTTCCAGATACTGCAGTGACTTGTCTTGCGATGGCATCCCAGATATTTCGCTTTGTCTTAGCTGCTGTGGTCTGTGCCCTTGGTCCATACAGAACGTCGTAGGACCTGTCGACGCCATCCACTAGGGTACAGTTTTCCGCCTCAGTGTATCTGGGTCCACACGGCTTCTTCTGTCCTGCATCTTCACCAGAGGCTTCCTCATCCGACTGATCCTCTGGCTGGCTTCTTGCCTTTAGGGATAAAAAAACATGCAATTAATATGATCGGTATGTACCTGTGAGTGTGTCAGTATCTCTGGCAGTGTAGGTGTGCACGGCAGTGCGCAAACTAGGGTGTGTCAAGTTGGATGCTATTGTGTCTGCAGGTGTTCTCAGTATTTACTTTTCTAGGCCTTTTCTTTTTCTTTCGCTTTTCCCTTTGGTCCCTTGACGACCGCGGCTGGTCACTGGATGCCTGTTCGGTCATATCCTCCTCCTGGGTCGGCTCCCACTCCTCATTGCTGTGCAGGGAAAATTCTTCTGAGGGGTGGGGGGAAGAGGGGGATCGGGGCCGCTTGTCCCTGGACATCTCTGCTGTAAAAATAAAAATTATTTTTAAAAATTTAACACACATTACATAATTACATGCAACCACACGTCATGCTGCTGGGACCCCAGTGCTCAAGCAGGACCAAACACACATAATAAAATTGAAAAATGGAAAAAAACTCAGCCATACAAGCCAAAACCCCCGTACAAGCATCCCTGCACATGCTGGAGGTCAACCAGTGCTAAAAAAGGAGCCAAAAAACATGTTTGGCAAACAAACGACAGCACATGTCGACCACAAGGCAGATACCGACACGCTCAAAGTCACCCCAAACAAGCCAAAAAGCATCCCTGCACATGCTGGAGATACACCAGTGCTAAAGTAGGAGCAAAAAAACGTGTTTGGCAAACAAACAGCAGCACATGCCGACCACATGGAAGATACCGACACGCTCAAAGTCACCCCAAACAAGCCAAAAAGCAGCCCTGCACATACTGGAGATACACCAGTGCTAAAGTAGTAGCAAAAAAACGTGTTTGGCAAACAAACGACAGCACATGTCGACCACATGGAAGATACAGACACGCTCAAAGTCACCCCAAACAAGCCAAAAAGCATCCCTGCACATGCTGGAGGTACACCAATGCAAAAGCATGACCCAAAAAACATTTTATGAAAAAAAACAAACGTGAAAAACTACCCCCAAACACAAAACTCCCAAAAAAACATGCAGCGATACAAGCAGGACCTGCAGCAATCCAAACAGGACCTATATACACATACCTGCACACATATACATACCCCAAACACCCCAAAGCAACGCCACATGTACACCTCATGGCACCCCCACCACCACCCAAACATTACATACGGCTCTCATACCTCATCCAAAACAGTAGTTAAGCACTCAGAACAATGAGCGCCGGAAATTTTTCGGGTTTTGTGTTTTGGTTTTGGGTTCGGTTCCGCGGCCGTGTTTTGGGTTCGACCGCGTTTTGGCAAAACCTCACCGAATTTTTTTTGTCGGATTCGGGTGTGTTTTGGATTCGGGTGTTTTTTTCCAAAAAACCTAAAAAACAGCTTAAATCATAGAATTTGGCGGTCATTTTGATCCCAAAGTATTATTAACCTCAAAAACCATAATTTCCACTCATTTTCAGTCTATTCTGAATACCTCACACCTCACAATATTATTTTTAGTCCTAAAATTTGCACCGAGGTCGCTGTGTGAGTAAGATAAGCGACCCTAGTGGCCGACACAAACACCGGGCCCATCTAGGAGTGGCACTGCAGTGTCACGCAGGATGGCCCTTCCAAAAAACCCTCCCCAAACAGCACATGACGCAAAGAAAAAAAGAGGCGCAATGAGGTAGCTGTGTGAGTAAGATTAGCGACCCTAGTGGCCGACACAAACACCGGGCCCATCTAGGAGTGGCACTGCAGTGTCACGCAGGATGTCCCTTCCAAAAAACCCTCCCCAAACAGCACATGACGCAAAGAAAAAAAGAGGCGCAATGAGGTAGCTGTGTGAGTAAGATAAGCGACCCTAGTGGCCGACACAAACACCGGGCCCATCTAGGAGTGGCACTGCAGTGTCACGCAGGATGTCCCTTCCAAAAAACCCTCCCCAAACAGCACATGACGCAAAGAAAAAAAGAGGCGCAATGAGGTAGCTGACTGTGTGAGTAAGATAAGCGACCCTAGTGGCCGACACAAACACCGGGCCCATCTAGGAGTGGCACTGCAGTGTCACGCAGGATGTCCCTTCCAAAAAACCCTCCCCAAACAGCACATGACGCAAAGAAAAAAAGAGGCGCAATGAGGTAGCTGACTGTGTGAGTAAGATAAGCGACCCTAGTGGCCGACACAAACACCGGGCCCATCTAGGAGTGGCACTGCAGTGTCACGCAGGATGTCCCTTCCAAAAAACCCTCCCCAAACAGCACATGACGCAAAGAAAAAGAAAAGAAAAAAGAGGTGCAAGATGGAATTGTCCTTGGGCCCTCCCACCCACCCTTATGTTGTATAAACAGGACATGCACACTTTAACCAACCCATCATTTCAGTGACAGGGTCTGCCACACGACTGTGACTGATATGACGGGTTGGTTTGGACCCCCACCAAAAAAGAAGCAATTAATCTCTCCTTGCACAAACTGGCTCTACAGAGGCAAGATGTCCACCTCATCATCATCCTCCGATATATCACCGTGTACATTCCCCTCCTCACAGATTATCAATTCGTCCCCACTGGAATCCACCATCTCAGCTCCCTGTGTACTTTGTGGAGGCAATTGCTGCTGGTCAATGTCTCCACGGAGGAATTGATTATAATTCATTTTAATGAACATCATCTTCTCCACATTTTCTGGATGTAACCTCGTACGCCGATTGCTGACAAGGTGAGCGGCGGCACTAAACACTCTTTCGGAGTACACACTTGTGGGAGGGCAACTTAGGTAGAATAAAGCCAGTTTGTGCAAGGGCCTCCAAATTGCCTCTTTTTCCTGCCAGTATAAGTACGGACTGTGTGACGTGCCTACTTGGATGCGGTCACTCATATAATCCTCCACCATTCTTTCAATGGTGAGAGAATCATATGCAGTGACAGTAGACGACATGTCCGTAATCGTTGTCAGGTCCTTCAGTCCGGACCAGATGTCAGCATCAGCAGTCGCTCCAGACTGCCCTGCATCACCGCCAGCGGGTGGGCTCGGAATTCTGAGCCTTTTCCTCGCACCCCCAGTTGCGGGAGAATGTGAAGGAGGAGATGTTGTTGACAGGTCGCGTTCCGCTTGACTTGACAATTTACTCACCAGCAGGTGTTTGAACCCCAGCAGACTTGTGTCTGCCGGAAAGAGAGATCCAAGGTAGGCTTTAAATCTAGGATCGAGCACGGTGGCCAAAATGTAGTGCTCTGATTTCAACAGATTGACCACCCGTGAATCCTTGTTAAGCGAATTAAGGGCTCCATCCACAAGTCCCACATGCCTAGCGGAATCGCTCCGTGTTAGCTCCTCCTTCAATGTCTCCAGCTTCTTCTGCAAAAGCCTGATGAGGGGAATGACCTGACTCAGGCTGGCAGTGTCTGAACTGACTTCACGTGTGGCAAGTTCAAAGGGCATCAGAACCTTGCACAACGTTGAAATCATTCTCCACTGCGCTTGAGACAGGTGCATCCCACCTCCTATATCGTGCTCAATTGTATAGGCTTGAATGGCCTTTTGCTGCTCCTCCAACCTCTGAAGCATATACAGGGTTGAATTCCACCTCGTTACCACTTCTTGCTTCAGATGATGGCAGGGCAGGTTCAGTAGTTTTTGGTGGTGCTCCAGTTTTCTGTACGTGGTGCCTGTACGCCGAAAGTGTCCCGCAATTCTTCTGGCCACCGACAGCATCTCTTGCACGCCCCTGTCGTTTTTTAAAAAATTCTGCACCACCAAATTCAAGGTATGTGCAAAACATGGGACGTGCTGGAATTGGCCCAGATTTAATGCACACACAATATTGCTGGCGTTGTCCGATGCCACAAATCCACAGGAGAGTCCAATTGGGGTAAGCCATTCCGCGATGATCTTCCTCAGTTGCCGTAAGAGGTTTTCAGCTGTGTGCGTATTCTGGAAACCGGTGATACAAAGCGTAGCCTGCCTAGGAAAGAGTTGGCGTTTGCGAGATGCTGCTACTGGTGCCGCCGCTGCTGTTCTTGCGGCGGGAGTCCATACATCTACCCAGTGGGCTGTCACAGTCATATAGTCCTGACCCTGCCCTGCTCCACTTGTCCACATGTCCGTGGTTAAGTGGACATTGGGTACAGCTGCATTTTTTAGGACACTGGTGACTCTTTTTCTGAGGTCTGTGTACATTTTCGGTATCGCCTGCCTAGAGAAATGGAACCTAGATGGTATTTGGTACCGGGGACACAGTACCTCCAACAAGTCTCTAGTTGGCTCTGCAGTAATGATGGATACCGGAACCACGTTTCTCACCACCCAGGATGTCAAGGCCTCAGTTATCCGCTTTGCAGTAGGATGACTGCTGTGATATTTCATCTTCCTCGCAAAGGACTGTTGGACAGTCAATTGCTTGGTGGAAGTAGTAAAAGTGGTCTTACGACTTCCCCTCTGGGATGACCATCGACTCCCAGCAGCAACAACAGCAGCGCCAGCAGCAGTAGGCGTTACACGCAAGGATGCATCGGAGGAATCCCAGGCAGGAGAGGACTCGTCAGAATTGCCAGTGACATGGCCTGCAGGACTATTGGCATTCCTGGGGAAGGAGGAAATTGACACTGAGGGAGTTGGTGGGGTGGTTTGCGTGAGCTTGGTTACAAGAGGAAGGGATTTACTGGTCAGTGGACTGCTTCCGCTGTCGGCCAAAGTTTTTGAACTTGTCACTGACTTATTATGAATGAGCTGCAGGTGACGTATAAGGGAGGATGTTCCGAGGTGGTTAACGTCCTTACCCCTACTTATTACAGCTTGACAAAGGGAACACACGGCTTGACACCTGTTGTCCGCATTTCTGGTGAAATACTTCCACACCGAAGAGCTGATTTTTTTGGTATTTTCACCAGGCATGTCAACGGCCATATTCCTACCACGGACAACAGGTGTCTCCCCGGGTGCCTGACTTAAACAAACCACCTCACCATCAGAATCCTCCTGGTCAATTTCCTCCCCAGCGCCAGCAACACCCATATCCTCCTCATCCTGGTGTACTTCAACACTGACATCTTCAATCTGACTATCAGGAACTGGACTGCGGGTGCTCCTTCCATCACTTGCAGGGGGCGTGCAAATGGTGGAAGGCGCATGCTCTTCACGTCCAGTGTTGGGAAGGTCAGGCATCGCAACCGACACAATTGGAGTCGGACTCTCCTTGTGGATTTGGGATTTCGAAGAACGCACAGTTCTTTGCGGTGCTACTGCTTTTGCCAGCTTTAGTCTTTTCATTTTTCTAGCGAGAGGCTGAGTGCTTCCATCCTCATGTGAAGCTGAACCACTAGCCATGAACATAGGCCAGGGCCTCAGCCGTTCCTTGCCACTCCGTGTGGTAAATGGCATATTGGCAAGTTTACGCTTCTCCTCCGACAATTTTATTTTAGGTTTTGGAGTCCTTTTTTTACTGATATTTGGTGTTTTGGATTTGACATGCTCTGTACTATGACATTGGGCATCGGCCTTGGCAGACGACGTTGCTGGCATTTCATCGTCTCGGCCATGACTAGTGGCAGCAGCTTCAGCACGAGGTGGAAGTGGATCTTGATCTTTCCCTAATATTGGAACCTCAACATTTTTGTTCTCCATATTTTAATAAGCACAACTAAAAGGCACCTCAGGTAAACAATGGAGATGGATGGATTGGATACTAGTATACAATTATGGACGGACTGCCGAGTGCCGACACAGAGGTAGCCACAGCCGTGAACTACCGCACTGTACTGTGTCTGCTGCTAATATAGACTGGTTGATAAAGAGATAGTATACTCGTAACTAGTATGTATGTATAAAGAAAGAAAAAAAAACCACGGTTAGGTGGTATATACAATTATGGACGGGCTGCCGAGTGCCGACACAGAGGTAGCCACAGCCGTGAACTACCGCACTGTACTGTGTCTGCTGCTAATATATAGACTGGTTGATAAAGAGATAGTATACTCGTAACTAGTATGTATGTATAAAGAAAGAAAAAAAAACCACGGTTAGGTGGTATATACAATTATGGACGGGCTGCCGAGTGCCGACACAGAGGTAGCCACAGCCGTGAACTACCGCACTGTACTGTGTCTGCTGCTAATATATAGACTGGTTGATAAAGAGATAGTATACTCGTAACTAGTATGTATGTATAAAGAAAGAAAAAAAAAACACGGTTAGGTGGTATATACAATTATGGACGGGCTGCCGAGTGCCGACACAGAGGTAGCCACAGCCGTGAACTACCGCACTGTACTGTGTCTGCTGCTAATATAGACTGGTTGATAAAGAGATAGTATACTCGTAACTAGTATGTATGTATAAAGAAAGAAAAAAAAACCACGGTTAGGTGGTATATACAATTATGGACGCGCTGCCGAGTGCCGACACAGAGGTAGCCACAGCCGTGAACTACCGCACTGTACTGTGTCTGCTGCTAATATAGACTGGTTGATAAAGAGATAGTATACTCGTAACTAGTATGTATGTATAAAGAAAGAAAAAAAAACCACGGTTAGGTGGTATATACAATTATGGACGGGCTGCCGAGTGCCGACACAGAGGTAGCCACAGCCGTGAACTACCGCACTGTACTGTGTCTGCTGCTAATATATAGACTGGTTGATAAAGAGATAGTATACTCGTAACTAGTATGTATGTATAAAGAAAGAAAAAAAAAACACGGTTAGGTGGTATATACAATTATGGACGGGCTGCCGAGTGCCGACACAGAGGTAGCCACAGCCGTGAACTACCGCACTGTACTGTGTCTGCTGCTAATATAGACTGGTTGATAAAGAGATAGTATACTCGTAACTAGTATGTATGTATAAAGAAAGAAAAAAAAACCACGGTTAGGTGGTATATACAATTATGGACGGGCTGCCGAGTGCCGACACAGAGGTAGCCACAGCCGTGAACTACCGCACTGTACTGTGTCTGCTGCTAATATAGACTGGTTGATAAAGAGATAGTATACTCGTAACTAGTATGTATGTATAAAGAAAGAAAAAAAAACCACGGTTAGGTGGTATATACAATTATGGACGGGCTGCCGAGTGCCGACACAGAGGTAGCCACAGCCGTGAACTACCGCACTGTACTGTGTCTGCTGCTAATATAGACTGGTTGATAAAGAGATAGTATACTCGTAACTAGTATGTATGTATAAAGAAAAAAAAAAAAACCACGGTTAGGTGGTATATACAATTATGGACGGGCTGCCGAGTGCCGACACAGAGGTAGCCACAGCCGTGAACTACCGCACTGTACTGTGTCTGCTGCTAATATAGACTGGTTGATAAAGAGATAGTATACTCGTAACTAGTATGACTATAAAGAAAGAAAAAAAAACCACGGTTAGGTGGTATATACAATTATGGACGGGCTGCCGAGTGCCGACACAGAGGTAGCCACAGCCGTGAACTACCGCACTGTACTGTGTCTGCTGCTAATATAGACTGGTTGATAAAGAGATAGTATACTACTAATATTATATATACTGGTGGTCAGGTCACTGGTCACTAGTCACACTGGCAGTGGCACTCCTGCAGCAAAAGTGTGCACTGTTTAATTTTAATATAATATTATGTACTCCTGGCTCCTGCTATAACCTATAACTGGCACTGCAGTGCTCCCCAGTCTCCCCCACAATTATAAGCTGTGTGAGCTGAGCACAGTCAGATATATATATACATTGATGCAGCACACTGGGCTGAGCAGTGCACACAGATATGGTATGTGACTGAGTCACTGTGTGTATCGTTTTTTTCAGGCAGAGAACGGATATATTAAATAAAACAAACAACTGCACTGTCTGGTGGTCACTGTGGTCGTCAGTCACTAAACTCTGCACTCTCTTCTACAGTATCACAGCCTCAGGTCAATCTCTCTCTCTCTCAACCCTAATCTAAATGGAGAGGACGCCAGCCACGTCCTCTCCCTATCAATCTCAATGCACGTGTGAAAATGGCGGCGACGCGCGGCTCCTTATATAGAATCCGAGTCTCGCGAGAATCCGACAGCGTCATGATGACGTTCGGGCGCGCTCGGGTTAACCGAGCAAGGCGGGAGGATCCGAGTCTGCTCGGACCCGTGAAAAAAACATGAAGTTCGTGCGGGTTCGGATTCAGAGAAACCGAACCCGCTCATCTCTAAGAACAACACCCATACACTACACAAACACATACATGCAACGCCAGACCACATGTGGTACTTACCTACAAATGTAGAAATCGCTCCAAAAATGACTCTCCTCCGGGGTAACAGGTATCCTGTCTGTCCTGGATTAATGCCTGCTGGGTGTACAAACGATACCACAGCAAAGAAACCCACTTTGATCACACTGCAACACCTCCACTCCACACTGCCGGGTCACAAAATGGCTGCTGAGCACGCAGCAAACAAGCCCTATATAGGGCTCCAAACGGCGGGAAGTCGAATCCAGGACGCCCACTAATCGACGATTGGTCCGTTATTCGACAAGGGGAGTGTTGAATCAGTTATGTATTGAATATGTCGAATTAATGGTCCCGGGTGGAGGGTTTCGGCTGTCGAGTAAAACAGTCGAAAAAAAGGCGCAATTCGTCCGGAATTGCATATACCCCTACATAATTTTTTAAAAACATCTATTTTTTCATTTAGAATACTTAACATATGCAAATCCCCATTCGTTTAATCCTGTACTGTAGATCAACTAAGCAGTCAGATAGCGCAAACATTAGATAATTTAGAATCATAATGAATAAGCTAAAACATTTTTTGCACATAAAAAATAAATAAAGACTAACTATTGTTATAATGTAGAAAAAAACAAACAAATTACTTTAAAATACTTTTGCATAGTAATATAATGCTATATTCTAAAAATAAAGCTTTTTCCTTTCTGGCAGCTCCTGAGGTGGTGACAGCAAATGATGGTAGGTGCAAATGAAGGTAGCTGCAAATGAAGGTAGCTGCAAATGAAGGTAGCAGTTGAAGGTTAGTACACTCAGTACTCAGTTGATGATCACTATCGCTGTTCAGGGATGCGATTTGGGATTCTGACAGTTGGGATGTCAGTGGTCATGTGAGCGATGCCGGAATCCTGACGCCACACAGGAGACCGAGGCCGGAACACAGACAGCTGACATCCTGAAGGTATCAGGTTTGTAATAGGGTTAGGGCCTGGGTATAGGGTTAGACACTAGGAGGGCTAGGGTTAGGCACTGGGGGGTAGGGGGTAGTTAGCCCTAACAGGCACCCCCTGTGGATTAGCCCTAACCGCCACCAGCGGAGGGTTTGGGTTAGGGTAGGGGAGGGTAAAAATACTTATCTCCTCTGATATTGGGATCTTCAGTGTCAGGATGCCGCCTTCGATCATGTGACTGCCGGCATCCCAACCTCCAGTATTTCATACTGAACCCGCTGGCCAAAAGTTTTCTTATGTAGGGTGACACTGTGCGGATTTTCTTCCGATGACATATATGCACCTTAGTATCACATTGTAGGGAATACATTAAAACTTTCCTTGTTGCAAAAGGATAATTTACTGTACCTTGTTGTAAGTGACGCCATTTGTTTAATGAAATTGTTTATGTTAATTTCTTCAGTATGAACATTGGACTATAACCACAGCAGCAAATCATAAAGCACAACGAGAAGAGGATCACTGGCTGCAGAGAATTATTTACACCTCCCCATGTTTTTATGACAGAACATTTTTATTTGATACTGTAAATTTGGTGCCATATAGTAGCATGAGATATGTCTGCCTAGGTGCAAAGCATTTATTACAGCACCTTCAGGTTTACAGATAACTAGATAATGAAATGAATGTGCCAGATATTTATAGTCCCTTATTTTACTGCGCTCCTTTTAAAACCCTTTCAGGCGATTTAACTGCTCAGAAGATGCAACGGTGCATTGTAAGCCCAGCACTAAATTAATACCATGCTCCTTTGTAGCGTTGCCATGTGCACTGTATCAAGGAAACAGATATCTACATGAATATGAAAAGAACCTCTTCAAACTATGTGGAGGCTGTATGTGAATATCTTATTCTGGTGTCATCCAGCTGCAAAAATAGCTTTGATCTAATTAGCATAGAGTTGTAAAATGTGGATGATGGGCTTGTAAATTGCAGGTTTTCTTTGAAAGATCAGATCCCCCGTAGGGTGGACCTCCCAACAGAGAAATTAATACAATTAGGAATAGGAGATAAAAAGTTATGCGTCTCTTTGGGCTGAAACTAAATACACCTTTATGGGAGCAATAAAAAGCCTCATCGTCCACCGTTATAAACACTTCCTGTCAAGTGATACACTTATGTAAAATACAGCTGCAGAGAGGAAAGGCTGCTATTCATTACGGAATGTAGTTATTAAATAATACTAGCTAAGGCATACACAGTTTAGTACGTATGTCTAAAATCCACTCACATAGTTTTAGTGCAAAAAGGCAAGTCAAATATATAATAACTAGTCATCTTCAATCAGCATAGAATGGAATACTCCTGCTCCGCACCCAAACTAATGTGATATTAACCTTGTGCTTAACACCTGGCCGCAAACTCATCTCGTTGTGGCAATGAGAGAGAATTTTTAGACAGGGCAGATCATCCACTATTATTATTGCGATATAGTTAACCCTCCCCCCAACAAAAACAAAAAAAACAGCAAAAAAACACTAAGAACGAAATTCTGACGAATCACTGACAGCTCCAACAGGCCAGTGCTGTTCTCCTTTCTAATCTTACAATTTACCTAAATGAATGCTGGACCTTTTCACCAGGATTCTGAGAGGGGAGTTCCAGGTACTGCCTTCAGGATATAACAGTAGTGTATTATAAGGGCAATGGAATAACTATAAACATAGAAAAGGTGTTATAGGTGGTACTAAAACCAGGGTTGGACTGGCCCATCGGGGTACAGGAGACACCCCCGATGGGGCCCACTGCCTGGAGGAATTATTAGTATTTATTCCATGCTCTTTGCATGTTGCATTTTGCTTTTTAACACAGTGTACACAAGATAAACCATTTTGCTTTATGTTATAAAAGGTCAAGAAATTTACACTGAAAATATGGAAATTCTACTTCTAACTAAGGGGTCTATTTACTAAGCCTCAGGTGGAGATAAAGTGACCAGAGATAAAGTACCAGCCAATCATCTCCTAACTGTCATTTTTCAAACCCAGCCTGTGACATGGCAGTTAGGAGCTGATTGGCTGGTACTTTATCTCCGGCCATTTTATCTCCACCTGAGGCTAAGTAAATAGGCCCCTGAGGGCCTAATTCAGACCTGATCGCAGCAGCAAATTTGTTCTCTAATGGGCAAAACCATGTGTAGTGCAGGTGGGGCAGATGTAACATGTGCAGAGAGAGGTAGATTTAGGTCGGGTGTGTTCAATCGGAAATCTTATTTGCAGCAGGGCCGTAACTAGGGGGGGCTAAGGGGGCATGCGCCCCGGGTGCAGGATTTCAGGGGGTGCCAAGGAGTTAGAGGAGCAAGGTTTTTTTTTAAACCGGCAGTGCTGTGCAGTGGCGCACCCAGGGGGGGTTTCCGAGTACCCAGAAACCCCCCTCCACTAAAGAAAAAAAACATTTTTTTTTTTTTTAGCTGCATGAGTATTATTAATGGCTGACTAGAGTCCTCTGCAGCCTGCTGTCTTCCTGGTGGCACTTGTAAGTGCAATAAAAGTTTACTTTATTTTAATTATAGTACATATATATCCATGTGCATACATATATACACATGTATATACATACATACACACACACACACACACACACACACACACACACACACACACACACACACACACACAATATATATATACATGTGTATATATATATATATATATATATATATATACGTGTGTACTCTATGTGTGTGTACATATATATATATATATATATATGTATGCATGTTTAATATGCTATGTATATGTGTATATGTATGTGTGTGTGTGTATATATATATATATATATATATATATATGTGTGTAGATATATGTATATACAGACACACTAGTTTTACGGACCCAGCATATACTGGGTCACCTCAGTCCCCACCCCCGTGATTGGCTCCGCACAGTTCTGGAAAAAACCCCCATGCAAATCCTGCGTTTGCCACTGCTGTGCTGCTCCAGTGAGACAGCAAACAGCTTCCAGGGCAATGTATCTGACCCATCTGTCTGCCAGCAGCTGGCTCCACCACTGTGATCTAGAGATGAGCGGGTTCGGTTTCTCTGAAACCGAACCCGCACGAACTTCATGTTTTTTTTACGGGTCCGAGCAGACTCGGATCCTCCCGCCTTGCTCGGTTAACCCGAGCGCGCCCGAACGTCATCATGACGCTGTCGGATTCTCGCGAGACTCGGATTCTATATAAGGAGCCGCGCGTCGCCGCCATTTTCACACGTGCATTGAGATTGATAGGGAGAGGACGTGGCTGGCGTCCTCTCCATTAGAAATTAGATTAGAAGAGAGAGAGAGATTGTGCAGAGTCAGACAGAGTTTACCACAGTGACCAGTGCAGTTGTTGTTAGTTAACTTTTATTTATTTTAATATAATATATCCGTTCTCTGCTATATCCGTTCTCTGCCTGAAAAAAAACGATACACAGCAGCAGCCAGTCACACAGTGTGACTCAGTCTGTGTGCACTCAGCTCAGCCCAGTGTGCTGCACATCAATGTATAAAAGGCAAAGCTTATAATAATTGTGGGGGAGACTGGGGAGCACTGCAGGTTGTTATAGCAGGAGCCCCCAGGAGTACATAATATTATATTAATTTAAAATTAAACAGTGCACACTTTTGCTGCAGGAGTGCCACTGCCAGTGTGACTAGTGGTGACCAGTGCCTGACCACCAGTATAGTAGTATATTGTTGTATGTATTGTATACTATCTCTTTATCAACCAGTCTATATTAGCAGCAGACACAGTACAGTGCGGTAGTTCACGGCTGTGGCTACCTCTGTGTCGGCAGTCGGAACTCGGCAGGCAGTCCGTCCATCCATAATTGTATTACAATATATACCACCTAACCGTGGTATTTTTTTTTCTTTCTTTATACCGTCGTCATAGTGTCATACTAGTTGTTACGAGTATACTACTATCTCTTTATCAACCAGTGTACAGTGCGGTAGTTCACGGCTGTGGCTACCTCTGTGTCGGCAGTCGGCAGGCAGTCCGTCCATCCATAATTGTATTATTATTATAATATATACCACCTAACCGTGGTTTTTTTTTCATTCTTTATACCGTCATAGTGTCATACTAGTTGTTACGAGTATACTACTATCTCTTTATCAACCAGTGTACAGTGCGGTAGTTCACGGCTGTGGCTACCTCTGTGTCGGCAGTCGGCAGGCAGTCCGTCCATCCATAATTGTATTATTATTATAATATATACCACCTAACCGTGGTTTTTTTTTCATTCTTTATACCGTCGTCATAGTGTCATACTAGTTGTTACGAGTATACTACTATCTCTTTATCAACCAGTGTACAGTGCGGTAGTTCACGGCTGTGGCTACCTCTGTGTCGGCAGTCGGCAGGCAGTCCGTCCATCCATAATTGTATTATTATTATAATATATACCACCTAACCGTGGTTTTTTTTTCATTCTTTATACCGTCGTCATAGTGTCATACTAGTTGTTACGAGTATACTACTATCTCTTTATCAACCAGTGTACAGTGCGGTAGTTCACGGCTGTGGCTACCTCTGTGTCGGCACTCGGCAGGCAGTCCGTCCATCCATAATTGTATTATTATTATAATATATACCACCTAACTGTGGTATTTTTTTTTCTTTCTTTATACCGTCGTCATAGTGTCATACTAGTTGTTACGAGTATACTACTATCTCTTTATCAACCAGTGTACAGTGCGGTAGTTCACGGCTGTGGCTACCTCTGTGTCGGCAGTCGGCAGGCAGTCCGTCCATCCATAATTGTATTATTATTATAATATATACCACCTAACTGTGGTATTTTTTTTTCTTTCTTTATACCGTCGTCATAGTGTCATACTAGTTGTTACGAGTATACTACTATCTCTTTATCAACCAGTGTACAGTGCGGTAGTTCACGGCTGTGGCTACCTCTGTGTCGGCAGTCGGCAGGCAGTCCGTCCATCCATAATTGTATTATTATTATAATATATACCACCTAACCGTGGTTTTTTTTTTCATTCTTTATACCGTCGTCATAGTGTCATACTAGTTGTTACGAGTATACTACTATCTCTTTATCAACCAGTGTACAGTGCGGTAGTTCACGGCTGTGGCTACCTCTGTGTCGGCAGTCGGCAGGCAGTCCGTCCATCCATAATTGTATTATTATTATAATATATACCACCTAACTGTGGTATTTTTTTTTCTTTCTTTATACCGTCGTCATAGTGTCATACTAGTTGTTACGAGTATACTACTATCTCTTTATCAACCAGTGTACAGTGCGGTAGTTCACGGCTGTGGCTACCTCTGTGTCGGCAGTCGGCAGGCAGTCCGTCCATCCATAATTGTATTATTATTATAATATATACCACCTAACCGTGGTTTTTTTTTCATTCTTTATACCGTCGTCATAGTGTCATACTAGTTGTTACGAGTATACTACTATCTCTTTATCAACCAGTGTACAGTGCGGTAGTTCACGGCTGTGGCTACCTCTGTGTCGGCAGTCGGCAGGCAGTCCGTCCATCCATAATTGTATTATTATTATAATATATACCACCTAACTGTGGTATTTTTTTTTCTTTCTTTATACCGTCGTCATAGTGTCATACTAGTTGTTACGAGTATACTACTATCTCTTTATCAACCAGTGTACAGTGCGGTAGTTCACGGCTGTGGCTACCTCTGTGTCGGCAGTCGGCAGGCAGTCCGTCCATCCATAATTGTATTATTATTATAATATATACCACCTAACCGTGGTTTTTTTATACCACCTAACCGTGGCAGTCCGTCCATAATTGTATACTAGTATCCAATCCATCCATCTCCATTGTTTACCTGAGGTGCCTTTTAGTTCTGCCTATAAAATATGGAGAACAAAAAAGTTGAGGTTCCAAAATTAGGGAAAGATCAAGATCCACTTCCACCTCGTGCTGAAGCTGCTGCCACTAGTCATGGCCGAGACGATGAAATGCCAGCAACGTCGTCTGCCAAGGCCGATGCCCAATGTCATAGTACAGAGCATGTCAAATCCAAAACACCAAATATCAGAAAAAAAAGGACTCCAAAACCTAAAATAAAATTGTCGGAGGAGAAGCGTAAACTTGCCAATATGCCATTTACCACACGGAGTGGCAAGGAACGGCTGAGGCCCTGGCCTATGTTCATGGCTAGTGGTTCAGCTTCACATGAGGATGGAAGCACTCAGCCTCTCGCTAGAAAACTGAAAAGACTCAAGCTGGCAAAAGCACCGCAAAGAACTGTGCGTTCTTTGAAATCCCAAATCCACAAGGAGAGTCCAATTGTGTCGTTTGCGATGCCTGACCTTCCCAACACTGGACGTGAAGAGCATGCGCCTTCCACTATTTGCATGCCCCCTGCAAGTGCTGGAAGGAGCACCCGCAGTCCAGTTCCTGATAGTCAGATTGAAGATGTCAGTGTTGAAGTACACCAGGATGAGGAGGATATGGGTGTTGCTGGCGCTGGGGAGGAAATTGACCAGGAGGATTCTGATGGTGAGGTGGTTTGTTTAAGTCAGGCACCCGGGGAGACACCTGTTGTCCGTGGGAGGAATATGGCCGTTGACATGCCAGGTGAAAATACCAAAAAAATCAGCTCTTCGGTGTGGAGGTATTTCACCAGAAATGCGGACAACAGGTGTCAAGCCGTGTGTTCCCTTTGTCAAGCTGTAATAAGTAGGGGTAAGGACGTTAACCACCTCGGAACATCCTCCCTTATACGTCACCTGCAGCGCATTCATAATAAGTCAGTGACAAGTTCAAAAACTTTGGGTGACAGCGGAAGCAGTCCACTGACCAGTAAATCCCTTCCTCTTGTAACCAAGCTCACGCAAACCACCCCACCAACTCCCTCAGTGTCAATTTCCTCCTTCCCCAGGAATGCCAATAGTCCTGCAGGCCATGTCACTGGCAAGTCTGACGAGTCCTCTCCTGCCTGGGATTCCTCCGATGCATCCTTGCGTGTAACGCCTACTGCTGCTGGCGCTGCTGTTGTTGCCGCTGGGAGTCGATGGTCATCCCAGAGGGGAAGTCGTAAGCCCACTTGTACTACTTCCAGTAAGCAATTGACTGTTCAACAGTCCTTTGCGAGGAAGATGAAATATCACAGCAGTCATCCTACTGCAAAGCGGATAACTGAGTCCTTGACAACTATGTTGGTGTTAGACGTGCGTCCGGTATCCGCCGTTAGTTCACAGGGAACTAGACAATTTATTGAGGCAGTGTGCCCCCGTTACCAAATACCATCTAGGTTCCACTTCTCTAGGCAGGCGATACCGAGAATGTACACGGACGTCAGAAAAAGACTCACCAGTGTCCTAAAAAATGCAGTTGTACCCAATGTCCACTTAACCACGGACATGTGGACAAGTGGAGCAGGGCAGGGTCAGGACTATATGACTGTGACAGCCCACTGGGTAGATGTATGGACTCCCGCCGCAAGAACAGCAGCGGCGGCACCAGTAGCAGCATCTCGCAAACGCCAACTCTTTCCTAGGCAGGCTACGCTTTGTATCACCGCTTTCCAGAATACGCACACAGCTGAAAACCTCTTACGGCAACTGAGGAAGATCATCGCGGAATGGCTTACCCCAATTGGACTCTCCTGTGGATTTGTGGCATCGGACAACGCCAGCAATATTGTGTGTGCATTAAATATGGGCAAATTCCAGCACGTCCCATGTTTTGCACATACCTTGAATTTGGTGGTGCAGAATTTTTTAAAAAACGACAGGGGCGTGCAAGAGATGCTGTCGGTGGCCAGAAAAATTGCGGGACACTTTCGGCGTACAGGCACCACGTACAGAAGACTGGAGCACCACCAAAAACTACTGAACCTGCCCTGCCATCATCTGAAGCAAGAAGTGGTAACGAGGTGGAATTCAACCCTCTATATGCTTCAGAGGTTGGAGGAGCAGCAAAAGGCCATTCAAGCCTATACAATTGAGCACGATATAGGAGATGGAATGCACCTGTCTCAAGTGCAGTGGAGAATGATTTCAACGTTGTGCAAGGTTCTGATGCCCTTTGAACTTGCCACACGTGAAGTCAGTTCAGACACTGCCAGCCTGAGTCAGGTCATTCCCCTCATCAGGCTTTTGCAGAAGAAGCTGGAGGCATTGAAGAAGGAGCTAACACGGAGCGATTCCGCTAGGCATGTGGGACTTGTGGATGCAGCCCTTAATTCGCTTAACAAGGATTCACGGGTGGTCAATCTGTTGAAATCAGAGCACTACATTTTGGCCACCGTGCTCGATCCTAGATTTAAAGCCTACCTTGGATCTCTCTTTCCGGCAGACACAGGTCTGCTGGGGTTGAAAGACCTGCTGGTGACAAAATTGTCAAGTCAAGCGGAACGCGACCTGTCAACATCTCCTCCTTCACATTCTCCCGCAACTGGGGGTGCGAGGAAAAGGCTCAGAATTCCGAGCCCACCCGCTGGCGGTGATGCAGGGCAGTCTGGAGCGACTGCTGATGCTGACATCTGGTCCGGACTGAAGGACCTGACAACGATTACGGACATGTCGTCTACTGTCACTGCATATGATTCTCTCAACATTGATAGAATGGTGGAGGATTATATGAGTGACCGCATCCAAGTAGGCACGTCACACAGTCCGTACTTATACTGGCAGGAAAAAGAGGCAATTTGGAGGCCCTTGCACAAACTGGCTTTATTCTACCTAAGTTGCCCTCCCACAAGTGTGTACTCCGAAAGAGTGTTTAGTGCCGCCGCTCACCTTGTCAGCAATCGGCGTACGAGGTTACATCCAGAAAATGTGGAGAAGATGATGTTCATTAAAATGAATTATAATCAATTCCTCCGCGGAGACATTGACCAGCAGCAATTGCCTCCACAAAGTACACAGGGAGCTGAGATGGTGGATTCCAGTGGGGACGAATTGATAATCTGTGAGGAGGGGGATGTACACGGTGATATATCGGAGGGTGAAGATGAGGTGGACATCTTGCCTCTGTAGAGCCAGTTTGTGCAAGGAGAGATTAATTGCTTCTTTTTTGGGGGGGGTCCAAACCAACCCGTCATATCAGTCACAGTCGTGTGGCAGACCCTGTCACTGAAATGATGGGTTGGTTAAAGTGTGCATGTCCTGTTTTGTTTATACAACATAAGGGTGGGTGGGAGGGCCCAAGGATAATTCCATCTTGCACCTCTTTTTTCTTTTCTTTTTCTTTGCATCATGTGCTGATTGGGGAGGGTTTTTTGGAAGGGACATCCTGCGTGACACTGCAGTGCCACTCCTAGATGGGCCCGGTGTTTGTGTCGGCCACTAGGGTCGCTTATCTTTCTCACACAGTCAGCTACCTCATTGCGCCTCTTTTTTTCTTTGCGTCATGTGCTGTTTGGGGAGGGTTTTTTGGAAGGGACATCCTGCGTGACACTGCAGTGCCACTCCTAGATGGGCCCGGTGTTTGTGTCGGCCACTAGGGTCGCTTATCTTACTCACACAGCGACCTCGGTGCAAATTTTAGGACTAAAAATAATATTGTGAGGTGTGATGTGTTCACAATAGGCTGAAAATGAGTGTAAATTATGTTTTTTGAGGTTAATAATACTTTGGGATCAAAATTACCCCCAAATTCTATGATTTAAGCTGTTTTTTAGGGTTTTTTGAAAAAAACACCCGAATCCAAAACACACCCGAATCCGACAAAAAAAATTCGGTGAGGTTTTGCCAAAACGCGGTCGAACCCAAAACACGGCCGCGGAACCGAACCCAAAACCAAAACACAAAACCCGAAAAATTTCAGGCGCTCATCTCTACTGTGATCTCGAGTACCTAGGATCTCTCCTATGTTGGCTACTGTCTTAAACTCTCTTATTTGCCATGCAGTGCTGTGACTAGCGTGCAGTGCACCGTACAAGCTATAGAAGTGCACGGTGCTCCCAGTTGGCAGTATCAACCTCCGCTTTGCCTCCCAGATGGGGGGATTTGTGTAGCTTATAGTGGGGTGTAGTGCAGTGATGTAATGTACCATATAGGGTATGTAGTGTAGTAATGTATTGCAGTATATAGGGGCATGTAGTGCATGTGGTGTAACATATAAGGGGATGTAGTGTAGGGATGTAGTGTAGCATATAGGGTATGTAGTGCAGTGGATAGGGGCATGTAGTGTAGTGATGTAGTTTAGGGTGTAGAGGATGTAGTATAGTGATGTAGTGCAGTGGATAGGGAAATGTAGTACAGTGATGAAGTGTTATAATATTGGGGGTCATTCCGAGTTGATCGCTAGCTGAAAATGTTTGCTGTGCAGCGATGATGCAAAAAAAGGCACTTCTGCGCATGGGTATGCGGCGCAATGCGCACGCGCAACGTACTTTCACAACGGCCGATGTAGTTTCACACAAGGTCTAGCGAAGCTTTTCAGTCGCAGTGGTTGCCGCTGAGTGATTGACGTGAAGTGGGCGTTTCTGGGCGTCAACTGATCGTTTTTAGGGAGTGTTCGGAAAAATGCAGGCGTGCCAGGAAAAACGCAGGCGTGGCTGGGCAAATGCAGGGCGTATTTGTGACGTCAAAACAGGAGCTGAACAGTCTGAAGTGATCGCAAGCGCTGAGTAGGTCTGAAGCTACTCTGAAACTGCACAAAATAATTTTGTAGCTGCTGTGCAATCCTTTCGTTCGCACTTCTGCTAAGAGTACATACACTCCCAGTGGGAAGCGGCATAGCATTTGCACGGCTGCTAAAAATAGCCAGCGAGCGAACAACTCGGAATGACCCCCATAGTGCAATGTATGGGGACACACAGAGGAGCATGTCCTGTAGTTTAACACGCTGGCGGCGCATGTGAGGCATTCTGCATTTGAGGCACATAGGGGAATATTGTCCAGTAGTATCTCCTTTTTTAAAATTTTTAGATAATCTGATTATTTTAGTCCGATAAGGCTTGTTTGTTTTGATTTTTTTTGTGTTTTTTTTAATTATTATTATTAGGATTTATTAAATTTTTATTTATTTATTTTTATGTATTATATTTTTTTGGGGGGGGGGGGAATTACTGCTTTGCCCCGGGTGACGAAAATCCTAGTTTCGGCCCTGATTGCAGTGTAAACATAAAGCATCCAGTATTTACCCTGCACAGAAACAAAATAACCCACCCAAATTTAACTCTCCCTGAACATGTTATATCTGCCCCCCCTGCAGTGCACATGGTTTTAGAGAACAAATTTGCTGCTGCGATCAGGTCTGAATTAGGCCCTAATTCTATAATATTACACAAAGCCCAGCAGGACTGATAACTAAAGAGTAGAGCCCAAAATTGTAAACTCACTCTCCAGAGTCATGCGGATGCGTACAAATAAATTACTTATTGCTAGAGATGTTTGGTCCGGTTTTCCTGAAATCCATACATCTGAATTTAGTAGTTTTCAAGCTGATTTGAGTCCCACTTCGGAGTCACTTTGGGGTTCCGAGTAGACCCAAGTGTCGGCTTGAGTCTATTGTCAGTTCGGATTTTGGATTGCACATAATCAGGTCCTAATTACATGATTTTAGCTGGTTTTATCATTATCAATGAGTATCAATAATTTTTCTCTGACGTCCTAAGTGGATGCTGGGGACTCCGTAAGGACCATGGGGAATAGCGGCTCCGCAGGAGACAGGGCACAAAAGTAAAAGCTTTAGGATCAGGTGGTGTGCACTGGCTCCTCCCCCTATGACCCTCCTCCAAGCCTCAGTTAGGTTTTTGTGCCCGGCCGAGAAGGGTGCAATCTAGGTGGCTCTCCTAAAGAGCTGCTTAGAGTAAAAGTTTTGTTAGGTTTTTTATTTTCAGTGAGTCCTGCTGGCAACAGGCTCACTGCAACGAGGGACTTAGGGGAGAAGAAGTGAACTCACCTGCGTGCAGGATGGATTGGCTTCTTAGGCTACTGGACACTAGCTCCAGAGGGACGATCACAGGTACAGCCTGGATGGGTCACCGGAGCCGCGCCGCCGACCCCCTTGCAGATGCTGAAGAGAGAAGAGGTCCAGAAATCGGCGGCTGAAGACTTCCCAGTCTTCTTAAGGTAGCGCACAGCACGGCAGCTGTGCGCCATTGCTCTCAGCACACTTCACACCAACGGTCACTGAGGGTGCAGGGCGCTGGGGGGGGGCGCCCTGGGCAGCAATGAAAGTACCTATGCTGGCTAAAAATACATCACATATAGCCTCTGGGGCTATATGGATGTATTTAACCCCTGCCAGGTTGTCAGAAAAACGGGAGAAGAAGCCCGCCGAAAAGGGGGCGGGGCCTATTCTCCTCAGCACACAGCGCCATTTTCCTACACAGCTCCGCTGCTAGGAAGGCTCCCAGGCTCTCCCCTGCACTGCACTACAGAAACAGGGTTAAAACAGAGAGGGGGGGGGGGGGGGGCATTTTGTGTGGCGATATTATAATATATTAAGATGCTATAAGGGAAAACACTTATATAAGGTTGTCCCTGTATAATTATAGCGTTTTGGTGTGTGCTGGCAAACTCTCCCTCTGTCTCCCCAAAGGGCTAGTGGGGTCCTGTCCTCTATCAGAGCATTCCCTGTGTGTGTGCTGTGTGTCGGTACGTGTGTGTCGACATGTATGAGGACGATGTTGGTGAGGAGGCGGAGCAATTGCCTGTAATGGTGATGTCACTCTCTAGGGAGTCGACACCGGAATGGATGGCTTATTTAGGGAATTACGTGATAATGTCAACACGCTGCAAGGTCGGTTGACGACACGAGACGGCCGGCAAACCAATTAGTACCTGTCCAGGCGTCTCAAACACCGTCAGGGGCTTTAAAACGCCCATTACCTCAGTCGGTCGACACAGACATGGACACTGACTCCAGTGTCGACGGTGAAGAAACAAACGTATTTTCCATTAGGGCCACACGTTACATGTTAAGGGCAATGAAGGAGGTGTTACATATTTCTGATACTACAAGTACCACAAAAAAGGGTATTATGTGGGGTGTGAAAAAACTACCTGTAGTTTTTCCTGAATCAGATAAATTAAATGAAGTGTGTGATGATGCGTGGGTTTCCCCCGATAGAAAATTATGGGCGTTATACCCTTTCCCGCCAGCAGTTAGGGCGCGTTGGGAAACATCCCCTAGGGTGGATAAGGCGCTCACACGCTTATCAAAACAAGTGGCGTTACCGTCTCCAGATACGGCCGCCCTCAAGGAGCCAGCTGATAGGAGGCTGGAAAATATCCTAAAAAGTATATACACACATACTGGTGTTATACTGCGACCAGCGATCGCCTCAGCCTGGATGTGCAGCGCTGGGGTGGCTTGGTCGGATTCCCTGACTGAAAATAATGATACCCTTGACAGGGACAGTATTTTATTGACTATAGAGCATTTATAAGATGCATTTCTATATATGCGAGATGCATAGAGGGATATTTGCACTCTGGCATCAAGAGTAAGTGCGATGTCCATGTCTGCCAGAAGATGTTTATGGACACGACAGTGGTCAGGTGATGCAGATTCCAAACGGCACATGGAAGTATTGCCGTATAAAGGGGAGGAGTTATTTGGGGTCGGTCCATCGGACCTGGTGGCCACGGCAACAGCTGGAAAATCCACCTTTTTTACCCCAAGTCACATCTCAGCAGAAAAAGACACCGTCTTTTCAGCCTCAGTCCTTTCGTCCTCATAAGGGCAAGCGGGCAAAAGGCCAGTCATATCTGCCCAGGGGTAGAGGAAAGGGAAGAAGACTGCAGCAGGCAGCTCCTTCCCAGGAACAGAAGCCCTCCACCGCTTCTGCCAAATCCTCAGCATGACGCTGGGGCCGTACAAGCGGACTCAGGTGCGGTGGGGGGTCGTCTCAAGAGTTTCAGCGCGCAGTGGGCTCACTCGCAAGTGGACCCCTGGATCCTACAAGTAGTATCCCAGGGGTACAGATTGGAATTCGAGACGTCTCCCCCTCGCAGGTTCCTGAAGTCTGCTTTACCAACGTCTCCCTCCGACAGGGAGGCAGTATTGGAAACAATTCACAAGCTGTATTCCCAGCAGGTGATAATCAAAGTACCCCTCCTACAACAAGGAAAGGGGTATTATTCCACACTATTTGTGGTACTGAAGCCAGACGGCTCGGTGAGACCTATTCTAAATCTGAAATCTTTGAACACTTACATACAAAGGTTCAAATCAAGATGGAGTCACTCAGAGCAGTGATAGCGAACCAGGAAGAAGGGGACTATATGGTGTCCCTGGACATCAAGGATGCTTACCTCCATGTCCCAATTTGCCCTTCTCACCAAGGGTACCTCAGGTTCGTGGTACAGAACTGTCACTATCAGTTTCAGACGCTGCCGTTTGGATTGTCCACGGCACCCCGGGTCTTTACCAAGGTAATGGCCGAAATGATGATTCTTCTTCAAAGAAAAGGCGTCTTAATTATCCCTTACTTGGACGATCTCCTGATAAGGGCAAGGTCCAGAGAACAGTTGGAGGTCGGAGTAGCACTATCTCAAGTAGTTCTACGACAGCACGGGTGGATTCTAAATATTCCAAAATCGCAGCTGATTCCGACGACACGTCTGCTGTTCCTAGGGATGATTCTGGACACAGTCCAGAAAAAGGTGTTTCTCCCGGAGGAGAAAGCCAGGGAGTTATCCGAGCTAGTTAGGAACCTCCTAAAACCAGGCCAAGTGTCAGTGCATCAATGCACAAGAGTCCTGGGAAAAATGGTGGCTTCTTACGAAGCGATTCCATTCGGCAGATTTCACGCAAGAATTTTTCAGTGGGATCTGCTGGACGAATGGTCCGCATCGCATCTTCAGATGCATCAGCGGATAATCCTGTCTCCAAGGACAAGGGTGTCTCTTCTGTGGTGGCTGCAGAGTGCTCATCTACTAGAGGGCAGCAGATTCGGCATTCAGGACTGGGTCCTGGTGACCACGGATGCCAGCCTGAGAGGCTGGGGAGCAGTCACACAGGGAAGAAATTTCCAAGGAGTGTGGTCAAGTCTGGAGACTTCTCTCCACATAAATATACTGGAGCTAAGGGCAATTTACAATGCTCTGAGCCTAGGAAGACCTCTGCTTCAAAGTCAACCGGTGCTGATCCAGTCGGACAACATCACGGCAGTCGCCCACGTAAACAGACAGGGCGACACAAGAAGCAGGAGGGCAATGGCAGCAAGGATTCTTCGCTGGGCGAAAAATCATGTGATAACACTGTCAGCGGTGTTCATTCCGGGAGTGGACAACTGGGAAGCAGACTTCCTCAGCAGGCACGACCTCCACCCGGGAGAGTGGGGACTTCATCTGGAAGTCTTCCACATGATTGTGAACCGTTGGGAAAGACCAAAGGTGGACATGATGGCGTCCCGTCTGAACAAAAAACTGGACAGGTATTGCGCCAGGTCAAGAGACCCTCAGGCAATAGCAGGGACGCTCTGGTAACACCGTGGGTGTACCAGTCGGTGTATGTGTTCCCTCCTCTGCCTCTCATACCCAAGGTACTGAGAATTATAAGACGGAGAGGAGTAAGAACTATACTCGTGGCTCCGGATTGGCCAAGAAGGACTTGGTACCCGGAACTTCAAGAGATACTAAGAAGGGACTTGCTTCAGCAAGGATCATGTCTGTTCCAAGTCTTACCGCGGCTGCGTTTGACGGCATGGCGGTTGAACGCCGGATCCTAAGGGAAAAAGGCATTCCGGAAGAGGTCATCCCTACCCTGGTCAGAGCCAGGAAGGAGGTGACCGCACAACATTATCACCACATTTGGCGAAAATATGTTGCATGGTGTGAGGCCAGGAAGGCCCCCACGGAGGAATTTCAACTCGGTCGATTCCTGCATTTCCTGCAAACAGGAGTGTCTATGGGCCTCAAATTGGGGTCCATTAAGGTTCAAATTTCGGCCCTGTCGATTTTCTTCCAGAAAGAATTGGCTTCAGTTCCTGAAGTCCAGAAGTTTGTCAAGGGAGTACTGCATATACAACCCCCTTTTGTGCCTCCAGTGGCACTGTGGGATCTCAACGTAGTTCTGGGATTCCTCAAATCACATTGGTTTAAACCGCTCAAATCTGTGGATTTGAAATATCTCACATGGAAAGTGACCATGCTGTTGGCCCTGGCCTCGGCCAGGCGAGTGTCAGAATTGGCGGCTTTGTCTCACAAAAGCCCATATCTGATTGTCCATTCGGACAGGGCAGAGCTGCGGACTCGTCCCCAGTTTCTCCCTAAGGTGGTGTCAGCGTTTCACCTGAACCAGCTTATTGTGGTACCTGCGGCTACTAGGGACTTGGAGGACTCCAAGTTGCTAGATGTTGTCAGGGCCCTGAAAATATATGTTTCCAGGACGGCTGGAGTCAGGAAAACTGACTTGCTGTTATCCTGTATGCACCCAACAAACTGGGTGCTCTTGCTTCTAAGCAGACGATTGCTAGTTGGATGTGTAGTACAATTCAGCTTGCACATTCTGTGGCAGGCCTGCCACAGCCAAAATATGTAAATGCCCATTCCACAAGGAAGGTGGGCTCATCTTGGGCGGCTGCCCGAGGGGTCTCGGCTTTACAACTTTGCCGAGCTGCTACTTGGTCAGGGGCAAACACGTTTGCAAAATTCTACAAATTTGATACCCTGGCTGAGGAGGACCTGGAGTTCTCTCATTCGGTGCTGCAGAGTCATCCGCACTCTCCCGCCCGTTTGGGAGCTTTGGTATAATCCCCATGGTCCTTACGGAGTCCCCAGCATCCACTTAGGACGTCAGAGAAAATAAGAATTTACTTACCGATAATTCTATTTCTCATAGTCCGTAGTGGATGCTGTGCGCCCATCCCAAGTGCGGATTGTCTGCAATACTTGTACATAGTTATTGTTACAAAAATCGGGTTATTATTGTTGTGAGCCATCTTTTCAGAGGCTCCGCTGTTATCATGCTGTTAACTGGGTTCAGATCACAGGTTATACAGTGTGATTGGTGTGGCTGGTATGAGTCTTACCCGGGATTCAAAATCCTTCCTTATTGTGTACGCTCGTCCGGGCACAGTATCCTAACTGAGGCTTGGAGGAGGGTCATAGGGGGAGGAGCCAGTGCACACCACCTGATCCTAAAGCTTTTACTTTTGTGCCCTGTCTCCTGCGGAGCCGCTATTCCCCATGGTCCTTACGGAGTCCCCAGCATCCACTACGGACTACGAGAAATAGAATTATCGGTAAGTAAATTCTTATTTTTTTATTGATTCTAAACCGAACCAAAAACCAAATCTGAATCAAAACACTTGAGGGATGGTTTTGCCAAAACCAAAACATGATGATGAATTAGAACCAAAACCAAAACATGGTGGTCTGCACACATATCTACTAACTGGTTAAGATGGGATTTAAGATGCCTCCAGACAGGACTGAGCACAGTATTAGACAGAAAAGGTAACTGCTTTGGGAACAACTAGGCGTGAGAGCCTGGGGCTCTGTACACTGCATCAACTGTGAGTGTGTTGACTGACAGGGAGAATGAGAGGGGAGGCTCTGCGCATCTGCCTACCCTAACAGCACTTTCCTAATCTGCACTAATAAGTACCATCAGCTAGAGGGTTCAGTTCACAAGCAGGCAATTACAAGGATCTAGAAATTTCCGTTAGTGTCACTCAAAGCCGTAACTAGACTTTTTGGTGCTCTGTGCCAGAGAGAGAATTTGCGCCTCCCCACCCACCCATTTTTTTCCAATAGTCACATAAGGCGCATGCCTTGTGGGGAAGGGGAATGACAAGAGTGTTCCCAGTAAAAGCCCATGCTATGATGCCCCTTCCCATACAGTATATATATAATACACACACATTTATAGACCACTGCGCGAGAATGGATTTCGAGACAAATCCTTTTTATACCACATTCATGCACTTAACTTCAAATTTCTTCATCATTGAGTTACAATACCCTTTATTAAATAACACATTTCAATATACTGCCATACCCTGGATTCAAACCTATAACCTGTTGCATTCCAGTCAAACACCCTACTCATTGAGCTATTTGATCCTGCATAAAAACTATGAACACTATATGAACCTACTGGTACTTTGTAAAAAAATCAGCATTGCAATTGAGCAGATCTATGTAGTGTGCAGTCACACATCCAATCTCTTGCAGCCACACACTACATAGATCTGCTCAGCCGCAATGCTGATCATTTTTCTTGCAAAGTACAAAGTAAGCTTCAAATAGTTAGAATTCTCTAGCTTAGAATTATCTACGTTTCTATGCAAGGGCAGATAACTCAATGAATAGATTGTCGGTCTGCAATGACACAGGCAATGGGTTTGAATCCCGGGTATGTCAGCATCTTGAAATGTAATAAAGGACAGTGTGACTGATTAACAAAGAAATCTCAAATTGAGTTCATGAATGTTGTATAGGTATTAGGTACAGAAGGGTTCAGGGTAGGAAACGGGCGGTCAGGAGGTGCTGGGCTTCAAAAAGGGGGAAGCTGCAAGTTAAAGTAAATAAAACAGATAAATGACAAGTCCCACCAACTGCACCCCCTGCCCTGCAGCGCTATGTGCGGTGCCCCCTCCGCACACACCTAGTTATGGCCCTGCTGTCACTGTGACGCAGCCTAATCCTTACCTTCCCCAGCATACTTACTTTCGGGATGATGACTGTTGGGATACCGGCATCAGAATTCTAAGTGGTGCTGGGGTTCTAGTGCAGTTCTTCTGACTGCCGACATCTTGAGTGTCTGGATGCCATCTACAACCCGTGACAACACCCCCATACTTTGCACCTTGTATTAATTGGTACACCAAGTTACTTTTAAAGACCTGGGGGTATACTTACTAAAGGTCAATTTTCTAACAATTTTTATTGATTTAAATTGATCCAAATCGATTTTGTGGATCGGGGTCTAAAACACACAATTTTTTATATTGATTTTAGATTTTAGTAAATGTGAGTTTAGCCCCTGAGACATCCATTTAGAAAATCGATTTAAAAAATTTACATAAATTGATCTTTAGTAAATATATCCCCTTTTTGCAGACTTTGGGCCTAATTCAGCACGGATTGCAAAAGCAAAATCTTTCTCTAATGGGCAAAACCATGTGCACTGCAGGTGGGGCAGATATAACATGTGCAGAGAGTTAGATTTGGGTGGGGTGTGCTCAAACTTAAATCTAAATTTCATAATAAACATAAAGCAGACAGTATTTATCCTGCACATAAACAAAATACCCACCCAAATCTAACTCTCTCTGCAAATGTTATATCTGCCCCCCCTGCAGTGCACATGGTTTTGCCCATTAGAGAAAGATTTTGCTGCTGCGATCCATGCTGAATTAGGCCCTTTGTCATTTTGTTTTACATTAGACAGTTGTGTCTCAGACATGGGACATTATTTATGTCATGTGCATTTTTCATGCCATAAGTAATGCTACGCCGTCATCATGTATCTTTCCTATTTTATTACGGTATACAATGTTTAATATTGTAGCATGCTGGCTTGTAAGTTGTTATACACTTTTATTACGTTAGTTCTTTTTTACATATCCACAGGGCTCCTCATAGTCTAAATAAAAAGCCCAGTTTGTCATGTAATTCTGTCCACAGTGCAGCTAGAACCAAATGATGAGTGTAGCCACCTGATTTAATCATCCTAGCCAGGCCATTGTGTATTATATTCTGGGCCACTTGAGATGCTCTGACCTAGGGAGCAGTTGAACCCAACTTGCAGCCTGAGGCTATTCTGGGAATATAAGAACGGGCGATACAAAGCAGTAAATGTTCTTCAGGAAAATCCAGGTAACCAAGCAGCAAATTTTAGTTCCATCAGTTTATGAGAGCCCCTGGTACAGGGCTTGGTGAGATCCAATACCCCAGGTTGGGAGGCAGTACACTGTAATTCATATCCAAAATATGCTGCCAGCAGCCGGAGATGCGTGATTTTGTGCGAGAATGCAGAAGTCATTTATAAGGCAAATTCAACATGGTTTTCTTTGTAGATGATTGCTGCTTTAAAATATGGGCATTCTCGCACAAAATCCTGCACCTCTGGCTTCTCGCAGGCTATTACATTTAGGCCATTATCTGATGCAGTTGTCAAGCCATCACAAAGCTGTTCACTATGAAGAATTATTTTGCCGGGCATACACTATGCAATTATCATACCAGTCCCTAGATTTTTGGCATATCGGGGCAATAAATGGATAGTGTATGACTGTGACTGATTAGCGATGATTGGATGGTCGGGCGTGAGAAATCTTCTAACATGCCAGCCTGATCCAATAATTGTTCGGCCACATCTGATAGTGTATGCACTGCTGCGTCTGACTGCACAAATCTTCCCTTTTACTTCACAGCGTTGGACTGGGGAAATGTTTCCTCCACAGGGGAGGAACACAGGTATCATATGGATATACACTGTGGGATATTCCAGCGCATGACCACGATATCTGATGGGTTGAGGCTGTCAGATAAAATGTCTGACCATGTATGCCCAGCATTGGTAAGGGAAGCACTACTTTGGGGGGCTCAGTAGGTGAGATACCTTCCTGGCTTACAGTTATGATTATTATTATACTGTATGGGAATATTCAATTAGCTGCTGGGTTTACCCCACAGCAAATTACTGCACTGGAGCAATTCAATTAGTGGGGATCACCCCTTGCGTGAATGCCAGACGGTTATCTGAACCTCGAAGCTCCATGAGCTGCGAGGTAAAGTCAGTGAGAAACACAGCAACATCGAGGGTTCACGCATGAGGAAAACACATTGATTTCACAGATTACGTGAAATTAATGGGTTTCCGTGCCTGAACCCCCAGTTTTACGAGTGGGGAAAAGGCTATTTAATTGAATAGCCTTTCTCTGCACAGCGGGGAGTTTAGCCGACAATTAACTTCAGGCTAAACGGCGCAGTTAATTGACTATCCCCCCTATGTGTATTATAACAATAAAGTGCATATTGCTATTATACTGATTAATTTGCCTGAGTAAATTTGAACCCCATATCCTCTAGGTCACCATCACCCCCACCACCACCTATCTGTCTTTACACATGGCTTTTAGGACCTGAAAAATATACACCTCCAAAGAATCATACTGTATGTGGGATGGTAAGTCTAAGCCCCATCAGGCCTCCAGAGAGTATGCTGCACATATAGTATGTGTCAACCCACTTTCCAAACGTGCAATAAGCTCAAATCTAGATGCATACACACTTTAGACTGCATACACAGTATAGAAATATGTATAATTAGTTTACACCCAACAAATGGACAAAAGTTCAACTGTAGATGATGCCCTGAATGCTTATACAATACATCTATTTTGCTCCTCCAAGAATAGAGCCTTACCTATGTGTTTAGCATGGTCTTTGACCCTACTGTAGGTTGGTGTGTTACTAGGCAATGTTAGACCTGGGCATGAAGGGCCCACCGGGGGGGATTTAGTCAAGCTATCCTGGGGTGACATTAGCCCGCACAGTGGAAAGCCGTTAGAGACCATGGTATCTGACCCTCTAATAGAGTAACAATGTATAATTTGAATACACTGTCTGGAACCTGACATAAGAGGAAGGGGTGGGGCCCTCGGGCAGTGGGGCCCATCAGGGATTTCCCCTTTACCCCTGTGGGCCAGTCCAACCCTATTACTAGGTATTTAGTTATGTTCCTGATCACATTGCTCTGCTACAGTATGCTCTTTGTTCATATACTCAATAAAATAAAGATAGGATAGCATTTTGTTAGATCTCATTAGGTTTGAAGTCCAGACAAAATGCATTATTCTTTCTATGAAATGTTTGTGGTCAGGGGAGTGTACAATGTGAAATCTTATCATCGGTCAAATTTTTCGGCTTAGCTTAGTTCTTGTTCTGTATGCGCTGAAATCTGTATAGTTTCACTCCTCTTATTTCGTGTAGGAATATATGACAAAAATAATCACAATAGCCGTATTTGGGACGCCATAATGCCGACATTCAAAGGGCGACAGAGGTGGGATTCCCGGTATGAAAATACCAACGCCAAGAATCCCAAATATCCTCTCAGTGGGGCGCGCTCACGTCCTGCCGTGGTGGGTTCAGCCATTAGAAGGGGGATTAGGGTGTAGGGATGGGAAAGTTAGGGTTAGGTACCAGGGAGGGAGGGTTAGGTTTAGGCACTTACAAGGGGAGGTTAGGGTTAGGTACCAAGCAGGGAGGGATAAGTTTAGGCAGCGGGGAAGGGACGGTTAGGGTTAGGCAACCCCGTGGAGGGTTAGGCACCAACAAGGGAGGGTTAGGGTAGGGAACAGGGGAAGATTAGGGTCTGTTGGGATTTTAATGGCCGTGATGCCGATGTTGGTATTCAGGCCATCGGTATCCCGTCCATCGGGAATACATACTGAACCCCGGTATATAGCATCACATTCAAGAAAAGCCCACAAATGACTATGACTATACTTGCTACTTCTCTACAATGTAACAATGTGTTTTGCACATGCCAAAATATGCTCATCCTAATAGCCATAAACTTTGGTGTGTTTTTTTTAGGGTTACCACACTATTGCTGATTAAAGAGAAATATCACTATGCATTTTAGGGAAAAACTATAAAGATGAAAGACAAAATTATGGCCAAAAATATGATCCTATTTGAATCAGAAATTCTTAGACTGAACTGTAGGCTGATCATATGGAAGATTTGCTAATAGAAAATAAAATATCCTGGAAAGTCTTCAACTTTCTATTAACAACTACGTGTGATGCAGACTATATAACGTGCTCAAATGAATATCAGAAATGGAAAGTGCTGAAACATTTTCAAACTTTTCACTATAAAGGTCACAAATTGTTCAAATGTATGATCAAAAAACACTCAGCAGAAACATTAGGTACGCCTGTAATGGCAATATCTAATCAGCCAATCACATGGAAGCAGCTCAGTATGTAGAAATTGTGCAACTCTTAGGCTGTGTACAAATCAGAACGATGGTCGCTCAATGCGACATCGTCTGTGATGGGGCCCAGACATTGGTGCATACACACTTGCCGATGTCAGGTGCGACGGGAAGGAAGGGGGGAGGAAGCGGGGGGTGGGAAGCAGGGCAAATGCAGCATGGCACTTGTAAGCAATATCGAATGCAGGTCCGACGTGCGATGCAGGATACGACCCGTCACCCGCGGGAATGTGCATCGTATCCTGTATCGAGCATATACACTATACAATATCACAACGAACCTTTTAATATCAGCCGGATCATATGCAATATTGCATACTTGATTATTATTATATTTTATTTATAAGGCGCCACAAGTGTTTCGCCGGCGCTGTACAAAGGATAGTACAGGAAGACAAAACTTAGCATTACAGTAAATAAATAACAAATAGAGTACAGGTAACAAAGAGCAGAACAATTCTCAAGACATAATACAGCTAAGATGTAAGTAGTGAGGGAGTGATCCCCTACTAGGGGCTGGTGGCCATCGATGGAGATGAGCCTTTACCAGCAGGAGAAAAAGCGGGTAATGATGGTCGCTGAGTAGGGGAGAGCTGCTAGTGAAATGTGTCGAAAAGAGGGCTTAGATAACAAGAGGAAAGAGGGCCCTGCTCTGAAGAGCTAACAATCTAGTGGGAAAGGTCGAGCAAGTGGGAGGTAGCCTGATGGCAATATGTAAGCAAAGCTGAGATGTTCAAGGCATGAGGCAGGGGGATGGAGGAGCGGCCTCAGGACTCGGTTATGCGTCGGGAGGGTATGCTTTGATGAATAGGTGGGTTTTTAGTGCCTGTTTGAAGCTTTACTAGGTCGGGGAGAGTCTAATGGAGCGGGGGAGTGCATTCCACTGAAGGGGTGCAGCACGGGCATAGTCTTGAACTTGAGCATGGGAAGCAGTGACCAGGGTGGTGGAGAGGCGACGGTCATTGGTCGACCGTAGGGGGCGGGAGGGAGTATGAAGGGAGAGGAGATTGGAGATGTAGGGAGCAGTGGAATTAGAGATGGCCTTGTATGTGAGGAGTTTGAAGAGGATTCCGTAGGGGAATGGGAGCCAGTGTAGATTTTGTCGAAGGGGAGTGGCAGAAATGGAGCGGCGGGAGAGGAAGATAAGCCTAGCTGTGGAGTTCAGGACAAATTAGAGGGGAGCAAGCGAGGCCAGTGAGGAGAACATTGTAGTAGTCGAGTCGTGAGATGACCAGTGAGTGGATGATAAGTTTAGTTGCACTCTGGGAGAGAAATGGCCTGATGCAAGCAATGTTGCGTAGCTGGAACCAACAGGATTGTGCCAGAGCTTGGATGTGGGGTGCAAAGGAGAGGGAGGAGTCAAGAGTGATGCCCAAGCAGCGCAGTTGGGGAACGGGGGGAGATGGTGGTGTTGTCAACAGTGATAGAGATAGTGGTAGGGGGTGTTGCTCTGGATGGGGGAAAGATGATGAGTTCAATTTTGTCCATGTTGAGCTTCAGAGAGTGCTCAGACATCCAGGAGGAGATTGCGGAGAGGCAGCTGGAAACCTGAGAGAGGACAGAGAGGGACAGATCAGGAGAGTAGAGATAGAGTTGTGTGTCATCAGTATAAAGGTGGTATTGAAGGCCAAAGGAGTTAATGAGCGCACCCAGGGAAGAGGTATACATGGAGAACAAAAGGGGGCCAAGGACAGAACCCTGAGGTACACCAACAGGAAGGATGGTAGGGTGTGAGGTGGTGCCGGAGGCAGACACAGAGAAGGAACGGTTAGTGAGGTAAGAAGAAAACCAGTCAAGGACAGTGCTAGAGAGGCCAGCGTTTTGGAGTGTGCGGAGGAGGAGGGGATGATCCACATTGTCAAAGGCAGCAGAGAGGTCCAGAAGGATGAGCAGAGAGAAGTGGCCCCTGGATTTGGCCGAAAGCAGGTCATTGGTGACTTTCACCAGGGCAGTCTCAGTGGAGTGGGCGAAATTCAGATTGTAGTGGATCGAGGATGGAGTTGTCAGAGAGGTAGCTTGTGAGACGGCTGTAGACCAGTCATTTAAGTAGTTTCGAGGCGAAAGGGAGAAGAGAGATGGGGCGGTAGCTAGTGGGTGATGAAGGCTTGAGGTTGGGTTTTTTGAGAATAGGTGAGACCAGAGCATGTTTGAATGGTGAGGGGAAGATGCCGGCAGAGAGCGATAGGTTAAAGAGGTGAGCAAGGTGGTAGTAGGCAGTGGGGGAGAGGGAGTGGAGAAGATGAGAGGGAAGGGGGTCCAGGGGGCAGGTGGAGGGGGGGAGGATAAGATGAGGAAGTGGACTTCCTTATCTGAAGTGGGACGGTGGGAGGATAGGGTGGGATAGATGGAGGGGAGGGATGATGGGGGCAGGGGGGTAACAGAGGGGTGACGGGGGGAGATGTCATGTCGGATATCCTCAATTTTGGAGATGAAGACGGAGGCAAAGTCAGTGGCAGTGAGGGAGGATGGGAGGGGAGGAGGAGGGAGGCGAAGGAGAGTGTTGAAAGTTTCAAAGAGACGGCGTGGACAGGATGACTGAGAAGAGATGAGTACTTGGAAAAAAGATTGCTTGGCGAGGGAAAGAGCATAGCTGCAGGAGTAGAGAATAAACTTGAAATGGAGGAAGTCCGGCAGAGAGTGAGATTTCCTCCAGGAGCATTCAGCGGAGCGTGAGCATTTTTGTAAGAAGCGTGTTAGTTTGGTGTGCCATGGTTGGGGTCTGGAGTGGCGGAGGGGGACAGAGGAGAGAGGGGCCACAGAGTTGAGAGCAGCAGTTAGGGAAGAGTTATAGAAGGAGGCTGCCTGTTTGGGACAGGTCATGGTGGAAAGAGGAGAGAGGAACGTCTCGAGGGAGGACATGAAAGCGGGGTTGAGAGACCCGAGATTGCATCTGGTGATGGTGGGTCTTGGCGTGGAGAGGAGAAAGGAGGATGAGAGGGTGAAGGAAAGCAGATGGTGGTCAGAGAGAGGGAAGGGAGAGTTTGAGAAATCAGAGAGATCACATTGGTGGGTGAAGACAAAGTTGATCCCAACTTAGACCTGTGGAGAAGACCCACAGTAAAATCTACTTTACCAACTCAATATACAGTAGGGGTAGGTTGAGAGAAAGAGAGAAGGGGAGTTTGAGGAGCTTAGTGGGGCCAATGGGTGCTTCCCTGTATGGATAATTTACTCAATAGAAGTGAAAGCACAACCAAGAAAACGCAACATGCATGAGGTTAAAGAAAACTCACCTTAATGGAAAGTAACTGTTTATAGTCACAGTGCCGTTTTCCCACCTGTACCCAGTGCCGTTTCTTGCGGCGGGTGAGCCGTGCAACTGCACGGGGCACCCGCCGCGGCATTTCTTCAGCACTAAATCCCCCCTCCCCTCTCCTCCCGAGTGCTCAGCTCGGGGGGCGGGGTTTCGCGGAATGACGCGTTTGCGTCGTGATGTCACGATGCAATCGCATCATTCCGCGAAACCCCGCCCCCCAGCTGAGCGCTCGGTAGGAGGGAGAAGGGGGAGCCAAGCCGGCCGGCGCCGTGCAGACGAGGGAGAGGTGGCTGAAGAGCGGGAAGAACCGCTTCAAATGTAAGTCAGCCCCTCTCCCTCTCTCTCTCCCTCCCTCCCCCCTCACCACCACCACCTGCCGTATTGTGTAAATTGGGGACACCTGTCTTCGGAATGTGTAAAATGGGGACACGTGCCTGCTGCAATGTGTAAAATGGGGACACTTTCCTGCCGTACTGTGTAAAATGGGGACACTTTCCTGCCGTACTGTGTAAAATGGGGACACTTTCCTGCCGCAATGTGTAAAATGGGGACACTTTCCTGCCGCAATGTGTAAAATGGGGACACTTTCCTGCCGCAATGTGTAAAATGGGGACACTTTCCTGCCGCAATGTGTAAAATGGGGACACGTGCCTGCCGTACTGTGTAAAATGGGGACACTTGCCAGCCGCAATGTGTAAAATGGGGACACTTGCCAGCCGCAATGTGTAAAATTGGGACACTTGCCTGCCGTACTGTGTACAATGGGGGCACGTGCCTGCCGCAATGTGTAAAATGGGGACACTTTCCTGCCGCAATGTGTAAATGGGGACACGTGCCTGCCGCAATGTGTAAAATGGGGGCACGTGCCTGCCGCAATGTGTACAATGGGGACACTTGCCTGCCATACTGTGTAAAATGGGGACACTTGCCTGCCGTACTGTGTAAAATGGGGGCACGTGCCAGCCGCAATGTGTAAAATGGGGACACTTGCCTGCCGTACTGTGTAAAATGGGGACACTTTCCGGCCGCAATGTGTAAAATGGGGGCACGTGCCTGCCGCAATGTGTAAAATGGGGACACTTTCCTGCCGCAATGTGTACAATGGGGATACTTTCCTGCCGCAATGTGTAAAATGGGGACACTTGCCTGCCATGCTGTGTAAAATGGGGCGCGTGCCTGCTGTAATGTGTAAAATGAGGCCTTTTTTTTTTAAATCCTGTGATGGCCGTGATGATGAGATCAGATGAGGCCATGCCCATCTTAAAGCCATGCCCATTTTAACGAGGCCACGCCCCCTTGCTGGGAGCGCACGCGCCTTCGACGCGCGCATGGTTTTCTTCTTTATATCTATGGGGGGGGGGGCATTTTTTCTTATGTGAATATGGGGGGGGGGGCATTTTCAAATCTCGCACTGGGAGCCAAATTGGCTAGAAACGGCCCTGCCTGTACCTGAGGGGTTCCCACAAGGAATGCTTACAAAGGGCTCCATTTAACAATGGTTCTAATTTCCGGGGGCATATTTTGTTTAGTATCACAGTGTAGTATGACAGTGATACAGAACTGACTGTACCCACCTCTTCCTCCCTCCCACCCCAGCCCAACCACCCCTTCCTCCCTCCCTCCCTACCCACCCACTTTCACTGAAGCTTTTCTATCTACTGTATCTATTCATCATTCATTTGTCTATATAGGTATCTACCTACAGCAGTTTTTTTGGTAGTTGTTATTTTCTGTTTATTGCACCTCTGCATATTTTCATAATGAGTGAGATAAGTAGATAGAAGGTGAGTGACATTATTTACACGTCCCTTTTTGTAGTTATTTTATATAGCAAGCACCACTATAGCATAGCATACAACATTATGGGCCTGATTCTGAGTCAGACCCAGTGGACTGATGTCTTTAGACTGCGCATGCATCTGATTTGCACCACACATACAACCTAAACATTTTGCACACTCAATAAATAAAATTAGCATTACAGTAATAACTATATTTACAATTATGCAGCTTCACATGATTTCCAAGGCAGAGCTCTTTGCGATCAGCGATGTAATAATTACATTTCAACAAACAATTTATGTACTGTATATATCAACATTTGCATGGAACATGGGCCACTTCTCTGTATAGTTACATTTCCCTCAATTTCTCTATGAAAGAACTTATTGTATTATGTATTCCCCCTTCATGTTGCTGCTTGGTGATGCATTGTACCGCGAAAAAATAGGATTTTAATACCTACCGGTAAATCCTTTTCTCTTAGTCTGTAGAGGATGCTGGGGTCACATCAAGAACCATGGGGTATAGACGGGATCCACAGGAGACATGGGCACTTTAGGACTTTCAAAGGGGTGTGAACTGGCTCCTCCCTCTATGCCCCTCCTCCAGACTCCAGTTATAGGAACTGTGCCCAGGGAGACGGACATTTCGAGGAAAAGGATTTATATTTAAACTAAGGTGAGATACATACCAGCTCACACCTCAAGCACGCCGTATAACATGGCATTTAACAAAACGCAAGTCAACGGCATGAACAACATCAGCAACAGGCTGACCATAAACGTAACACAACATGTGTGTAACCACAACTAATAACTGCAGATACAGTACGCACTGGGACCGGCGCCCAGCATCCTCTACGGACTAAGAGAAAAGGATTTACCGGTAGGTATTAAAATCCTATTTTCTCATACGTCCTAGAGGATGCTGGGGTTACATCAAGAACCATGGGGTTTATACCAAAGCTCTAGAACGGGCGGGAGAGTGCGGATGACTCTGCAGCACCGATTGACCAAACATGAGGTCCTTATTAGCCAGGGTATCAAACTTGTAGAACTTCGCAAAGGTGTTAAAACCCGACCAAGTGGCTGCTCGGCAAAGTTGTAATGCCGAGACCCCCCGGGCAGCCGCCCAGGACAAGCCCACCTTCCTGGTAGAATGGGCCTTCACCGATTTTGGTAACGGCAATCCAGCCGTAGAATGAGCCTGCTGAATCGTATGACAGATCCAGCGCGCAATAGTCTGCTTGGAAGCAGGAGCCCCAATTTTATTGTGAGCATACAAGACAAACAGATCCTCTGTTTTCCTAAGGTGAGCCGTTTTGGTGACATAAATTTTCAAAGCGCTTACTACATCGAGAAGCTTCGATTCCAGCAAGGCGTCAGTAGCCACTGGCACCACAATAGGTTGGTTCAAATGGAACGATGACACCACTTTCGGCAGAAACTGCTGACGAGTCCTTAATTCTGCTTTATCTTCATGGAAGATCAAATAAGGGCTCTTGTGAGACAAGGCCGCCAATTCAGACACCCGCCTTGCGGATGCCAAGGCCAACAGCATGACCACTTTCCAAGTAAGGAATTTCAACTCTACCTCCTTAAAGGTTCAAACCAATGAGATTGAAGAAACTGCAACACCACGTTAAGATCCCATGGTGCCACAGGGGGCACAAAAGGAGGTTTGATGTGCAATACGCCTTTCACAAAGGTCTGAACTTCTGGAAGTGAGGCCAATTGTTTTTGGAAGAAAACTGATAAAGCCGAAATTTGAACTTTAATTGAGCCCAACTTTAGGCCCGCATCCACACCGGCTTGTAGAAAATGGAGAAAACGTCCTAACTGAAATTCTTCCGTAGGAGCTTTCTTGGATTCACACCAAGACACGTATTTTCTCCAAATACGGTGGTAATGTTTAGACGTTACTCCTTTCTTGGCCTGAATAAGAGTAGGGATGACTTCCTTGGGAATACCCTTTCGGGCTAGGATCCGGCGTTCAATCTCCAAGCCGTCAAACGAAGTCGCGGTAAGTCTTGGAACATGCACGGCCCCTGCTGTAACAGATCTTCCCTCAAAGGAAGAGGCCAGGGATCTCCTATGAGTAATTCCTGAAGATCTGGATACCAAGCCCTCCTTGGCCAATCTGGAACAATGAGGATCGCTTGAACCTTTGTTCTTCTTATGATCTTTATCACTTTTTGAATGAGTGGAAGCGGAGGAAACACGTATACCGACCGAAACACCCACGGTGTCACTAGGGCGTCCACTGCTATTGTTTGAGGGTCTCTTGACCTGGAACAATATCTCTGAAGTTTCTTGTTGAGGCGAGACGCCATCATGTCTATTTGAGGAATTCCCCAAAGACTTGTCACTTCTGCAAAGACCTCTTGATGAAGACCCCACTCTCCTGGATGGAGATCATGTCTGCTGAGGAAGACTGCCTCCCAGTTGTCTACTCCTGGAATGAAGATCACTGACAGAGCGCTTGCATGCCTTTCCGCCCAACGGAGCACCTTTGTGGCCTCTGCCATTGCCGCTCTGCTCTTCGTTCCGCCCTGGTGGTTTACGTACGCTACTGCTGTTATGTTGTCCGACTGAATTAAGACGGGCCGATTGCGAAGAAAATGTTCCGCTTGCAGAAGGCCGTTGTGAATGGCCCGTAACTCCAGCACGTTTATGTGTAGAGTGTAGACACATTTCCTGGCTTTACCATTTTCCCTGAAAGCTTTCCCCCGGCGTGACTGCTCCCCAGCCTCGGAGACTCGCATCCGTGGTCACTACGATCCAGTCCTGGACCCCGAACCTGTGTCCCTCTAGGAGGTGAGAGCTGTGTAGCCACCACAGGAGTGAGATTCTGGTCTTGGAGGACAGGGTTATCCTTCGGTGCATGTGCACATGGGACCCGGACCACTTGTCCAATAGGTCCCACTGAAACACTCTAGCATGGAATCTGCCAAACTGAATGGCCTCGTAGGCTGCTACCATCTTCCCCAGCAACCGAGTGCATTGATGGATCGATACTCTTGCTGGTCTCAGAATTTGTTTGGCCAGGTTCTGAATTTCCAGAGCCTTTCCACTGGATGAAAGACTCTCTGTAATTCTGTGCCCAGAATCATTCCCAAAAACGACAGCCGTCTTGTCGGAACCAACTGCGATTTTGGCAAGTTTAGGAGCCAACCATGTTGCTGCAGGGAGAGCGTAATGTTCTGCAGTAATTTGTCCCTGGATCTCGCCTTTATCAGGAGATCGTCCAAGTACGGGATAATTGTGACTCCTTGTTTGCGCAGGAGAACCATCATTTCGGCCATTACTTTGGTGAAAACCCTCGGAGCCGTGGACAGACCAAACGGCAACGTCTGAAATTGGTAATGACAATCCTGAACTGCAAACCTCAGGTAAGCCTGATGTGGGGGATAAATGGGAACATGTAAGTAGGCATCCTTTATGCCTACTTACACCATAAAATCCCCCTCCTCCAGACTGGATATCACAGCCCGGAGAGATTCCATCTTGAATTTGAATTTTTTTAGGTAGAAATTGAGGGATTTGAGGTTCAGGATTGGTCTGACTGAGCCATCAGGCTTCGGAACCACAAACAGGCTCGAATAAAAGCCTTCTCCCTGTTGCGACGTGGTAACCCTGACAATTACTTAATTGTGACACAATTTTTGTATTGCGGCGCATACCACTTCCCTGTCTGGAAGAGAAGCTGGTAAGGCTGATTTGAAAAATCGGTGAGGGCGGACGTCTTGAAACTCCAGTTTGTACCCTTGGGACACTATTTCTAAAACCCATGGGTCTAGGCCCGAACGAGCCCAGAACTGACTGAAGAGCCTGAGACGTGCCCCCACCGGTGCGGACTCCCGCAGAGGAGCCCCAGCTCCTGGGAACCGGCCACGGCCGGTGATTGCTTACCCTTTCCCTTTCCTCTAGTAGCAAGGAAGGAAGACCCTCGGCCTTTTCTGTATTTATAGGGCCGAAAGGACTGCATCTGATACTGGTGTGCTTTCTTTTGTGGTGCAGGCACATAAGGTAAAAATTATGACTTACCCGCGGTAGCCGTAGATACGGGGGCATTATTGTAGTGCCTAGGGTCGCCCAGACCCCTAAATTTGCCTCTGCGCATAAGACATGAACATGTAATGCCCAGAACAATACAAACTACTTACACTATCATAATACTTTTATAATACTGTCTGCAATAAAAATATCCATGTTTCTAATTTTTTATACTGCAGTATAAAAACCTTGATTGTATTAATAATCTCTCGTGGGCTTTAAAGTGGGTTAATCTCATCGGTGCATAGGGTGCTCTTGTGTTCATCTCAGTAAGGGACTGATTTATGTTTGTAAGTAAAGCCAAAAAAGCATGTGTAACTGTGTCTGGGACAAACCATGTTGCCATGCAAGGGGAGCAAATATATTTATATATTTTTCTGTGCAGGGTAAATACTGGATGCTTTTGCATGTAGCAATCAAATGTTACTTTATTTTTACACTTCAATTTAGATTTCTATCACCACCAACTTCAAAACGAAGGACATTCTAGCTAAGCAGGAGTTGAAGATTGAATACAAACATGTGCTCAGACCCTGGTGCAGATGTATTAACCATGTAGAAGTGGTAAAGCAGTGATAAGTATAAGGTGATAATGCATCAGCCAATCATTACAATTTTGGAAAATGACAGCAGCTGATTGGCTGGTGCGTTATCACCTTACACTTATCACTGCTTTTATCACTTCTCCAGGCTAAATAAATCTGCCCCCCTATTTGAAAGACAGCTTTATTTTTACACTTCAATTTAGATTTCAATAGGTCTATGATAGGAGGTGTGCCCATCCAATGTTATTTTCATATAATATTTAACGTAACATTAGCTTACATTACACTGTGAGATGTCAGCAGCAGATGCAGCTGACCACTTACGGTTTTCTCATAAGTGATGTTACTCTGTTTTTATCCTGGTTAATATAATATATAATATTATTATATATATAATAATGTATATTATATAATATTGTCATCCAATTCATTATGTCACTTTTCTTTCTGGTCTCCATTCATCCATCCTCCAACACTTCATCCCTAATTTCTTCCTGCCTACTTTCTCTCCCTACTACACTTACTGTAGCACTCTCCATCCCTAAAACCCTACCTCCAACATTCTCTCCATTACTAAATCCTGACACTCCATTTCTCCCACCCTCCATCCTACCCACACTCCTTTTGGCATGCCCACTTTCCCTCTCTCTTTTCGGCAAAGTCTAATCTGGCCTTTCTATTTTGAGGCTTATGAATGGTGTGCACCTTAGGGTGAGCCCTCTGTATTTGCTTTTGTGAAGTCTTCTCCTTATAGTAGACTTGGATAATACTGTCCTTACCTTCTGGTGAGTGTTCTTCACTTTGCTGGATGTTGTGAAGTGTTTTTTTCTTTTTAGTGGCAAGGATCCTGTGATCATTCATCACTGTTGTCTTCCATCGATGTCCAGGTCTTTTTGTGTTGCTAAGATCACCAGTACGTTCTTTTTTTCTCGGAATGTACCAAACTGTTGAATCGGCCACTCCTAAGGTTCCCGCTATCTGTCTGATGTTTTTTTTTTTTTAGTTTTTGCAGGATGGCCTGTTTTTACCTGCATTGACAGCGACTTTGCCTGCATGTTGTGGGTTCACAGCAACAGCTTCCAAATCTACTCCAGACCTTTTGCCTGCTTACTTGATGAAGAAATAACATAGAAATAGCCCAGAATGGTCCATGAAACAGCTTTTGAATCAATTGTTCAATTGCTTTTGGTCCCTTGAGAAAGAGGGGGCTACATATTAAACAGCTGTAATTCCCTTTCTCCAATTTTGGAAATGAATACCCTCAAATTAAGCTGACAATCTGCACTTCAAAACTATGTTCATTATATAACTGTGATTTAATTATGCTTTGGCAAACAGCTAAAATTTTAAAAATTGTGTCAGTGTCCAAATATATATGGATCTTATTATCGATATCCCAATGCACAGGATTCAGACGGTCAGAATTCTGACTGCGGCATTGAAATGCTTAAAATCCCAACATATTTTGGTACTGGTAAGTGTTTAAACTCTAATCCTAACCCACCCCTCCCACATTCTAACCTTAACCATCCCCTCCCACGGCCTTACCTTAACCATCCTGTCCAGCAGCCTAACCCTAACCATCCCCTTTCACAGCCTAACCCTAACTGTCCCCTCCTGCAGCCTAACCCAGAACCCCCTCCCCCCATCCCAACCCACACCATAGCACTTAATCATAAACCTGACCCTAACCCCAGTACTTACCGTCTGGATGCTGATCACTGGATGACACTGCATTCTGACTGTTGGGATCCTGAGCACATATTAACTTCATCCTGATCCTAACCATGCGCATTAATTCTTCATCTCCATAAATGTATCCTCACAATTATTCATTACTATTACTTGGTAAAGTGACTTATTTAACTTCTTGAGCGGCATAGGAGAGTATACTGCCTTTTCTAAATTACATTTATAAAGGCATGTCATCCAGAACATTTGGGGTCCTTCTTTACTGTACATCAGCTCTAATTTTTAAAATCAATTTCAAATTTCAGTTGTCAAACTTTTAAACTGTTCTTTATTTATTTAGTCGGTCATCAGTAGTTGATATGAGATTGATGGCGGAATGTCATAGCCTGTGAGATTTCGGTGATTCCTCCACGTGATTTAAAGCACCAATGTTTTTTTCATGGTAAAACCAGACTGATATTGGTGGTCATTCTGAGTTGATCGCAGCCAGCAACTTTTTGCTGCTGCTGCGATCAACTAGTCCACGCCTATGGGGGAGTGTATTTTAGCTTAGCAGGGCTGCGATCACTTGTGCAGCCCTGCTAAGCTAAACATTTTTCAAGGTGAACAAGACCAGCCCTGGACATACTGACCCTGTGCGACGATCTCTGCGATGATGGCCCGGCTTTGACGTCAGACATCCGCCCTCCGTTCTCCTGGACACGCCTGCGTCTTCACTACTCCCCGAAAACGGCAGGCAACGGTCCGGTGACGCCCAGGAACGCCTTCTTTCTGTCAATCTTCTTGCGGTCATTTCTGCGACCGCTTTCTTCATTCTCCGCGATGTAACCCGGCAACCACTGTCGCCGTGCAACGACACGCGTGCGCAGTGCGGCCGTCGTGCATGCGCATTCCAGACCCGTTCGCACCGCACCGACAAACCGCTGCACGTGAATGGGTTGGAATGACCCCCATTGTCTTTTGTGTAAAAAAATTGACGCATTAAACCTCAGGGCTAAGTTGCCAAGATGTCACATCTCGCATTTGGCTCTTTTTATTTCCTGGTGATTCTCTTAAAATTGGGTTTAAAATGAGCAAATTGTACTAATCAAAATTTCAAATGGAGACAGTAAAATGTTCGTTAGCCACCTGTACAATAAACACAAGAATAGACTGCAGTGATTTGATAACCCACGAGAACGAATGTGAACTTTTTCCCTTTTAATTTGGGCCGTGTATGAGTAAACATGTCTGTTCTTGTACAATAAATTCATCTGGAACGAATGGATGACTTGAATCATAAGCAGGA